>NW_005842301.1:993797-1004826 GCF_000455745.1 Alligator sinensis | reverse complement strand
CCCCCCCCCCCATAATACTTTCTCCCTCTGCCTATGTCATATCAGAGAGACGGAATTATGGAAAAATTGTAGGTAATGTGTTTTTTGATTAACAGTTAATGTGTAGAATTGCTCACAGATACTCTAGGATTGGAGCATGTCTGCTGGCTTTGAGGTAGAATGCGTGATACAATGTCCTCTTTAACCTGGTCAGTAGAAGCTGTTTGAGGGCAGTAGAAGGTTAATGACAGTTGGCTTTTGTAATGATTTTTTCACAGGATTGAAGTATGTAGAGGCAAGGCCTATAGACAGCCACCACAAATGGAGTCCATTTTAGTGATCCTGTTCTCTGAAGCTGAAGCCAACCTAATTCCTTTAAGGAATCAGAAAGTGAGAACTCCTGAACTGAGGAGAACGTAATTCGGTGATTACTCTGCCAGCTTGGGGCTTAGAGAGACCTAGCTCAAATTTTTCTGCTCTTTTGTAAACACTATGCAATTTTGAACACGTCACTTGGCAGCTTTACAGTTCAGTTCCTTGTCTTTAAAATAGATGCATTAACACTCCAGCTTCTCATATGAGCAATTTGAGGCTAAACATAAATCCAGTATCTATATTTAGTCCATTTTTTTTTGTATCCAGTTGGTTGATAAAGTGAAGTTCGTAGGCTCATCTGTGAAAGGTGTTTTGTAAATTCCCTCTGAGGATTAGAACTGAGAAATTAGAGAGAGAGTGGTTATCTTATGTGAAATGTGCCCCCACAGGTAATTGGGTATTTTGGTCTTTGATAGATTTTCTGGTGGTACCATGGACTAAATATAGATGTTGGATTTATGGCACATTATAACCTGCCTAATATCTGATACCCCAGGTAATCTCTCTACTAGGGGTGCACTGATAGAGATTTTTGGGGCCAATACCGATAGCTGATATTTAAGGAGACATATCGGCTAATACTGATCCAGTTTCCAATACAGCTGCCAAATCCAGTATGGTGAGAGGGGAGGGAAAGGGTGTGGGAGGGGCAGATCAACACCCCCTGCAGTGAGGGAGGGAGCAGGGGTTTAGGGGCAGGTGTTTCCCAGGTGGGGTGGGGAGGGGCCAGAGTCGGGGGGGGGGGGGGCGCCCCCCGCCACTGCTTGCACCTCGGAAGGGCACAGGGAGGGGCGTGTGCCCCCCCCCGGATCTGTGCGGGGTGAGGTGGGCGGGATGCAGCTGGGGCTGCGCAGGGCTCTTCTCAGCGGGTGCTGGGCTTGGAGTGGGCATTGGTAGTGCTGGGAGGATGCTGCATCCACCCCAAATATTGTTGCTGCTCCACTCCCAGCGCTGCCGCCACCACCCCCGGCTCAACCTCTGCCTCCACCCGTGTGCTGGGAACAGACAGGGCTGCGGCTAGCAACTGGTGGTGCTGGGAGCAGAGTGGCAGTGAAATTTGGGGTGGATGCAGCATCTTCCCAGCCCCCACCAAGAAGAGCTGTGTGCAGCCCCAGCTGCAGCCCGCCTGCCCCACCCTGCCCCCTGCACACGCTTAGCCCCTCCATGCCATCTTGGGATGCAACCAGTGATGTGAGCCTCCTCCTCCCCACAAGCCGTGGCTCCAGCGCCGCCACCCCCCTGCCCCAGGCAGTGCCTGCCCCTGCTCCCTCCCTCACCGCGGGGGGCATTGAGCCACCCCTCCACATCTATCCCCTCCCCCCCCCCCCCCCCCCCCCCACTAGACTTACCAGCTGGAGGCAGCGCTCTATGCTGCTGGGTCTGCTCTCTGCTCCTCTCTGCCTGAGTGGTGCACTGCAGCTGCGCGCAGCATGGGCATTTATCAGCCAAATTATCATACCCATCGGGCCGATATCCGATGCAGCTGGATTACTTAATATCGCTACCATTCCAATAACGGACCGATGCATCAGTGCACCTCTACTCTACAATTTTACTAGTTACATTGTATGTCACATTTGCATTTTTACTGACTGGCATTCTTGTATACTGGTTTCTGTCCCATCCAAAAAGAGCACATAACTGTAGACGCTTCCTCTTCCTGAAGGAAGAATGTTTGTACTTAAAAGCTTGCAAAGAAGAATTTCTCCTACTAGTTTAGTTTGTCTAATAAAAGATATTGGATTTACCCAAAGAACCTTGTCTGCTTATGTCCTTAGACTAACATGGCTACAACCAACATGACTTCATTCAGTCGCTTCTGTTATTTTATAGATTCACTCATAGATTCATAGATGCTAGAGGCTGGAAGGGCCCTCATGGGATCATCAGGTCCAGCCCCCCTGCACTTGGGCAGGAAAGACTGCTGGAGTCAGATGACCCCAGGAATGTGCGTGTCCAGCTGTTTTTTGAAGATCTCTAGGGTAGGTGATTGAACCACCTCTGTTTGGGGGTCTGTTCTTTCAGACCCTGGACACTTGAACCACAATGACATTTTTCCTTGTGTCCATTCTAAGCAATCTTCAGTCAGTTTGTGCCCATTGTTTCTCATCCTCCCCTGGGGTGTCTTGGCAAACAGATGCTCCCCCAGGCCCTGATGTACGCCCCTTATATACTCATAGGCTGCCACCAAATCTCCTCTAAGTCTTCTCTTCTCCAGGCTGAACAGTCCCACATCTTTCAGCCTCTCTTTGTATGGCCTGCTGTCCAGACCTCTTATTATATGTGTGGCTCTCCTTTGGACTCATAGTTTCATAGTTAGGGGAAACAGCGTCTCCCCCAAACCCTTCTGGTTCCCCCTAGTGAGTTTATAGACGGTCACCAGGTCCCCCCTCAGCCTTCTCTTGTGGAGGCTGAATAGGTTCAAGTCCCGCAGTCTCTCACTGTAGGGTCTGCCCTGTTGTCCCCGGATCATGCGGGTGGCCCTCCTCTGGACCCTCTCCATGTTGTCCACATCCCTCCTGAAATGGGGCGCACAGAACTGGACACAATACTCCAGCTGCGGCCTGACCAGCGTCGCATAGAGGGGGAGGATCACCTCCCTGGCTCTACTCGAGATGCACCTGTGGATGCACGACAAGGTCCGGTTAGCCCTGCCAACCATGACCTCGCATTGTCGGCCCATGTTCATCTTGGAGTCAATAATGACACCAAGATCCCTTTCCGCCTCCGTGCTCTCAAGTAGGGAGTTCCCCATCGTATAAGTGTGCTGCTGGTTCCTACTACCCAAGTGCAGCACCCTGCACTTGTCCGTATTGAAACGCATCCTGTTCCTGTCTGCCCACCCCTGTAACCTATCCAGATCCTTCTGCAATCTCTCTCTCCCTGCTAGCGTGCTCACCTCCCCCCAAATTTTGGTGTCATCAGCGAATTTAAACAGGTTGCTCTCCACCCCAACATCAAGATCGCTGATGAAGAAATTGAACAGCGCAGGGCCCAGGACCGAGCCCTGGGGGACTCCACTACCCACCTCCCCCCAAGTCGAATATGATCCATCCACCACCACCCTCTGAGTGCGACCCTTCAGCCAATCTGCAATCCATCTGACCGTGTAGGCGTCTATGCCACAGTCGCCTAGTTTATTAATTAGGATGGGGTGAGAGACGGTGTCAAAGGCCTTGCTGAAGTCCAGAAAGACTACATCCACCGCGACACCTGCATCCATGGCCTTTGTGACCTGATCATAAAAGGCAATCAGGTTGGTCTGACATGATCTCCCCCTAATAAATCCATGCTGATTGCCCCTGAGCATCATCTCGGATGCCGGCCCATCACAAATGTGCTCCTTGATGATCTTCTCAAAGAGCTTCCCCAGGATTGAGGTAAGACTGACGGGCCTATAATTGCCCGGGTCCTCCCTTTTCCCTTTTTTGAAGATGGGGACCACATTAGCTACCTTCCAATCGTCTGGCACCTGGCTTGACTCTCTCAAGCTTCTCCTTCTTGAAGTGCAGCACCCAGAACTGGACACAGTACTCTAGCTGTGGTCTCACCAGAGCCAAGTAGAGCGGGAGGATGACATCCTTAGTCTTGCTTGAGATGCTTCGGTAGATGTATGCCAGTGTTTTATTTGCTCTGCTGGCTACAGCATCACATTGGTGGCTCATGTTTATTTTGTGGTCTATCATGACCCGCAGATCTCTTTCAGTTGTGGTGCTGGCAAGTGTAGCACCGCCAAACAGTAAATGTGTTGTGGATTATTTCTCCTCAGATGGGGTACGTTACATTTCTCCATGCTAAACATCATCAGGTTTTGATCCTCCCACCTTGCAAGCCTGTCCAGATCAGTCTGTATCCCCCAGCCTGACCTCCCACACTCCCCCATAATTTGGTGTCTCTCTGGGTCCTACCTTGGAGCCAGTTTCCTAGCCACCAGACCGTAAAGTTCTTGAGGCCGTAATTACCCAATTTTCCCATGAGTACAGTGTGGGAGACTAAGTTAAAGGCCTTTTTGAAATCCAAATATATGACATCAACCTCATCTACCTTATCCAGGAGGCACGTTACCTGATTGTAGAAGGAAATGAGGTAAGTCAGGCATGCCCTGCCCGCAATGAACCTATGTTGGCTGTCTTTTAAACTACTGCCTTCAGTTAGCTTATCGAATGGATTCTTTGATAATTTTTTCCAAGATTTTTCCAGAGACTTAGGTCAAACTGATTGGACTGTAATTCCCTGGGTCCTCCTTCCTTCCTTTCTTGAAGATAGGCACCACATTGACCCTCTTCTGTTCTTCTGGGACCTCTCTGGAGTGCCACAAGTTCTCAAATGGCTTTGCCATTGGTCACGTGATGACATCAGCCAATTCTTTCAGCACTCTCGGGTGTAGTTCATCCAGTCCTGCTGACTTGCAAATATCCAGCCTCTCCAACTGTTTCCCCACAAGATCTTTGCCAACTATGGGTGGGTGATCACCCCACCTTGATCATCTTGTACCCTGTCCAGCAGGCTAACACCCTTGGACTGGTGGAATACCGAAGTGAAGTATTTGTTTAGGAGTTCAGTTTTCTCCTGAGTGTCAGTTTTCATCTGTCCTATTTCATTCAGCAGAGGTGTCCTATATTTCCCTTATTTTTTCTCTTACTTCCTACATATCTAAAGAAGGACTTTTTATTGTCCTTGATTCCGGTTGCCAATTGAATTCGGCCTTCGCTTTTCTAATCTGCTCTCTACAGGTGTGGGCTATTGCTGTGTACTCCTCCTTGGTGGTAATTCCTGACTTCCATCCCTTATAAGCTTCTCTTTTCAATTTCAGGAGGTCCATGACTTCTGTATTGAGCCAAAAGGGGTCTCCCAGCCCTTCTGCTACCTTTCTTATGAAAAATCCTTTGGGCTCCAAGGATTGCATCCTTGTGGAATGACCACTCTTCTTGAACTCCCTTTCCTATTGGACCATGGTCCTGCAGGGCCTTGCCAAGCAATCTCCTAAGCTTGTAGAAGTCAGCTTTTCTAAAACCAAGGATTTCTACCCTGCTGACTGATTTCCCTATCTTACAATGGATGGAGAAAGTGATTGTCTCATGGTCACTGTTGCCTAGCTTCCCTTTGATCCTCAGGTTGTTCAGTAAATTGTCCCCTTTGGTCAGAACCAAATCCAGAAGCTCCTTACCCCTGGTCGGCCTGTAGAGTTCTTGAGTCAGATAGAGCTCTTCAATGCAAGTGAGGAAGCTGTACGAACAATCGGATCTTGCTGAGTGCACTTCCCATGAGATGTCTGAGTAGTTGAAGTTACCCATGACAACCATGCTCTGAGAGCATGCAGTCTCTGCCAGTTCTCTAGACAATTCTTGATCGAGCTCTTCCTCTTGGTTTGGAGGTCTGTAATAAATTCCTATGCTCAAATCCCCTTCAATGTGCTCTCCACATATCTTAACCCAAAGGGTCTCAAGTTGCCTTTCTTTAATGCTGGGCTCCGCTTCTAGGGAGGTATACTGCTCCTTCACGTAGAGAGTAGCTCCCCTGCCCTTCTTCCCAACCCGATCCCTCCTGTGCAAGGATCCCTCTATACCTGTGGTCTAATCATAGGTGGAGTCCCACCAGGTCTCCATTATTCCTATGAGATCATATTCCTTATTGGTTAGCAGGAGGGCCAGTTCCTCCTGCTTGTTCCCCATGCTCCTGGTATTGTGTACAGGCAACTAAGCCTGCCATTGGAGGCCCTAGACTTCCTGGTGTGCTGAGGAAAATCCTGTCCTTTGGCTGGTGTCAGAATATGCTTCCTATTGTTTTCTGTTTCCATGGTTGCCATTTCTTGGACTTGTACCACTAATTGTCTGCCCATTCCCCAGTGATCTCAGTTTAAAACCCTATCCAGGAGGTCCTCCATTCTAGCCAAGAAAAACTCCTTCCTCTTCAGCGTGAGGTGGATGCCATCCCTTCCCAGCAAGCCGCTCTCTCTATAGTGTGTGCTGTGATTGAAGAAGCCAAAGCTCACACGGTAGCTAGGATTGTTCTTAGCCATGTCACTTGTGCCCACATGGATGAGGAGCATGAGGTAGTGGTCAGAGGGCCAGATGAGTTTAGGAATCCTTTCTGCCACATCCTGGATACGAGCCCCTGGGAGGCAGCAGACCTCACGGGCTATGGGGTCAGGGCGTCAGATCGCTCTCTTTGTCCCCCTTAGGAGGGAGTCACCCACCGCAACCATCCTGCATCTCTTCTTTGGAGTGGTAGCTATCTGCCTTCCATTCTCCAGAGCCAGTGCTTCTGCTGATGACTCTGCTGGTGCTGTGAGAAGTACATACCTGTTGCCCAGTTCCAGGGGAGGAGGGACCCTGGTGCTGCATGTCTTGGGACCTGAGATGACCATCTTCCAAGCAATCCCCAGATGGAGCTCTCGGTCAATCTTTTCATTGACCATGTTCATGCCCCCGGGCATCCATGCTCTTCCCTCCTTGTTCCTCTGGAGAAGAGCCTGGTAGTAGTTGTCAGTCTCCTGCTTGTGGGCCCTGATGGTGCAAAGACTGCTCACCTCTGCTTGGAGCTTCCTCACCAGGCACTCAGAGACCTCACTAAGGAGTGTACCCCACAAGTGAGGGTGGCCTTGTTCCCATTCCCAGCTGTCGGCAGCTGTGCCAGGCAGCCCCCACAGCCGGGAGCTCCATCTGGGTAGAGGCAAGAACCATGGGTTCTGTCTGGGTAGAGGCCTCAGTGGTGCGAGCAAGGGGAGCTCCAGCTGGGGCCGAGGCGGGAACCTGCAGGTTATGATGCATCCCCACGATTGTGTGGTTAATAGACTGCTACTACTGAGTACTTGACTTCCCAGGCTTGTCACCCAGTGCCTCGTGCCCTTCTCACGTGCTCTTCCACGCTAACTCACGTGCTAGGACCAGGAGTGTGCCTGTTTTGCATGCTCTGTTCGTGTGGCTCCTTAGGGGGCTTGACTAAGTAGGAACCTGGGTGTGGGAGGGGGCCTTTCCCTCCCTGGTTCCATTTTAGTAGTCGCATACTGCCCACTGCAGCCTTTACTTACCTCCAAGCTCTGCTCTGGGGGAGGGGAGGGATTCAGTGTCCACCTGGGGGAGAGGGGTAGTCTTTGGCTTTCAGGGGTGCAAAGGGCATTGTGCACCCGTGCATCTCCACCGAGAGCAGGTCCCAAACTGTTATATATAAAAGCCATCATTGTCTTTTCAAGACGGCTGCGAAAATAGCTCCCCTGGCTAGAGATCAGCTCAGAGAGAATGAAAACCCCAGAGACGTGAGAAAAGGGGAAGCAGTGTGTGGAGATCCTGCACAGGTTCTTCTGTGAGTAGAGGCAGGCAGGAAGCAAGTGGCAGCAATAGCAGCTGGTAAAAGTAGAGCTTTGTGGCAGACTTGCATGCTTTCTAATGAAGTGCAGTTTCCTTCTTGCTTTGGTTGCTGGCTCCAGAAGTAGCACCTGACACTGTTGTGATGAACCACCACCATCAGCCACAAAACTCCCATGCTCTTTAGCAGCTGGAGAAAATCAATACAGTAGAGGAAGTATTTCTGAACTTGAAATGATAGTCTGCTGTTTCTTTAACAAAAATCACTTGGGCCCAAACCTGACAAGCCTTCAGATCAGGCAAATCTGTGTTCTTTGTAGAAATAGCAGCTCTGTTTTAGTTCCTGCACATGATGATGCCTTGCTTCTGGCAGTCTTGGTAGAATGCTGTGAAGAAGCAGATCTATTGGTCTCTCTGAGATCAGATATAGAGGTTCACATAAAAATGACAAGAGCCTGGTTATATCAAGCACTGTTTTGTTTCATGTTGATTTGTAAGCAGCTGGAGAGTAGGAGCTCTGAGCATATCAACTTAACTGCACAATGAATGGAAATCTGTCCATGATTTTGGAAAAACTAGCAAATGTGATGAACCAGCTGTCCAATCTACAGAAATCCCCTGTCCCCAGGTTGCTGAATATAAATGAATGATGTATCATTCCTTTGCTTTATTACCATCTTTGGTGTCACAGAGTTGCAAATATTGCAGCATAGTGTCATGACATTTAAGCATAATTTGGTCCCAGAGGGCAAATGCAAATAGGGTTCTTGTATGCCAGGCTAGAAAGTGGAAGTGTAGGAAAAAATGAAAGTTCTGCAAAATCTTTAGATCAGAGGTGCTCAACCCTGGCCTGTGGGCCAGATTAGAAAAATTAGTTCCAGTGGCGATGCGTAGGGGGTGCACACGGGGGCACATGCACCCCCTGGGCATGGCGGTGCACCCCCTGCAAAAAGGCACTGCCAACACTGTCAGTGGTCTAGTACAGGGCTGTCCAACATCTGGGGGCCACACAGTGTACCTTTGCCTTTCTCTTGCTTCCTGCACCATGCCAGCTTCCCAGAGTCCCTTTGAGCTACTATAAAGAAGAGGAAAAATGCCTTTTCTCTCTTGCTGCAGGGAGTTGGATGCAGAGCAGTGCCTTGCAGTTGTAGCAGAGTAGTTTAGATTAGATATCAGAAGAAACTTCAATTAGAACAGTGAGGCAGTGGAATAGACTGCCTTGGGAAGTTGTGGAGTCTCTAGTGTTAGAGGTGTCCAAGAGGTTGAAACAGGCATTGGTCAGGATGTTCTTGGCCTGTGTTCTGCTGTGGGTATTTCCCATGCTTCTGGGCTTTGTTGGTTGCTTGTTTGTTTGTTGTTGTTTTTTAAGCCTTCCTCAGAAGTATTGGATGTGGGCTGCAACCAAGGGTGGGGATTGTGACTGGTGTGCCAGTGTTCCTGCTGGGACTTAAACCTGTAGATTCCTATCTAGAGGGTCTTGCCTTTTCTCTCGTGATCAGATCAATCCCCATAATTGGGATCAGGGAAGTTTTTACCCCATGGTCAAATTACTATGGACTGTGGTAGATTTTGCCTTCCTCTGTAGCAGGGGCATGGCCCTCCTTTCTTAGATATCTTAAGTGTATTTTAATAATCTTTGTAGCAGCCAGATGTTGGCTGTTGTGGTCCCCCTGCTTTATGTCTGGGAGACTAGGGTGTTATGTCTTGTGTGTGTCTGGGTTGACTGTGCAGTTTTACAAGGAAGTTAGACAATGGATTTTTATAGAATAGTTTGAATAGGGATGATCCTGCTTTGGGCAGGGGTTAGACTAGATGATTTCTAGAGGTCCCTTCCAGTCCTATTTCTCTATAATTCATTGCACACAAGGGTGGTGGCATAGAGCTGAAGCTGGAAGAGGGAGAAGGGAGCCTGGAGACCTTGACAATAGCAGCAGCAGCCAGAGTGGTGGTGTTTGTGGAGGAGTGGCACCCAGACAGGAACATGTAGGCTGGCTACAATTTAACCTCTTGGTCTGTGGGCTGCGAGTTGAATAGCCCTGGTCTAGTAGATCATAGGAAAGTAGAGCTGGAAGGGACCTTAGGATCAACCCTGTCTTAAACCATTCTAGCCAAGTGTCTGTCCAACCTACTCGTGAACATTTCCAGGGATGTAGGTTCTACAACTTCTCTAGGAAGCCTATTACATTGCTTGGCCACCCTGCATAGCCAGAAAGTTCCTCCTAATGTCCAGCCTACGTTTCCTCTGCTGCTGCTTGAGACCATTTCTCCTAGTTCTGTGCTCTACAGCCACAGAGAAAAGCCTCTCCCATTCTAATAAAAAGCCGTTGGCTCGTTTTGCAACAAAAGCACACTGACTCATATTCAGCTTATGTGACTTTCAGTTTTTTCTCTACATTTGTCATTTGCTAGCTGTCCCTGTTTGTGAAAACTGAAGTAAAAAAGGCATTTAAATAAGTCCACCTTCTCTGCATTCTCCATAACTAGATTGCCTTCTGCATTCAGTAAATGAATTATGGTTTCTCTGGTGTTCCTCCGATGTGCTTGTAGAATCCCTTTTTGTTATCTTGTGTTATCTTTTATGTCCATTGCCAGCTGTATCTCAAATTGTGTCTTGACCTTCCTAATTTTCTCCCTGCATGTTCATATAGTGGTCTTGTACTCTTCCATACTACTATGACAGTTTCCAGTTCTTTATAGGATTTCTTTTTGAGTTGCAGTTCATTGAAAAGATTGCTGTCTAACCAGGTTGGTCTCCTGTTGCACTTCCTGCTTTTCTGTTGCAATGGGATAGCTTGCTCCTGTACCCTTTTAAAAGGTGTAATTAAAGTACAGCAAGCTCTCCTGCGGTTGTTTTCCCTTCAGACTTAACTCCCAGGAGATCCTGTCCACCAGTTCCCTGAGTTTGTTAAAGTCTGCTTTTCTTAAGTCTATTGTCCTTATTCTGATGCTCTCCTTCCTTCCTCCACTTAGGACCTTCGTTGGTTGTTTGAAGGGGTCACTTGATTTTACCTGAGACTCTAGCATTTTGCTGCTGTAAGAGACTCCTCAGTGACCATATGTCCCATTTTTGCTGGGAGAGTCTTGCTTTAAACACCCATTTTGGGTATCCCATTGATTTCTTCAAAATAATGCTTTTGTCCTGTTTTCAGAAACCGACTTGTGGAAGGAGCAGGGGAAGTTTCTGAAAACATGACAAAAGTGTTCATGTAAAGAAACAGATGAGATACCTGGGATAGGTGTTTTACTTGTGGCCACCAGTATATTCTCTCCATTGCCTTGCCAGTATGAAACAGTCTACTGTGCAGCCACAGTCCAGTACATGCCACCCCTTTATCCTCAAGGCTAGGGGTCCTCAGCATGACTGAGCCCTC
>NW_005842301.1:981889-993787 GCF_000455745.1 Alligator sinensis | reverse complement strand
CCCCCCCCAACTCTTCCATGTCCACTCCTGGTCCTTGCTGCCCCAAATATTCTGGGGAAAATGGGGCTCATTTGCTCCTGCCCACCTCCCACAGGCAGCAGGGAGGTTGAACCAGGCCCACTTATGAAGCTTGGGCCTTCCCTTCTTCTCTTCATTGAAGAAGAAAAGAATTGATCTGGTACCGTTCTTTTCAGCCTTTTAGGACCTGCATTCTTCTGCACTCACATGGAATTTCTTCATAATGTTTGGTGTCTCCTGCTGTAGCTGGTACAGATAGTTGAAGGGACATTGTCTCTCTGAAAAAACACATAGCTATCTGAATATTATTTATGTAAGATTACTGTGACAAAGGGATTATATGAGTATTGTATCTCATGCTGCGCAGTTATCAGCAATTCGTAGGGAGCTAACTATTATTTGCAGGTGATCAATTGCACTGTTTGATGCACAAATAGGATGCCATCACTATCCTAGAATCATAGAAAAGGAGGACGAAAAGGAGATCTCAGGAGATCATTTAGCCGAAACCCTCTGTTAAAGACAAGATCATCCCTGTCTGAACCATCCTATACTAGTTTTTCTCTAACCTATTCCTAGAAACTTTGAGAACAACCTTGAACAACTTGCCACAGGTAAAGCAGAGTGGTGAGGGCATTGTCAATGTCCTACCACTGCAATGACGGGAAGTAGTTGTTATATTATGCTCAAGAGATCCAAGGAGGAGGACCATGTTCCCCATCACAGAAGACAAAAACCCTTAGAGCCCGTGCCAGTCTGAATGCAGGGTAAAATTCCTTCCAATCCCAAATATGACTATCAGTCTGACTGATTGGAGGAGCAAGATGCTCAGGCCAGGAACCTGTGGTTTGTTTGTTTGTTATTTTGTTTTTTAAAGTCCTGGGAGGAGCACCAGTAGACCCCTGTCAATCCCTAGCCTCGGCTACAGCTAACACCTAATGCTTCTGAGGAAGGTGAAGAAAAAGCCTAATGCCTGTAGCAACAGGAGGGGAAAAGGTTCTTCCCTGGCTTCATGTGGCAACCAGCAAAGTTCAAAAGCATGGAATAACAAATGCCCTTCACTTTATACTGCAACCTGGGGCCCACTAACAATTAATTCCATGTATTGTGCATGCTGATTGGAGGTCCAGAACTGCCCTTTCTGTCACCTTATCCAGTCACTCATAAGCTTATCCCAGCTGCTTTAATCTTCTTTTAGAACCAAGCCAGGCATGGAGTTCTGCTTCATTTTTCTGCTGCTGACATGGTCCACTCCAATTGCTACCTACTCTGGGCTGCAGGAATTTTCTCACAATCTCTAAGCAATTGGTGTGGGTGGATCCCTTGGGTTTCCAACTGTTGCTTTTCATAGACAGTTCAGGCTTTGCTACTCTTAAAATCATTTGTGGTGAGTGCTTATTCAACCTTTTCTTGCATGCCCCCAATAAAGAATATTCTATAATGGGGGGTGGAAAATACAGCCTGTGGGCCAGTATTATCTGCCTCTGGCTGTCTGTCAAAGATGACATGGCGCCAGTGGCAGTAGGATCCAGAGGAAGTTGTCATCAGGACTGGGGGGGCAGGATCCAGCAGCCACATCAGCAGTCTGTCTGGGCCCACCCCTAGCCAGAAGCATCAGAGGCCTCTGGCCTGGCGACCATGGGGCTTCTGCCTCCTTCCAGAACATTGAGCTAAGAAGGGAGGCAGGGGAGCACCACAGGTGACCACCGGGCCCTTGCTGAGTCCTGTGGTCCCGGCAGTCCAGGTGGGAACTGCGTGGTGCTGGAGTGACTGGCTGGTTGGCGGGGGGGCAGGAAAACAGGGAAATGGTGGCAGGCAGGTGAGTGAGTGGCAGCAAGCGGGCGCGCAGTGACAGCTGGGTGGGAGTGCCGGGCCCATGTCAGTGCCCAGAGCGGGGCGACAAGAGCTCGGGGCCTGGGCAAGCAGGGGCTCTATGAAGCTGGGTCCACTTCCCCCTCTCCCTGCTGGTGCAGCCTGGCCTGGCTCCATACAGCCCCTGCCGGCCCGGGCACCTACTCTAGGCACTGGTGCGGGCCCTGCGCTCCCGCCCAGCTGTCGCTGCACTCCTGCATGTCTGCTCGAGAGAGAGAGCGAGCAATGAATGAGAGAGGGACAGTGTGTGTGTGTATGTGTGCATGCGCACATGTAGTGAGGCAGGGACTGTGTGTGTGTGTGTGTGTGTGTGTGTGTGTGCAGTGAGGCAGGGGGTATGTGCACACATGCATGCGATAAGGCAGGTAAGTGTATGCGTGCGCATGCAGTGAGGCAAGGACTGTGTGTGCGTGTGCATGCACGCATGTAGTGAAGCAGCGACTGTGCACATGCATGCAGTGAGGGAGGAACTGTGCACACGTGCGCATGTAGCAAGGCAAGGTGTGTGTGTGTGTGTGTGTGTGTGTGTGTGTGTGTGTGTGTGCACGCGCACACACATGTAGTGAGGCAGGGAGAGTATGTGTGTGCATGCAGTGAGGGAGGGAGGGGGAGTCTGCAGTGAGGGCGTGGGAGTGTGTGCAGTGAGGGAGGGGAAGTGCATGAGTGCAATGAGGGATGAAGGGAGAATGTGTGTGTGTAATGAGGGAGGGAGGGGAGTATGTGTGCAGTGAGGGAGGGCGTGTGTGTGTGCTTGCAGCGAGGGAGGGAGTCTGTATGCAATGAGGGAGTGGGAGTGTGTGCAATGGAGGGAGTGTGTGTGTGTGTGTGTGTGTTTGCGCAATGAGGGAGGGAGTGTGTGTGTGTGTGTGTGTGTGTGTGTGTGTGTGTACAAAGAGGGAGGGAGACAGCACATGTGTGTTTTGTAGCACCTGCACAACCCACCATACACATGCGCCCACACCCCCGTTGCACTGCCATACATACAGACCCCCACACCACCTCATACACTCCAGCCACCCTCCCTTCAACACAGGCCATAACCCTCCTCAGTCACCCTCCCCCTACACACTCACAGACCTCCACAAACCCCATACCCATCCACACCCCACATGTCCACACACACGTACATACATGCTCCCTCACCCCGCACCATATCCACAGCCCCCCACAAACCTATACCCATCTACCTATACCCCTGCCTTTCCCAAAATACAAGAGTAAGACTTCATTTTAAGCTATTGTGCAAATGCTTCTATGTACACTACACAAACACAAGTAAATCAGGACAACAATATTTTTTTTAAATCAAATTAATTAATGTTGTAGATGTTTGATTTTTAGAATATAATTTGGTATTTTTCTGGGTCCAAGGTAGCAAACCCTCTTGCTAAAAGTAGTACTTCCGGGGGGAAGGGGAAGGACTTCTGGTGGCAAAGGTTGGGGGTTAGGGGGCAAGAGTTCTGGTCTCAAGATAGTGATCAGCAGGTGGGGCATCTGTCAAGGGGTGGGGCTACCCATGTGGCCCTCAACAGCTTGCCAAACTTTGGTAAGTGGCCCTCCAACTGAAATAGTAACTTCCCTAGGCAATCTATTCCACTGCTTTACTCTGTCAGTTTCTTGTTGTCACATTTTCTCAGGAAGCTCCCTATTCTGGCATCCAAATAATTAATAAACATGTTGAACAGCACTGGACCCAGGATTGATCCCTGTGGGGCTATACTTAAAACCTTCTGCCATTCTGACATGGATCCACTTGCTTGCAGCTGATAAACCAGTTGTCTGTCCATGTGTAGTAGTTTGGTCTAGTCCACAGCCCTGCAATTTGTTTACAAGAAGATCATGTGGGACTTTGTAAAGAGCTTTACTGAAGATCAAGTACACTATATCTGCAGCAGCCCCTTTATTTACCTAACTGGCTACTTTGTAGGAGCAGGAAGGAGATCAAATCCTGCACTGCTGGGGAAGTTAACATGCATACCCTAATCTAATCCCTGCAAGAGAGTTTTGGTCAAGAACAGCAGAGACAGTGGTGAACATGAGGGACTGTGCACACTGGCAAAAGGAAAGGATGGGAGAGAGTGGGTACTTGTTTGAATCTTGCTTTGGAGATGCTCAGGGGAGCCTTCTAAAATCAAGTGGAAAAAAATTAACTTCTAAAAATGGAAATTTAAAAATACATTCAAAATTTGTACCCTGTTCTAGGTAAATGGAGCTCAGTCTGGAATTTTTAATATATTAATTGCCACAAATTAAAATCAGCAGTGTCTTTCTGAATATTGTGTTCCCTTGTTGTTCCCACTTCCTTAGTCTACCCTCCTAGTTCCCCGATTTGGCCAGGATCCTTCATGCATTAATGTGATGATCATTGGCATTGCACCTCAGTAAACAGTTAAATCCAGCGATACCCTGAGGGAGAAGCCAAAATGCAATTGTAGTAACAGATGTTCTATTTAATTTGAAACCAAAATAGATAATACACTTAGTAACCACTCCCAAAATAGGACATTCAGACACTGGTAATGTGTGTAGGTCTCAAAGGATTAGTCCTTTTGAAACATTTCTTCAATCCAAAATGCTTCATATGCTTTCACCCAGCCAATTTTGAAAACAAGAAAGCATGTTCACCAGCATGTTCCTGAAGCTTCCCTAATTCAGGCCATAGCAATGGAAGGGAAGGAAAACAGATTTTCAAGCCATCTTGGGAACAGCTCCTGTACAAGCATGCATCTACCTGAGATGTTTTACTTGAGATTAGAGCTAATTACTGCACAGTAAGCGTCACCATCTACATGTGCAGACACTTACTGCATAGTAAGTTGCTCTAATCGCGTGTAAATTTGCTACCTGCAAACACAGGTAGGAAATTTACTTGCTGCACAGTACAGCATGTGTAGACAACTGACTGGGAGCAAATGTGCTCCTGGCAGCGGGTGGTGGGAGATTGCTCCCTGCCCCCAGAAGCTGTCTGCTACTGTGGCAGGCTCTGCCACCAGAGCCTAGGCAGGGACAATCTTCCCTCTGTCCTGGCAGCAGGGAGCTTCCAGCTCTCGCTTTACGATGGGGAACGGAGGTTTGGTGATTCTTATCTCCCAGCTGTAGCTCCATGGTCACAGGGCCAGGGCTGGGAGTTTCTTATCTCCAAAATATCTGGTGGCACCCCAGATTGCCTTGGCACCTTGGTTGAGAATCACGGCTTTAATGTGCCTCATGAGATCTGCATCTTGGAATGGAGAGGGTCTTTGGAAGGAGGCAGCTGTGCAACTGTGCCTCCAGCATGTTGAAGTGCAACGCCCATTTGTTCAGGAGATTCCTTTGACAATAGTAGGCAATGCTGAGAAATGACTATTTTGAGATCCTTATTAAAGCACGGGAGTGTTTAGCAGTGGCATCCCAATTTAACACATACTTGTCCTTTGAGCTGTAACTCCTGAACCGTACAGTCCTTGTATTGGTTAGAATGTATACCATAATATCCAGCTACATTCAGAAATCAGAGCATATGATGCACCAATGGGGGCCAACGTTTCTGGTAGCCATGCCACAGATTAGCCTGCATCCTCCCCAAGAGCCACTTCTGTCCCCCTCCCGTGCCTGATCTGTTGCTCTTTCTGCTTCCAGACACGTGCTCCCTGTCAAATTGCTGCTTTGCTTTCTGCTTCCTGCCCTACCTGCCTCTGTGCTGCCTATCTCTTCACCAGTTTTCTGTGTACCACACACAGAGGTTGCCTTTGCCACTTGTACTGCAGGTTGGCTACCCCTGGGATAGACCAAGCCACACCATCTTTTGATAGTCTTGATGATATTGTACCCTCGCTAATCCCCTTCACCTTCTGTGGGCTGTGACTGTACAGAAAGGATTAGCAGCTAGATTCACCCCCCCCCCCCCCCCCCTTCCCCCCACCCACCCCCCCCAATTCTCCCAAAACCTAAGGTGGGAGAACAGAAGCCAGGTCCTCAGAATCTGAGTGCAGCATTGAAAAATAATCTAAACAACCAGATGACCTGTTCTAACCCTTACCATGTCATTTTTCCATCTTTTACAGAACAGCTAGTGCTGGGAGCCTACAAAGAATTGTCTCGGTTCTGGGATAAGGACTATGACTCCTTTGTGCTGCCATTGCTGGATGAACAGCAACCATGTTACATCCTGTACCGCTTTGATAGTCAGAATGCACAAGGCTTTGAATGGCTCTTCATCTCCTGGTCACCTGATAATTCCCCTGTAAGCTTTTTGTTTCTTTAAATTTACACTCTTTTTCTGGGTTCGATTAATTTTCCTGGTGTCTGTTGAAATATTTGTCAAAGTCATTTGGAGATAAAAGCTCTATGGACTTCGGCTGAGTGTCAGCATTCTTCTTGTAAATTCGATGTGTTCTGGGTATATTTTGTCTTTGAGGTTTTTTTGTTTGTTTGTTTGCTTTTTTTGCTTTTTTTTGTTTTTATGCAAATTCACTTAGTAAAACTAATAGACATGTAATCCAGTGGTTCCTAAACTATAAATCTGGGGACATGGCAAGTTAGTTTATAGATAATACAATGTCTCCAGTACAAAGTAGCTTGATAAAGTTGCATTGTGGTCCATGAGGCTTTGATTAAGGGCAGGGAGGAACCTCACAAGGTCATCTAGTCTAGCCCCCTCCTCAAGGCAGGATTGTCCGTGACTAAACCAAGTGCATGTCCAACCTGCCCTTGAAAACGTCAAAGGATGGAGATTTTCCCAATTTTTTTTAGGTAGACTGTTCTAGAGCTAGACAACCCTAATAGTCCAAAAAGTTTTCCCTAATCTCCAGGCTGAATTTTTGTCTGATGAAGTTAGAGGTCATTGCTCCTAGTCCTGTGTCCCATGGTCACAGTGAAAGGCCCCTCTCCATCCTCCCTATAATCACCTTTCAGGTACTTGAAGACTGTTATCAAATCCTCCCTCAGTCTTCTTAAACTAAATAACCCTTGCTCTTTTAGCCTTTCCTTTTAAGTCTTGCTTCACAGTCCCCTAATCATTTTTGTCGCTCTCTGCTGGACACTTTTCAATCTGTCCACATTTTTCTTGAAGTGTGGGTCCCAAAACTGGAGAGTGAGGTACTCCAGGTGAGGCCTCACCAATGCCAAGTAGAGCAGAAAAATCACTTCCCTTTATTTGCAAGTGACACCCCTGTTTAAGACAACCCAGGCTTTTTCTGCAACAAGAGCACATTGTTGGCTCATATTCAGCTTATGGTCTACTACTGTATCCCCAGGTCCTTCTTTGCAGTAGTGCAGCCTAGCCAGTCATTCCCAGTCTGTATTTGTGCATGTTGTTATTCTGTCTGAAGTGCACAACATTGCACTTGTCCTTGTTGAATCTCATCTTATTGATTGGGGACCATTTTTCCAGTTTCTTCAAGTGGATCCTAGGCCTGCCCCCCCCCCCCCCCCCCCCCCCTCTTCCGTGCCCCCTGAACGTGCCCAGGCGCCCCCCCCCCCCCCCCCCCCTTAGTGTCTGCAGTTCCACCCAAATTGGTGTCATCCCTAAATTTGCTAAGCGTGCACTCAGTCCCATCATCTAAATAATTAATGAAAATATTGCACAGTACCAGACCCAGGACAGACCCCTGGGCAATCCCACTTCATACCTCTTCCCAGCTAGACATTGAGCCACTGATGACTATTTTTTGAGTACAGTGATCCAACAAGTTATGTAACCACCATACAAAATGTTCATCTAGGCCAAGAGTGGGCAAAATATAACTCATGGGCTAGATCTGGCCTGCCAATTGATTGGATCTGGTTTGCAGCAGGTGCCTGCCAATTGATTTGATTTAGGCCTGTGGTTGCCCCTGCCATGCTCTGCATGGGGTCAAGTCCAGCCTGGGGCAACTCGTGCTGTGCTGTGCTCTCAGTCCAGCCCCATCGCACACAGCTTCAGGTGGGCCTGCTCCCATTGCGGTTGCAGCCACCTGGATTCTTCTCCGCTCTTCCCTCCAATGGTTCCTCCTCCTGCTGTTCCATTCCTGGCCGGGAGGACGCTTCAGCCAGGCAGCTCCTGCCCTAGTGTGCAGGGCTCTGGCTCCAGCTCCCACCTGCCTTCCACCCGCTCTGCCGTCCTCTGCCAGAACACAGCTGTGCTCTCTTAATGGAGCCGAAGAACACTCCTGTCCAGCATGCAAAGTCTTTGGGGGATTCACAAAGTTTCCCTTTGCAGATAACCTTCTGCTGCCAGTGACCCCTGTGGGGCACAAGATAGCAATCAGAGCCAGCTGCTCTGCCAGATGCCTGGAAGGGGGGAGGTATTGTTAGTTTCACATCGACCCCTCTATAACACACATGGTGCAAAAGGGACCCGATCGAGTCTGAGCTGGAAGGAACCAGGCAGAGAGAAAGTCAGGACTCAGAGGTGCGTGAAATCAATCCACCCACCCTCCCAGCAGGTGTCAGTGCAAAACTGACAGTACCTCTGCCCTTCACTCATTCCCCCCACCCAAGTCGTCTTGCACCCTGCAGGGGTCACTGGCAATACTAGGTTACCTGCAAAGGGAAACTGTGAATCTTCCAAAGGCTTTGAAAACTGGATGGGCTCTTCCTTCGGCTCCATGTAGAGAGCAAGGTTGGGTTCCGGCTTAAGTGGGTGGAGTGAGTAGAAGGTAGCTGGGAGCTGGAGCCAGAGCCCTGCACACTGGGCTGGAGTTGCTCGGCTGAAGCTTCCTCCCAGCCAGGAGCAGGAGCAGAAGGAGCAGTTGCTGGAGGTGAGGGGAGCAGAGCAGCACCCAGGTAGCTGCAGCTGCACCAGGAGCAGCCCCACCGGAAGCTGTGTGCATTGACTGGGGTCAGGCCGGTGGGCGCAGGCTGGAGTATGGTGTGGAGCAGCCAGGGATCAGCCCCATGCAGAGCACCACTGTGGATGAGACTGGCTGAGTGAGCTCTGTTACATGCACTCCCTTGCCCCCTCCTGCCTCTCCTCATCCCTGGCCAGCTTTCAGGACCTAACGCCCAGGCAGCTCCCCACACCTACACCCCCCCCCCCCCAAACAGGGCAGGGGCCACTGCATGACCCCAACCCTTGATCCGGGTCTCTCCTGCCTATCTCTCTTCTGAACATCACTTCCCTCCTGCCTGCATCCCCATCCCACAGAGAAAGTTTTGGTGGGCTGTTGCAGAGGCGGTGGGGAGGGGTAGTGCTGACCTGGCCCACGACAACTCATCAAAATTCCCTATGTTGGCCCTGGGCCCAAATAATTGACCACCCCAATCTTGTCTTTATTTCATTAGCTTGTTAATGAGACTGTTGTGGAAGACAGTGTCGAAGCTTTGCTAAAGTCAAAGTATGTCACATTCAGTGCTCTCCCCCTATCCACAGAGCCTGCTGCCTTATCATAGAAAAAAATCAGGTTGCCTAGTGACTTGCTCTTAGTGAATCCATGCTGGCTGTACCTGATCTGATAGGTGCTTCACTGCAGATTCTAGGACTTGTTGGCTGATCTTTCCAGGCAACTTATGTTGACTTGTCTGTAATTCCCTGGATCTTTCTTCCTTTTCTTAAAAAAAAAAAATGAAACTGTTTTCCCTTTTCCATTCATCCAGGACCTCATCTGACCTCTTTATGTTCTCAAAGGTAGTCAGTAGCCCTAGGATTACCTCTGCAAATTTCTTCAGTACCTAGGGTGCATCCCATTCAGCTCTGCTGATCTGAAAGCATGAGGCATCTCTAAGTAACCTCTAACCTGTTCTTTTATTATTCTAGGCTGTTTGTCTCCTTCCTTATCTTTGCTTCCAACTGCACCCTGTTCGTGAAAATTGAATTAAAAAAGGCATTAAATACACCAATCTTCTCTGTATCATCCTTAATTAGATTACCTTCTGCATTCTGTGAGGGACCTATGGTTTCTTTGGTCTTCTCCTTACTTTAGACATACTTGCAGAATCCCTTTTTATTGCCTTTTATGTCCCTCATCAGTTGTATCTCAAATTATGCTTTGACCTTCTTAATTTTCCCCTTACATGCCAGTGTTACCCTTATACTCTGGGAGCCGCACTCTGGTTGTGCCGTGTCTTCTGCCCACCCGGTGGCAGGAGGTACAGCATGGCATTACGTGGCTTCCAGGGCAAAGGCAGCAATGCGCAGAGGCTCAGCCTGCAGCGTACAGCCTGCCTCTGCTCCATGCATAAATCTGAGGGTCACATGCCTTCCTCAGGGGTTTGTGCAGCAGCAGGGAACCCCCCCCCTACCAAGCCCCTGGATGAGCCACCTGTGGCTCTGTCCCACTCTTTGCCCCCACCCCGGGGTCCCATTCACCCCAGCCCCTGCCTCACTCCCTCCCTCCCTCACCATGGGAGCCTTGATCTGAACCTCCCCCCCCGGCCCTACTCCTTCCCTCTTCTCCTGCCCTTCTCCTCCAAAGACTTACTTGCTGGGCACTGCTCTGCTCTACATGCCACTAGACTGCATTCCTGGCCACGTGCATGCTGTGGCTGCATGCCTGCTCACAGCATCTTGATATGGCACTGATATATTGGTGCACCTCTAGTTTGTGGGGGAGTGTGGTCCCCCTTCTCACCTTCCTGCTGCAGCTGCCTGGACCCTGCACCTGGGCTGCCCTGTGGCTCCTCTGCACTGCTACCGCTGCCCCACTGGTCAGCCCAGAAGCAGTAGTGATGGTGGTGGAGAGGAGCTGCAGGGCAGCCCGGGCATGGGCTCCAAAACCATGTTCATGATTAATGTGTTAAGAAGAATAACATGTTAATTGGTTCTTGCGTTAATTGTGCACATTAATGCCAATTAATTGACAGCCCTCATTTGTATAATGTAATAGTCAGCTGGATCTCCTCTGAGGTAAAGTGTGGCTGCTATTCAACAGCCTACAGTAAAACTACATAATGAATTCTGAGAAGAAGTGTCACTAAACCTGTGCTAGAATTCAGTGAAGTGTAATGTAATGATCTAAGATGAAACTTGGCAAAGGTAGTGAATTTAACATCCCTAACCAGAAGTGCTCAAGGCCCAGTTTCCATGTTTCCATTTAAAAGGTACCATTCTGAGTGGTTATTTCTGCCACTTTGTTTGGGTGTTGATTCAGTGCTGACTTGGAGGAAAAATGTTTTGCCAACAGAATCATGAATCTCTTAGTTATGACCCATTTTGGTTCTGCTTTCTTTGAGATCTGACATACCAATGTGCAAGCTGGGCTCCCACAAAGCCAGCTCCACTCTCAGCAACCTATTGGATCATTAAGTCTTATGATTCTATAAACTAATTTCCAAGAATCTTCCAAATGTCATGCAAACCATGTGTCACTAGAAATAGCTGTGCTTTAGAGGAAGAGTAACATCTGGCTTTTTAGGATAGTAATAATTATACCTGGTATCACATGTGTTTTAAGAGACTCTGAAAAGCTGGACTAACCATGCGATAAGTGTAATTCCTACTTTATGAATGGAAGGAAATGACAGAATTTGAGATTTATCTGAGGCCATCTCAATCCACTGGAAGAGAAATAAAACCAAAATATAAATTTGCATCTGGAGCTATTTGGAAGAACTTTGAATAGAACAGTTTTCCATTGAAAAATGTGGTTCCACTGAAATCAGAGCACTTTGTGATATCATCTTATTTCACTGAAATTTTGCTTTGGACAAATACCTGTTCCAACATATTTTAGAACAAAAATTTGATTTTTGTTTGTTTAAAAAACCCTTTTTGTTGCCATTTTTAAAAATGTATATTAACTTCTATATAAAAGTGAAACCCAATTCATGTTTCTTATTAAATGTTTTGCTGAACATTTGAACAAAAATACATTTCAGAATTTTGAAAGTCTTTGAAATGGTATCTTCATTCCTTGTGCTGCTCTACTTGAATCACATTAGTCATTTGCTATGGGAAGAAGTTTTTGCTGCTGTTGCCTATGCTTGCTTGATTCAGCGGAGGATCTTCCAGAACAGCGTTTTCCAACCGGTGTGCCATGGCCATGTGCCTTCGGACATGTCCAGGTATACCACGAAATCTTGGGGTGTGTGGCTACAGCCAGTGCTGCCACC
>NW_005842301.1:972904-981712 GCF_000455745.1 Alligator sinensis | reverse complement strand
CATGGGATGAAAAAGGCCCTGTAAGTGTGCCACGGGACAGAAAAAGTTGGGAAATGCTGTTCCAGAAGAATGAAAATCACTAGATATACTAATTCTTGACTTCTCTTGTGCTTTTTTGGCAAGGTGGCTATATTTGCTTTTAAATGATTCTGACAGTGAATGAGCCTTCTCTAGCATCAGCAACAAAAAAAAATCCTGAAGTATAATCAAAATTCTACTTCTGTAATGTGGGTCAATGACTTGATAACATTTTGAGTGTATTGGAGGAATCCGTAATACAAGGGAGTAGGATATAGGGTGGGCTAATCAAATATATGGCCTGAAGGCCAGGTCTGACCTGCAGAGGCGCCATCTGGCCCGCAGGGCTTCTTGCTTTGGCTCCAGCAATGAAAGAGTTAACACTAGATCACAGACTCCCCTCCAGATCTGGTTTGCAGGACTTCTCTGTTTGACTGCCAGAACCACTGTGTCAGCAGCAGCATTCAAGGATTTAATGCCACTCAACCCCTGTCACTTCTCTGACGTAGGGTTCCCACAATACATGAGAGGTAGTGTGTGATAGTGGCCTGCGTTAACTCCTTGACTACTCTCACTGCCACAGTGGTTCTGTCAGCCTTGTCATTAACTTGTGTACTGTTGGCAGCCTCAGCGATAAGCCCCCGGTCCAGATCTGGCCCAGAGTGCCAGATGAATTTGACAGCTCTGTTATGGAAGAAATCAAGAACTCTGTAGTGATGGCATATGCACTTCCACTGAAAGCGAGAAAGAAACAGGAGAAAATATTTTCATGATTTATCAGCCAGGCAGGAGCTAACATTGCTGCCCCTTCCTCTGCTCCCTCCACTCCACTCTTGGGGGGCTAAGCCTAGAGTAGAGAAGGACTGGGACACTGAGCAGGCAGCACACGGTCATCTAATCTGGAAAGGGAAAGGTTCTAGTTAGCTTATGTGCTTTGTAGAGTGCCCTGGAGCAAATGCCCTTTAGTGCTTCCCTTTGTCAGAGACAGAGATGAGAAAAAGGGGGTTTTATTGTATTGCTTTGTAATCCTTCTGCTAGGCAGGTTCAAATTTAGGGGCTTTATACACATCTTGGTTCAAGCCCCCATCCAGACATCTGGGAAAAGAAGTGCTACCTGTGTGTTTCAGCGTAAACAAACTCCACCACTCACAAGCAGTAATGAATGAAAGGGGGGAAATTAGGACAAAACCAAACAACCAGGGAGGAGTAATGGGGGAGAACCTTAACATTTAGCAACCACATCCACCAGGTATTAATAGTTTTTATTACAATCAGTGAATATTCTCTCCTTGTTGCACACAGAGTGAATTTGGTATCTAGTGGAGTGGGGCAAGTGTAACTGCTAACCCAAATCTTTTCTCTTGCCTCTGCCACTGGGGCTTTCTGCTCCTCACCACTGCTAGTGCCTCTTTTCACTTTCATGGGGGGTTGCTGATGCAACCTAGCACTTTTAGACCTTAATCAAGCTCGAGGATTTCAGCTCTCTTGATCCGTTGACTACAGGCCTCAAAAGGGAGACATGATAATAGTCTTCGAATATCTGAAAGGCTGCTATAAAGAACAGCATCCTTCTCTGTTCCTGCAGAGAGCAGGATGTGTACCAGTGTTTTGATGTTTCAGCAAAGTAGATTTAGGCTAGAAATCAGGAAAAACTTATTCACTGTTAAAACAGTGAGGTAGTGGAATAGGCTGCCTAGCGAAGTTGTGGAATCTCCATCATTTCAGGTTTTCAAATAGAGGCTGGATAAGTGTTAGACAAGGATGATCTAGGAGCACACACATGGATTGCTGAGAGATGACAATGAGAAGAGCTCTGCAGGCCTGAGCAGGTGGATATTGAAGAAGACCATGCTCAGCAGCAAGAGGGTGAAGCAGAGCTCCACAACTAACTTAGTTATGAAAGAAGATGAAAGCAGCTGGGATAGATTTTTGGAGAGGTTACAGAAAGGGGAGCTCTGGCAGTCCAGCTAGTGTGTGATGTGTTGAGTCATGCTTGCTGGTTGCCATGTAGGGCGAACGACTCTCCTCCCCCCCCAACTACAATTGTCGAAAGTTTCTTTTGTGTTTTTCAGAAGCATTGTGTATTGGCTATAGCCAAGGCTGGGGATTTTGACTGGGGTGTGCCAGAGCTCCTGCTGGGACTAAAAACCCAGAAGTTCCTGGTTACAGGGTCTTGTCCCTCTGGTCAGTGTCAGACCAATCACCACATTTGAGATCAGGAAGGAATTTTACCCTAGGGTCAGATTGGTATGGACTGTAGGGCTTTTTGACTTCCTCTGTAGTTGGGGGTGGGAGACATTGCCCTTTTATTTGGATCTCTCGGGTGCATTTTAACATCACAGCAGTGGGACAGTAATGACCCTTGTCCCTTTACCTGGGGTAGGTTATGGTGCTTTTGGCGTCTTTGGACACTATACCTTGTAGCAGTGCAACAGCATTGATTGTATAGTTTTAAGAATAGGCTAGACAAGGACATGTATGGGATGGTTTGGATGAGGGTCATCTTGCCTTGAGTAGAGAGTTGGACCAGACAGCCTCCAGAGGTCCATTCCAGCCCTAGAATCAGCCCTGTGAGTCTATGTCCCACTTTAAGGAACAGCCCCCAAAGATATTTCAAGGATTTTAGCTCTTTAAGAAACAAATGGGTAGCATATCTCAACTTGAACCTACTACAGAGATTTGTATATCCCAGGTATTTTTCCCTCTGAGGCTTGATGACAGACTGCAATTCCATTCTGAGTGGGGGTCCACCTAAGCCTGTTCTGCTGTGTCTGATCTGAGGGTCCCTCCACCTCAGATCAGAAGGTCTGATTAGTCATGGTGAGTCCTGACCCCCAGTGACTTCTGTCCAGTTTTCTCTTACAGTACTGGTGCTCTTAAACCTTACCATTTTATAAGGAAAGGCCAGTGCACACAGTGTAGGGGAGGGCCAGTGCATGGGGTCCCTTACATTCAAACATTTTTACATCAATACTGTTAAAACAAGACACAAACTTGTTCCCAGTTTTCCAACCCTATACACACAGGTGTCAAAATCATCCGGCCTTGTGGGCTGGACAAGGACCAAGTACTGGTGCAGCACCTATGACACCAGGTCTATCTAGCCCATGGACCACACACAGTATGTGCAGTACATGCTGGTCCTGGGGCTCATTGTGCACCCAGCATGCCAGGCATGTGGTGCCCATGGTACATAGGCTGGACCCAGCACTATAGGCAGCATAAGTGATCAGTCCAGGGCAGTGCATGCATCCCATGTCCCAAAACCCCAGTCCCAGGTGCAGCACAGGGTTCAGCCCATGCACTACAAGCAGTGTACACCCTGTGTCAACCTTAAGTGCCTCATGCACAATGAGCTCTGAGGTTGATGTTTGCTGTGTATGGGACTGGATTTATCATGCACACTGCATGCAGCATGGGGGAGAAGGGGAGGGGTGCGGCTGGGGTGTACTCTGCAGGTAGCTCTCTCCTGGATTGACCCTGTGTACTGGATCTGGTACGATCCACATGCAGGGATGGTCTGGTGAGGTCTGCATGCAGCATGTGCCCCACCATCAGCCCCCTATGGTGCATGCAGGGAGCATAGCTCCAGATACAGCCTATGCACTATGTGTAGCACATGCAGCTGAGAGCCAGTGTGTGGGGTCAGTCCAGCGACCCATGAGCCAGATCATATGGCTTCGTGGGCTAGATCTGTCCAATGGGCTGTATATTTGACTCCCCTGCTGTATATCAATAGATATGTGCTATCAATAGGTAAGTGTTTTACAAAAGTTGTTGCATAGAACACAGATAACATCAGCAGGGTTATAGCTTGTTGTTAATATTTAAGTTGAATAATGTGTTTTTTGGGGGAAAAGAGAATGAAGTATTGGGGAAAAGAGAATGAGTGGGTTTTGAGGACAGCCATGGTCCTGCTGTGAGAGAAGGACTTACAGGCTTGGGAAGGAATAGTAAAGGAGGTGAGGAAGTGGACTCCTCTGAGTGTGAGATAAGGGGATGGATGTGGGTAGGGATGGGAGGACTCATCCTCCTTTTTTCTGTTTATAGGGGTGAGAAGTAAGGTTGGTTTGTACAGGGGTAAGGGAGGAGTGCTATACTAGTTGAGATGGGAGCCGGAATGGGTAGAGTGGGGTGCAGTAGATTGTTTTTTAATTTGGAGGGTTTAATTCATACTTTCTTGTTTTAATACTCTGTTTTTATAAAGTTTTTTGTCTTTTATTTTAACCTGCTCTGTGCCTTTTGGGAAGGACAGCATATATATCTAATAAATTCTAAAATCAGCAACAAAGCTAGAAACAATGGAATTAAACAGATTCAATGACAGATTTCTCCTGATGATTTTTTTTAGCAGTGAGAAGTCAGTTTATAGACTGGGATCCAACTGCTAGAAATCTTTAATTCTTCTGTTTGGAGCACTAGTTAAAAATGGTTCATGTTTACATAACAAAATCATAATAAAGGAGACACATATTTAGGTTTTACCATGCCAATAAAGTTACTGATATTGTATTGATCGAATAATTTACTGGAGGTCTACAGTTCTATGAAGTGAATCCCATGACTGACAGGACAGTATTTTAGAATTATAAATGATATTATGAATCTGGGATAATGTACTTGATGACAAACACTGAGTGTCTGTTAATGAGTGTGGTTTTTCTCTTTTCAGATGATTTGCAACACTACATAATATAGAAGTCTAGCACTGCAACTGCCAAAGGGCAATAAGACTGCTGTTCTTGAATTATCAGAGGGAGGAATGTGCTTTCCAAGCACATTACATTTTCTGTCTACCAATGAATATATTTTGCTTACTCTCTGTTTGTTCAGGTTAGGCTGAAGATGCTGTATGCAGCAACCAGAGCAACAGTGAAAAAAGAATTTGGAGGAGGACACATAAAGGATGAGCTGTTTGGAACAGTTAAGGTATGATCACTTGCTCATGGCATGTACAGCAAGGTGATAGCACCTTGTAGCTGTTAGAGTCTGGGTTAGAATCTTCTTTTTTTGTAGCCTGTACAATATCCTGGGATACAGAAGTTGTGAGCTGAAAGTGTTTATGGATCAATACAGCTTTCTTTTCCATCTGTTTTTGCTTCTTGAAATGCGTCTTTATTCTTCCAGGGTATTGTCTTCAAACGTAGTTACTCCATTCTTTGCAATGCCCATGTGGTGTTAAATTCTAGGATATTGGACCCACCTTGTTCAATATAGCTACAGTTGCTGAGATCTGAGTGGGTCACTACCTCTGCAGGTTGCACCAACATTTGTGGCACATTTGTAGCAGTAACTTTCTTCCAGTCTTCCTGGTCTTTTGCAATCCTTGTAAAATCAATCCATTTTAATCCATTTTAATCCTGTCTAGTCTTTGATGTTGGTGGTCCAGGTTGTCTTAGGTCTTCCTCCTCCTCTTTGTCTGTCCACAGCACCCTGCCGGATGGTATTGGTAAGGGTGCTGGGCTTTCATGGTACATATCCAAACCACTGGATCTTCTTATGATTTTGAGTAAATTATATTTGCCAATTTCTTGTCGATTTGATCTTTCAGATTGATTTGTTCTTTGTGCAGTGTAGAGTATATGTAGAAATCTTCTGAAGCAACACATTTCAAAGGTCTCAATCCACTCTCAATCCACTCTTCCTAGCGAGTGTCCAGGTCTTGCAGCCGTAGAGAGTTGTTGAAATTATAACAGCATACAGCAGGTGGAGTTTTGTTTTCATTGTGATGTTGCTGCTAGTACAGATTTTCTTCAGCTTTCTTAGGTGTCCAATGGTGATGGGTATTCATGTTTTTACTTCTTATTCTGATGTAGCAACTCCGGTGATGGTTGCTCCAAGATATTTGAAGTGTGTTACTCTTTCTAGCTTTTCATTACCAATTTTTACTGGTGCATAATCATTGCTTCTGGTAGATGTGGTCATTACTTTGCTCTTCTCTACATTAATTTCCATTTCATCTCTCTTTGTAACCTTATACAGCCTTTATATTACTTCCTTATGCTCTTAGAATCATAGAAAGTTAGGGTTGGAAGGGACCTCAGGAGGACATCTAGTCCGGCCCCCTGCTCAAACCAGGACCATCCCCAACTAGATCATCCCAGCCAAAGCTTTGTCTAGCTGTGTTTTGAAAACCTCCAAGGAAGGAGCTTCCACTTTCCACCTGCTTCAGGGTTTTACTATCCTCCTAGTGAGAAAATGCTTCCTAAAATTCCCATGCTGGAACTTGAGACCATTGCTCCTTGTTCTGTCATCTGCCATCACTGAGACCAGTTTAGCTCCCTCTTCTTTCAAATCCCCCTTCACATAGTTGAAGGCTGCTATTAAATTCCCTCTGTCTTTTCTTCTCTAGACTAAATAAGCCCAGTTCCCTCAGTCTTTCCTCAGACGTCATATCTCCTTAGCCCCCTCACCATTTTTGTTGCCCTCTGTCTTCAATTTGTCCACATCATTTTGTAGTGGGGGGCCCAAACAGAACACAGTACTCCAGATGTGGCCTCACCAGTGCTAAATAGAGAGGAATAATCACTTCCCTTGGCCTACTGGCAACACACCTAGCCATGCAACCCGGTATGCCATTAGCCTTCTTGGCAACAAGGGCACACTGCAGGCTCATATTCAGCTTATTGTCCACTGTAACCCACAGCTCCTTTTGTACAGAGCTGCTGCCCAGCCAGTCAGTGCCCAGCCTATACTGGTACATGGGATTATTCTGTCCTAAGTGCAGGACTTTGCACTTGTCCTTGTTGAACCTCATGAAATTTCTTTTGGCCCAGTCCTCCAATGTGTCTAGGTCACTCTGAATCCTATCCCCTCCAGTGTATCTACTACTCTCCCCAACTTTGTGCCATCTGAAAACTTGCTGAGGGTGCATTCTGTGTCATCTTCCAGGTCATTGATGAAGCTATTGAACAAAACGGGCCCCAGGATTGATCTCTGGGGCACTCCACTTGATACCAGCTGCCAGCTAGACGTTGGGCCATTGATTACTACCCTCTGAGCCTGATGCTCCAGCCAGTTTTGTATCCACCTTACAGTTCATTCATCCAACCCATACTTCCTTAGCTTGCCTGTGAGAATGCTGTGGGACACTATCAAAATCCTTGCTAAAATCAAGGTACACCACATTCACCAGTCTCCCCACATCCAAAGAGCCAGTCACCTCATCATAAAAGTCAGTCAGGTTGGTCAGGTATGATTTGCCCCTGGTGAACCCCATGCTGACTGTTCCTAATCACCTTTGTCTCCTCCAAGTGCTTAGAAATGAATTCCTGGAGGACCCGCTCCATGGTTTTCAAGGGACTGAGGTGAGGCTGACTGCTCGGTAGTTCTCTGGATCCTCCTTCTTCCCTTTATGAAATATCAGCACTATGTCTACCCCTTTCCAATCATCCGGGTCCTCTTCTGATTGCCATGAGTTTTCAAAGATGATGGCCAATGGCTCTGCAAGCACATCAGCTAACTTCCTCAGCACCCTTGGGTGCATCCCATCTGGACCCATGAATTCGTACACGTCCAGCTTTTCTAAGTAGTCCCTAACCTGTTCTTTCACCACCTCATCCCCAAACTGTGCTTGCTGGTGCAGTAGTCAGGGAGCTGACCTTGCTTGTGAAGACTGAGGCAAAAAAGACATTGAGCACTTCAGCGTTTCTTCAGCATCCTCTGTCACAAGATTACCTCCCCCATTCAGTAAGGGACCCACACTTTCCCTGATCCTCCTCTTTGCTACCCACATACTTGTAGAAACCCTTCTTGTTACCCTTCACATCCCTTACTAGCTGCAACTCCAGTTGTGCAGTGACCTTCCTGACTTCATCCCTGCATGCCCGAGTAATCCTCTTATATTCTTTCCTAGTTATTTGTCCAAGATTCCACTTCTTATAAGTTTCCTTTTTGTGATTTCATTTACTGAAGAGTTCTCTGCTAAGCCCAGCTAGTCTTCTGCTGTACTTGCTAGTCTTCTTGCATATTGGGATGGCTTGTTCCTGCACTCTCAGTAAGGCTTCTTTGAAGTACAGCCAGCTCTCCTGGATTCCTCTGTCCTCCAGATTGGCTTCCCAGAGGATCCTGCCCACTCCACCCTGAGTGAGTCAAAGTCTGCTTTCTTGAAGTCCAGGGTCCTTACTTTGCTACTCTTCATCCTTCCTTTCCTCAGGATCCTGAACTCTACTCGTGTTCACTGCTGCCCAAGTTGCCATCCACTACTACATTCCCCATCAATTCTTCCCTGTTTGTGAGCAGCAGGTCAAAAAGAGCACATCCTTTAGTTGGCTGCTCCAGCATGTGCACCAGGAAGTTGCCCCCAAAACCTCTCCAGTGACTTCCTGGATTGCCTGCGCGCTGCTGTATTGCCCTCGCAGTAGATGTCAGGGTGATTGAATTCCTCTGTGAGAACCAGGGCCTCCATTAGCTGTTTGAAGAAAGCCTCATGCACCACTTCCTCCTGGTCTGGTGGTCTATAGCAGACCCCCACTATGATATCACCCTTGTTGCTGTTCCCTCTGACCCTAACCCAGATCCAACAATTTAAGTTTAGTTTCCCACATTTTTTAGAGTGAGGGTGGCCAGCCGATAGCACATGTAGCACAAGCAGCTTGTGGCACATGGAAGATTAGGGAGGGAGCAGGCAGCACAATGGGAGATAGGCTAGGGAGTAGAAAGCAGAACAGCAGATCAGGCAGGGAGCAGCAAATTGAGCATGGGCAGGAGATCAGAATGACACTTGGGGTGGATGTAGGGCTTAATTTATGGCACTTCTGCCAAAACAGGTTGCCCCCTCACTGCTTCAAA
>NW_005842301.1:972517-972894 GCF_000455745.1 Alligator sinensis | reverse complement strand
CCTGTTGGGAATTTCTTTATTCAGTGGTATTGGCTAACCTGAATTCAGGATTGTTTTTAAATTTTGTAAAAAGTTAGTCAAGATTGCTTATTTTTTTAAAAGGATAATCAATCTAGTCTAATTTTGGGACTCTACCAGAAATAGCTATTCCGTGATTATACAAACTATAATTCAGGATAATCTTCTGCAATAAATGTGGGGCTTTTGCTGGAATAATTATTTCAGTGTATTTATTTAAATAAATGCTGAAGTGTAGACAGGTCCTTTCAGCTGAGTTGTAGGTTGTGGCTGCTTGCAAATATGAAAAAACTCCGCAAGAAAACGCACTTTATCAGAAGAAGCTGTGCGTTATTTCAACTTGGTTCTGTGGTGTCCAT
>NW_005842301.1:972151-972491 GCF_000455745.1 Alligator sinensis | reverse complement strand
GGACTTCATTCAATCAGCTGTTAGGTAAAAGTGCCAAAAAAGCCCAGCTAATGCACCCGATCTATGCAAATGCTGCAGAGCCAGGTTGAATTAACTGGGCTAAGTGTAGGAGTGTGTCGAGTTTAAAGTAAATTGCGGGGGGGTTCTTGGGTCCTCCACGATCCGCTGGCTGGAAAATTGGCTCCGGGGTCGGACCCAGAGGGTAGTAATCGATGGAAGTCACTCATCGTGGTGTCCTGTGACCAGTGGGGTCCCCCAAGGCTCTGTCCTTGGACCCATACTGTTCAACATCTTCATTAATGATGTGGACACTGGAGTCAGAAGCGGACTGGCCAAGTTC
>NW_005842301.1:969748-972005 GCF_000455745.1 Alligator sinensis | reverse complement strand
AATGCGATGCGGCGGCTAGTAAAGCGACCAAAACGCTGGCTTGCATCCATAGATGCTTCTCAAGCAAATCCCGGGACATCATTCTCCCCCTGTACTCGGCCTTAGTGAGGCCGCAGCTGGAGTACTGTGTCCAGTTTTGGGCTCCACAATTCAAAAAGGATGTGGAGAAGCTTGAGAGAGTCCAGAGAAGAGCCACGCGCATGATCAGAGGTCAGGGAAGCAGACCCTACGATGACAGGCTGAGAGCCCTGGGGCTCTTTAGCCTGAAAAAGCGCAGGCTCAGGGGTGATCTGATGGCCACCTACAAGTTTATCAGGGGTGACCACCAGCATCTGGGGGAACGTTTGTTCACCAGAGCACCCCAAGGGATGACGAGGTCGAATGGTCACAAACTACTTCAAGATCGTTTCAGGCTGGACATAAGGAAGAACTTCTTTACTGTCCGAGCCCCCAAGGTCTGGAACAGCCTGCCACCGGAGGTGGTTCAAGCGCCTTCATTGAACACCTTCAAGATGAAACTGAATGCTTATCTTGCTGGGATCCTATGACCCCAGCTGACTTCCTGCCCTTTGGGCGGGGGGCTGGACTCGATGATCTTCCGAGGTCCCTTCCAGCCCTAATGTCTATGAAATCTATGAAATCTTCACGTCTGCAAGCAGCCTGTAAGATTTTCTGGTGAAACATGATACCTTTATACCATTCCTAACACAAGATATCTCTGGACATTGCCATAATAATAATAATGGTGTAGTTACTTAACATCAGGTTACACAGCTAACAGTTCATTGCATTTAATTTGTGATCTGTCTATAAAGCTGTTATGTTGACTGGATTGTTTTACTTTTAGCTTCTGCTTCTAGCATCGAATGAGTAGGAACTCCTTTAGTTCCCAAAGATTTTTGGCCCTTATGGACACTGATACATGGGCCTTATTCTGAGATTATATCCTTATTTAATAACTCCTTATTAGTGGCCAAAAGTATGTAGTTCCCATGTTGTGTGTTTACTATCTGCACTGTACTTTCTTAGAGCTGTAGGCGATCTCATTGTTCTTGATTGTAGGGATTGAGAATACAGCAAATAATACTTGAGGTAGTGATGATATTAAAAGCCTAAATGGACACAGAATGCAAAGGGCATTGCTCAGGTCAGGGAGTAACCACTTGGCATCTAGTAGGTATCTGAGGATACCGGAGACAGTGATCTTTAATGTGTAGTCTATCCAGGGGGAAAAAGTGTATAGACAGCAAGGCCAGATAACAGTTCTGATAAAACTTTCCATAGGAGCATTCTATTTTCCAGTTATCTTGTATATGGTGGGATATTCTGCTCCAGGAAGATGAGCTCTCCATTCTATAAAGAGTGCACAATAACCTGTATTCTCTCTTTCTGTCTGGTGGCTACAGGAAGACATCTCACTAAGTGGTTACCAGAAGCATGTCTCCTCATGCTCAGCACCAGCTCCCCTGACAGCAGCTGAACAGGAGCTCCAGCAAATCCGCATCAGTGAGGTGAGAGTCTGGGTTTGTTTCTTTTTTTGTGGGGAAAGATTAGAAGAAGCCACTGCTGTAAAACAGCAAATGCTGGGGCAACTGAGATGCACTAGGCTGTGTTTTCACCACCCAAGGGAAAAGCTGGATAACTCCTCATGGAGGATGTATGAAACTAGGCTAAACATAAAGCTAGCAAATATATTGTAGGTCATGGGATCTGCATTGGCCAAAAGATGGTCTGGGAGTTGACTGCCTCTCATTTTGCGTAGATACTGGAGCAGAAAGAGGCAATTCCTGTTAGTACAAAGCAAAGCAGGGTGACTGAGGTGATAAGGACACTAACAGTCAAAACCAAGGTCCAATAAAAGCATGACAAATCTGCATTTTAATTGTGACAGTTTTCTTTAAGTGATCTCCCTTTATTTTTGTGCCTTTATTTTTTTTTAAAGCTACAGCTAGGGCATAGGCCTCTGGTCCCTTGTTCAGGAAGGTGGGGGCTCAAGGAGAGCAGAAATGGAGAGTACAGGAGACATCTCATTTACAGTCTGCCTGCTTTCCTCCACTTCCTCGGGTGGGAGTCAGGACAAACAGAGCACTGTAGCAGGCTGGAGGAACAAACCTATCTCTGTTGCGTTCCACAAACCATGCATGCATAAAAGGAAATGCTTCATATGAAATGTTTTTAAATAGTATTTATTTCCTTCAGGGTTAATTTTGGATTATTTCTGAACCAGAATAGAAGCTATATTTTAATCAGTTAGGGA
>NW_005842301.1:967652-969717 GCF_000455745.1 Alligator sinensis | reverse complement strand
GCACTGGCTTGACACCAACCACTAGGAAAGAGGTGGGCAAAATATGGCCCACAGGCCAGATCTGGCCCACAAAAAGATTCAATCTGGTCTGCAGGTGGATCTGGGCTGCAGGCAGCTGGCAGCTCCAGCCACTGTGTGGTGCTGGCTGGGCAGGCAGGTAGCACTTCTTTGCCCCAGCAGCATCAGGCATCAGCTGTGGACTTGGGCTGGAGCTTCTACTACACTGCTGCCACATTGGGAGGGTGTTGGCATCAGCTGTTGGATGCTGCTGGCAGATTCTGCATTCCAGCTCCTGAACCTACTGGCAGTGTCCACAGCTGATGCTGGTGCCTGCCTGCTGCAGTGAAATAGAGCTCTGGCAGGTTCTGGAAGGAGAGGGAGAAGACAGGAGACTGTCTGTGTCTGTCTCTCAGAGAGACAGAGAGAGGAGGGTAGAGGGATAGGCAGGGAAACAAAGATAGAGGCAGGCAAGAGACAAAGAAAGACACCCACACATGCCCAGACACAGACACATGCAGTCACAGAAAGAGAAACGCACACGTAGTGTCACACATGTGGAGAGAGACGCAGACAGACACGCAGACCAAGAGAGATGTATGCGTACTGGCAAAGTTCGCAGATGACACCAAATTATGGGGAAGTGTGGTCACGCTGGAGGACAGGCTGGGGATACAGACTGACCTGGACAGGCTTGCAAGGTGGGCGGAGCAAAACCTGATGACGTTTGATACAAAGAAATGTAAAGTACTTCATCTATGGAGAAATAATCCACAACACTTAGAGGCTCGGCAGTGCTACACTTGCCAGCGCCACAACTGAAAGATACCTAGGGGTAGCGATAGACCACAGAAAGAACATTAGCACCAATGCGATGCCATAGCTGGCAGAGCGAATAAGACACTGGCATGCATCTACCAGTGCATCTCAAACAAGACTAAGGATGTCATCCTCCCACTCTGCTTGGCCTTTGGTGAAACCGCAGCTGGAGTACTGCATCCAGTTCTGGGCACTGCACTTCAAGAAAGATGTGGAGAAGCTTGAGAGTCCAATGGAGGGCCACATGTATGGTTAGAGGTCTGGAGAGCAGGCCATATAAGGAGAGGCTGAAAGATGTGTGTGTCTATGTGCCTGTGTGTGTGTGTACCTCAGTGCATATGGAAACACGCATAGAAACAGAGAGAAACGCACAGAAAAAAACACGCATACAGAAACACACAAACAGAGAGAAACACACAAACACACACAGAACCAGAAACACACATACACAAATATGCGCACAGAAACATAGATGCACGCACACAGAAACACATGCACAAAAACAAACAGAAACACATAGACAGAAACAAACACACACACACACACACACACACACACACAGAAACAGAATCCATAGATGCTTCTCAAACAAATATCAGGATGTCATCCTCCTGCTGCATGTGGCCTTGGTGAGGCCACAGCTGGAGTACTGCATTCAATTCTGGGCTCCCCAATTCAAGAAGGATGTGGAGAAGCTTGAGAGCGTCCAGAGGAGAGCCACACGTATGATCAGAGGGCAGGAGAAACAGGCCTTATGATGAGAGGCTGAGAGCTATAAGACGCTTCAGCCTGGAAAAGTGCAGGCTTAGATGTGACCTGGTTTCATAGTTTCATAGTTTGTAGGGTCGGAAGGGACCTTGACAGATCATCAAGTCTGACCCCCTGCCATGGCAGGAAGGAGCACTGGGGGCAGGAAGGAGAACAACCCCAGCAAGGTGTTCATCTAGCCTCCTCTTAAAGACCCCCAGGGTAGGAGCCAGCACCACTTCTCTTGGAAGATGGTTTCGGATCCTAGCCACCCTGACTGAAGTAGCACCTCCTGATGTCTGGTTTGAATCTACCCTCTGCCAGCTTGTGACTGTTATTTCTAGTCACTCCTGGTAGTGCTCGGGGGAACAGGGACTCCCCCAATGCCTGCTGGTCCCCTCTGACTAGTTTGTAACAGGCCAGTAGATCCCCCCTCAACCTTCTCTTGTGGAGACTGAACAGGTTCAGGTCCCGTAGCCTCTCCTCGTAGGGCCTGCCCTGC
>NW_005842301.1:966241-967095 GCF_000455745.1 Alligator sinensis | reverse complement strand
GGGGGCCAGCCTATAAGTACATAAGAGGTGTGCATCAGGATCTGTGGGGAACGCCTGTTCACCAGAGAGCCCCATGGGATGACAAAATCAAATGGTCACAAACTCCTCCAAGACCGTTTTAGGCTGGACATGAGGAAAAGCTTCTTTACTGTCTGAGCCCCCAAGGCCTGGAATAGACTCCCTCCAGAGGTGGTGCAAGCACCTACTCTGGACTCCTTTAAGAAGCATTCTGTCATCAGCAAATTTGAATAGGGTGCTTTTTACCCCCTCGTCCAAGTCACTGATGAAGATGTTGACCAGCGTGGGTCCGAGGACCGAGCCCTGGGGGACCCCACTGCCCATCTCTGAGCACGCCAGATCCCCCGGGCCACAGATGCCGCGAGCGAGGCTTTCCTTCCGCTGCCAGTCACCCTGGCTGAGGCCGCGGAGTTGGCTGGTGGGCCGGGCACTCTGTTGCGGCTCCCCATGCCTCCCAGTAGTGACACGGGTTGTCCCTTTGCTTCTCTATCGCGTAGAAGCTTGTATGCTTGGGTGGTTTGTGTCTGCCACGCTCACCCCCCACCCCCCCCGGTGGGGCACACATTGTATAAGCCTCCAACCACCAAGAAGACAAGACCTGTAGTGGCAGTTGCTGCATGGCATCCTAGCCACTGGCATGTTTGCGTCCCGCTTGGACCCAGCCGCCTCGACGGCCTGCCCCTTCTGCCATGGGGGCGTGGAGGAGGATCTCTTTTACGCCTTCCTGGACTGTCCCCGCCTGCAGCCGCTCTTTGCCACCCTCGAGTCGCCGCTGCGGGCGCTGGGCAGCAGCCTCTCAGAGACCACCTACGTATGCTCCTACCTCTACCGAGCGG
>NW_005842301.1:959098-966015 GCF_000455745.1 Alligator sinensis | reverse complement strand
GGCGAACTGTGGCTTCCGGCTTGGGCCGTGCCATGGGCCCTCGCCAGGCTGCTTTTGTTTATTTTCTCGGGGTGAGATGTTGAAGGTTTTTGCATGTGTACTATGGGACAGGGAAGGGTGGAATTGTTCGTTTTTCGAGGGATATATATATGGCATGTTATCAGGTTGGGAGAGACGGCTTTAAAAGTTCCGACCGTGTAGACGCCCTAGGCGAGTGAGACCGTGAACTCCCTTTAATCAGTCTGGTTCTGAGGCTGAGTGGCGGTCGCCGTCCGTTAGTTGGCGTTTATATATGGCATGTTAGGCATGATGTGTATTACTGCGAAGGTGTTTGTCACGGTGTGATGTTCTGAATGTCCTGGAATGGTTTCTCTTTGGTGCGGTTTGATGGTTTTTTTGCTTTTGTACCTGATCTTTTGTGAAATAAAGTTGTTAAAAGTCAAAAAGTCACAGAGAAACAGAAGAATGCAGAGAAACAAACACACACGGAAACAAATAGAAAGAAACACAGACGCACCCGCGCACAGAAACAGAAAAATGTACAGAACAAACACACGCAGAAATAGAAACACAGAAACAAAAAAGACACACAAACAGAAACAAAGACAAACAGAAACACACAAAAACAGAGAAACAGTAAAAACAAACAAACAGAAACACACGCGCAGAAACAAAAACACAAACAGAAACGCACGCAGAAACAAACACACAAACATGTGGAAATAGAAATTGAAAGAAACATGCATACAAAAATGCATACAGAAACAAACGCACACAGAAATACACAAACAGAAATGCACACAAACGCAGAAACAAACACAAAAACGCGTGCAGGCTCAGAAACAGAAAAATACACAAACAAACAGAAACCAAGAGAAACATACAGAGAAACGCACATACAGAAACACTCACAGAAACAGAGAAATGCACATACAGAAACACGCACAGAATCAGACATGCACAGAAGTGGAGAGAAACGCGCAGAAACACACACATGCACACACACACAGAAACAGAAAGATACACACACACAGAAATACACAGAAACAAAGATGCACGCATACAAAAACAAACACGCACAGAAATAGACACAGAAACAGAGAAGCACACACACAAACAACCACATACAGAAACAAGCACACAAACACACACATACAGACATGCATACAGAAGCACGCACACAGAAACAGAGAAACGCACACACGGAAACAAAGACACAGGAACAGAAACACACGGAAACAGATGCACACACAGAAACAAATGCACGAAAACACACACGCACGCGCGCGCGCACACAGAAATGCACAGAAACCAGAAGTGCATGGAAACGCACAGAAACACAAGCACGAACACAGAAACAAATGCACACGGGAACTCACACAAAAAAACTCACACAAATGCACAGAAACAGAAACTCACACAAGCGCACAGAAACAAACTCACAAACACACACAGCGAAATGCACACAAACACACACAGCGAAACACGCACAGAAACAAACATGCACATAGAGATGCAGACAAGCGCACACAGACTCATAGAAACAGAAAAATATACACAAAGACGCACAGAAAAAGAAACGCACACAGAAGCAGAAAGATATCTAAACACCCACAAAAACACACACACACACAAACAGAAACACACACAGAAACTGAGAGATATGCGCGCGCACACGCACGCACACACACACACACACACACACACACACACACACACACAGAAGCAGACGTATACACATACACAAACCCACAGAGAGAAACCCACACACAGGAACAGAGACACACACAGATGCACAGAAACAGAGACGTGCACACAAACACACAACTACACACACACACACACACACACACACACCCCCAACAGGTCTTGGCCCACCTGGTACCAGAAAGCATATTAAAACTCCTTAGGCAGGCAGTCTCCCCCGGGAAACTTACAGTTCTTGATGCTGTGGAGCACTTTTTGATCTCATCCAACTTCTGACCCAGACCCATGCGAGCTTCTGCAGGCATTCCTGCAGGGCCCCCAGTTCCTCTGGGCATGCAGTGTAGAGCTCCCAGTAGAAGGCCACCACCATCTCCAACATCCCCTCGTTCAACCACTGCTCCACACCTGCTCCATGTATCGGACTGGCCATAGCTTCCTTCTTGGTTTCCTTTATCTTGCTAAAATAAGATGGGGGTGCTGTTCCTTGTACCAAGCCCCGATTTGGGTCTTCAAATCGGCGCCTGGTACAGGCCTCCCCTCACATCCCAACCCCAAGCTGCCTGCTTGTGCAGGTTTCGCAATTTGTGGTGTAGATGTTTATGTTACCTTCTGGATCCAGGCTCGCCTCCTGTCAGCCTTCTGGGTCGCTTCAGTCTCTTGTTCTCTCTTTCACACTGGCCCTCTATTCTGTGTGGTTCCAGTATCTAGGTCTGAGGGTTTTCCACTCAGGGTAGTGCTGTCTGAACTCCTGCTCTATCTTTTCAATGTCCAGAAGGCTCATGTTCAGTCCCTCCCCCATTACCTTTGACTTATCTGCCTGCATCCTCCAGGCTGTATTTGCTGATAAGCTGCTTCAACTGCCTAGAGATTCTGTCCAGTCCCTTCATTTGTCCTCTGCTTCTTCTGTCTCCTACCTTGATGATGCAGTTTAGATCATCACAGGCCAGGCTCTGGGCACCACTACGGTCATGTTTTTAAGAAAGGCATGTTTCACTGTTCTGTTAGCCGGTGCATAGTCATTAAGGAGGTTAGATAGATCTTCCTTCCTCTGTTTCCAGGGTGACCTGCCTTCGATAATTTCTCTGTGATGTAAGGGGTGCACTCTGTCTCCTCTCAGGAAGATTATGACCAATCCTGCTGCCTAATCCTCATTGACTCCTGACCAGAATGAGGGCGTGAACTACCAGGTTCCTGAACAAAGCATAATCTCTAGAATTAGGCAGGCCACATTCCTGAAGACAGATAATGTCCACTTGCAATTAATTGCCTGAGGATCATTTCAGGTGTATCCCATTTTTCCTGCCTACACAGGTGTCTCACATTTACTGAGGCTATAAGAATCACCATGAAGGTTGTGCTGGTGGGGAGGGTCTATAGCCTTTTCATTCTCCCTTTTAAATTATTTTTATGCCCTGTCTCATGCTCAAATATGTCTTTTTTCATCAGTCTGTGGAGCTGTCTCTGGGATAGTGGCTCCCCCAGCTGTCTGGTGTGTGCTTGGGGGGACCTGCTTCTATGTAGTACAGACTGGACATGTTTACACGAGATGCTACATTGCCATAGCAATGTACTATGGCAACATAGTGTTAGTGGGCACAAACCATGATGACACAGCTATATTGCCATAGCAACACGCTCCCTCACTATAGCGCATTGATATGGTGATGTAATGGCTAAAAATAATGTTGTGCTGCAGGCACAGTGCCGTAACAATGGTGTCATAGGGGCACATATAGATGTACCCACTGTGTATGATATTAGTCCAATGACTCATGTAGTTTGTTGAGCTAGACCCCACCAGAATTGGTAGCATTTCAAGCCACGGTGATCTCGCAACTCGGGATTACTCAGCTTGTATGTGTGCGCTCAAGATACCGCCCCCCACAAAGTAGCCATGTGCTAATTAGTTCCCCACTGATGACTGGAACCAGGTGTTCTTGTCCTGGAATGCTTCAAAATTTTATATCAGAACTTTTGGTAGAGGTGATGTCTTTTATTAGACCAAGTAGATATTTGCAAAATGTTTTCTTTATTTGCAGGCTTTCAGGCACATATGACCTTCTTCAAGCATAGGAAAGTGCACTCTCCTATGCCTGAAGAAGGGCACATGTGCCTGAAAGCTTACATTGGCAAAAAAAATATTTATTTGCAACACCCCACTAACTGCTGCTAGTGGCAATTTGTGGAACCCTGGGGCACCAGCTAGACCTGTCCTTTGGTTCCTTTGGGTTAATGGGGAACCTCAGATCCTGGTATGGGGAATACCTCCTGTTACAGCACTCTGACAGAACAGGTAACTATTTACAATATTTATTATTTACAATATATATAGATGTGTATGAATTTATATTCAGATATTTACATACATATATTTATATTCGTATACACACACCATTGTCTATTCTAAGGTTTAATTCATAACTCAGTTAACTTATGGAATAGTACTAATGAACTCAACGCTTACAAATATATATAACTTTATAACAACCCTTGCTCAGCCTCCTGTAATGCACAAACAACCTCCTCCCCACAACACCCTTTTCTGCCCATCAGACACTCCTTTCTGCCTGTCACTTCCTCAGCTCCCCAACTGTCCCCAATGGCCTACCTTCCACACCAGATCTCAGCAGCCAGTCAGTCCTGGCTGCCGAATTCTGGGGCTCTGTCAGGGACCCTGTTTCCAGGGCCTGAAGGCAGAAATGCTCCAGTCCTTTTGTTCTGGTTTCGGCTCACTGCTGGACACCCGCTATGGGTGAGTATCCGTTCTGTTACAGTCTGTTACACAAATATCGGGTTGGTCTAATAAAAGATAGCACCTTTACCAAGAGTTCTGATTCCTTTTACCTGTAGACCAACACGCCTACAACCTGTATTCCAAAAATATATATGCAGATGAGGTACAGGGCAACCTGGTCCAGCTTCACCTCATGGAGAGCAGGGCCACACTAATCATATGTGCCAGGCTGAGAGAAGGGGCGACAGAGGGATCCTTCATGAGCTGTTTGGGGCTCTGTTTGATAATGTTTGCCAGGCATTTAAGACTGGTCATTGTCCTCGTCTCATGTCTCTGCCTTATTTGGCCATTTGGTAACCTGCTTGTGCTCATTTATTGTACTTTGTGAAATCTTTCATTGTACGTGTGCTTTCAAGCAGTGGGCATTACAGCAGGTATTGCATAGTCTGAGGTTCTGTGCCATAATCACAAGTGGTTGAACCAATGGTATAGCTCCACTTCTTGATTAATTCCTTGGAGTGTCCAACTCTGGGACATAGGTGATTGAGATATTACCACCTTTGCTATGGTTTGTCAGTCCCTAGTGGTAATGACTTGACCACTGGAATGTCTATTTTTTTGCTGTCCGGTATTTTCCTCAGCCTTTCTTTCCACATCTGTAGTTGTGTCTCTTTAGATGTGGCATCAAAAGGTGCTAGTGAGGAAGCTCCTGCATGACTTCAGACATTTGTGTACTGCAGGATGGTTGTACAGCGGGTGCCTCACATCTTCAGTTTGTCTCAATTGTTCTGTACTGCTGGCCACTGCTCTTCTGATGTCAGATGGAGTGATGCCAGCCAAGCAGGTGTAGGATGGTAGGTTTCAGATGTCCTGCTGCTCTCTGGATAAGGTTGAAGAAATGGAAAAGGGAAGGACAGGCACAGCTCAGCTGTGGGAGTGAAGAGGAAGTCAAAATGTATGCTGAGTGGTGGTTCACTGTGACTTGGAAAAAGAGTTGGCAGTGAGAGGAACTTATTCAGATAGGCTGTACTAGCCTATTCTTGTGGTGGGTTCCCATCAGCATGTTTACCCAATATGGACCATGTGTTTTATAGTTATACTCAGTGTTGGCTGTATTTAATCAACTTCATAGTTACTTGTTTCCATTGCTGAGCACATGCTACTTTTGGCAGTTTAATGATGGACAGTGAGCTTTCCTTGTATGAGATTATAAGACGAGGGGCTTTTTTCGCCATGCTAATTTGGTAGGAAAACTGTCTTGTCTGTAATTATATTTACTCAAATACATCTGTTGGTTTTGAATGGGGAATATAAGCAGCTTTAGGGGCTGCAGGAAAAACGTGAGAAAATCCAAACTGTTGCCTCTGGCACAGGTTTAAATACAGCAGCTGTAAATTATAGGATGTTTAAGGGTTTATGAGGAGCATAGTTTCTAGTTGTTAAAGGGTAGTATACTAGTAAATTTCTTGCATTGCACCTGTTTTTCATCTCCCCTTGGAAGCCCCCATGGCTGAATAAGGAACTTTTGCACTTCATTAAACTCAAAAGGGGGGCCTACACCAGCTGACAAACAGGAAGCGTCACCAAAGAGGATTACTCTGCACTCGCCTGCACATGTACAGAGCAGTCGAGAAAAACCAAGGCATAAACCGTACTCAGGCTAGCTACCAGAATTAACGACAACAAAAAGTCCTTCTTCAGGTACATGGGAAGTTGGAAAAAGAACAAAGGTAGCATTGGGCCCCTGTGAGATCCAGTGGGGCAACTGACATCTGACGCCCAAGAAAGAGCCAATCTCCTAAATGACTTTTTTGCATCGGTTTTTCACCCTCCCAGGAGGATCACACTGTCAGGAACAACACAAACCATTCTGGGAGCGGGTGATGGCCCCAAAATCGATGTGGATCAGGTGAGGGAACACCTTGAGAAAATGGACATTCACAAGTCTGTGGGCCCAGACGGAATGCACCCGAGAGTCTGAAGGAGCTGGCAGACATCATTGCATCCCCCTTGGCAGAGAGATTTAAAAATTTGTAGGGGTTTAGGTTGTAGCCGTGTTGGTCTAAGGACATAGGCAGACAAAGTTCCTTGGGTGAATTTGATATCTTTTATTAGACCAACCCAAATGGTTGGAGAATAGTTATTAAGCAAGCTTTCGGGTTCAAAAACCCTTCGTCAGGCTCAGGAAGCTGCAGCAGTTGGTGTGTGCTCCTCCTGGATAGAATGAAAAGTTCATCGATGCATCGTAAGTACAGCAAGGGTTTGATGGCGCAGTTCTTGAGGAAGTCTTCATCATTTGGAGTGAGAACCTGGAATCTCTACTTGAGTTCCACCAGAAATTCAACAGTCACCATCCCTCCATCCGACTTTCTTTAGAATACTCCAACACCAACATCCCCTTTTTAGACACAAGGATCAGTATCCAGAAGGGTAAAATACAGACCACAGTATACAAGAAACCCACAGACCAACATAC
>NW_005842301.1:956985-958178 GCF_000455745.1 Alligator sinensis | reverse complement strand
TTTCTCACAGGAGGGCCACTCTCTCTCCAATCTCTCAGTCCTGATCCTCAAGGGAAACTTACACAACACTTCCCAGAGACGAGCCTATGAGCTCTATTTCATCAACCTGCTGGATACTAGAGATCAGGGACTAAACATAGACATTGGATTTTTGATACATTATAATCTTCCTGGCAGCTGACTCCCCCGCCCAGCCCAGCCCCTGGCTTGTTTACTTTTCATTCCATCCAGGAAGAGCACACACCAACTGCTGAAACTTCCTTAGCCTGACAAAAGGTTTTTGAACCCGAAAGCTTGCTTAATAACTACTCTCCAACCATTTGGGTTGGTCTAATAAAAGATATCAAATTCACCTAAGGAACCTTGTCTGCCTTAAAAATTTGTGGCACTCAGGCGAGGTCCCGGATGACTGGAAAAGAGCCAATGTGGTTTCTATCTTCAAGAAAGGGAGGAGGGATGACCCAGGGAACTATAGACTAATCAGTCTGACGTCTGTCCCTGGAAAAATCCTGGACAAAATTGTCAAGAGACTTGGGGGTCTTGATTGACCACAAGATGAATATGAGCCACCAACGCGATGCTGTGGCTGGCAAAGCAAACCAAAATCTGGCGTGCATCTACTGGTGCATCTCAAGCAAAACCAGGGAAGTCATCCTCCAGCTTTACTCGGCCCTGGTGAGACCGCAGCTGGATTACTCCACCCAGTATTGGGTCCCCCACTTCAAGAAGGATGTGGAGAAGCTTGAGAGAGTCCAGAGGAGACCCACTCATATGATCCAAGACCTGGAGGAAAGGCCGTATGAGGAGAGGCTGAGGGACTTAGGACTCTTCAGTCTGGAGAAGAGAAGGCTCAAGGGGGACTTGAGTGGCAGCCCACAGTTACATAAGAGGGGTACATCAGGACCTGGGAGAACAGCTGTTTAACAGAGCTCCCTAAGGGATAACAAGGTGTAACCGCCATAAACTCCAGGAAGGCCGATTTAGACTAGACAAGAAAAAAAATCTTTACGGTGCATGTGTCCTGGGTCTGGAACAAACTCCCCCAGATGTGGTGCAAGCACCTACTCTGGACTCTTTCAAAGAAAAGGTGGATATATTTCTTGCTGGGGTGACTTGATCCCAGCTGACTTCCTGCCTAAGGCGGGGTGGCTGGACCTGATGATCTCATGAGGTCCCTTCCAGCCTGTGGCATG
>NW_005842301.1:944127-956702 GCF_000455745.1 Alligator sinensis | reverse complement strand
CCCCCGGAAAATGCCAGGCCAGTGGCCACCCCGGTGAAAGGCGGGTCGGGGCACCTTAACCCCTAGCCCCCACCACCAGGTGGGTTCCCCACTTTGTAGGGTCTGGAAGGTGGACCCCAGAGAGAGAGCGTGGGGCCATAGACTCGCATCTGTCTGAACTTCCCCTGACTGGCCCATGCTGGAGCAAGGACCCGAAGGGTCAAAGGGCCAGGGGCCCACTGCAAGGAACGCCCAAGAGCTGAGGGCCTGGGGTTCTGACTGGCCTGGAGGTGGGCCAGGGCTAGTAGCCAAACGTCCTGGGGGGGACCACACCTGGAAGGGGAAGCAGTTCAGGGAGCTGTGCTGCCCAGGATGAAGGCGGATTAGGCTGCTGGAATGGGGGGATCATAGAGGGGTTTAACAGTAGGATTCTGTGGCCCAGCGAGGGGCCAGTGATTGTGAGAACTATGGATGCCATTCTGCAAGGCTTGGGCTGCAGTGTAGGGGAGGAACGGAGCCGCAGATAACGCCCCCTGACATCAGGGCAAGAAATGGGCCTCCTGCTTATTAAGATCAATTAAATAATTAACAACAAGGCATGGCAAGCAAGAAGGCAGGTGGTTAGCCCAGAAACAGGTGGGCAGGCCACAGGCTAATTGGCCCTGAGAAGGCCCCCTGTTACACAGCCCCTAATATCTATGAAATAGGTTTGCTTCTAAAACACCTACTGTTGTGCACCACTAAATTAACCTTAATACAAAATAGGGAGGCCACTACCCTTCTGTGTGCCTGTCACATATACTCTGTTTTGATTGTAGGAGGTCTTTAGGTCACTACTGTATAAACATTTCCCCTCCAGAGAAAGATTCTCACTTGGTCCACTTCCCTTCATCCTCCCAGTGTCCGTCCTTCTACTTGCAAAAAGTTTACTTCTCCAGAATGTCAGGAAAGTCAGCACCTTATGTGATCTGCAGATTGCAGTCTGGGAACAACTGTTTTAAAAAAGGAGTAACAATCTAACAGTATGGGAAAATTTTATTAGGACTGAGGTGTTGTGGTAGTCGCAACAAACAGTTGCTGTATGCATCCAGATGCCCTTCCTACTGCTCTGAATCCACTTTCTCCCTCTTCCTTTTTCTGTGTTAGTTCTGTTGACCTCTCACTCCATCCACAAGCAGTCTTGTCTGAAGTTAGGAACAGACTTCTCATTTTGGAGGTATCTTACATGTAATTGACATTGTTGTTCTCCTTTATTATTCTTCTCCTTGTCCATGCTCCCAGGATCTGTGCTCCCTGGCCTCCAGCAGTGAATTCTTCTCTAAGAGTGTACTTTTTTTATCCTGCCATTTAAAGCTCTTCTTTACATGCCATTCTCTGGCAAGATGCTATCTGCCTCATTTTTCTGTCATCTTCTCTTCTAAGAAATGAACCTGCATAAGGATCTTACTCTCTGTGTGGTCTTCTGAGGTGATGATATGTTTTCTCCTCTCCCTGTGCTCTTGGGATTCATGCTTCAAGGGCTATTACTGAGAGAGGGTTTGTGCGTTCTCCCCAAGCCTGTCTTTCCATGGAGTCTTTTTTGCACAGTCAGTCTATGCTGCAGATTCCTTTCAGAGTTCTTTCTAAAGAGAAAGTGCTGTTAAACTACATCTGGACAAGTCAATTTAATGGTAATATTTGTATACCTACTCGCTTTAAGGTGAAGTGAGGCATTGCTAAATAAGGCTTGTGAACTGCAAAGAATTACTTCAGGACAAGGGAAGTAATGGGACTTGAACTCTAGACCTTCATACTAGGGGTGTGCGAAGTGGGCCCTATTCAGTTCAGATTCGGCCTGAATCGGAGATAGTGATTCTATTTGTTGACTCGGATCACTATCCCTGATTTGATTCAGCTAAATCTGAATCTGAAGATTCGATGTTGATTCAGAGAATCAGCGATTCAGACATGGACACAGCTTTAAAAGTTTTTTCTACATACCTTGAGGTACCAGCACAGCTCGTGAACACTGCAGTGCTAGGGCACATGGAGCATCCCACAGGAGTGCAGAGGGCCCCTCCATGTGCTCTGCAGCAAACACAGAAGTGGACCGGAAGTATCCGGTCCACTGGGGGCCCCTTCACACCCTCTCTTGGTTCAGCGATTGGCTGCAGGGGGACCCCAGGTGCCTCCCCCAGACCCAGAAGGCACCAGTCGCCGAGCTGGGGAGTGCGGGGGGCCCCTCCGCACACTCCCCAGCAGACCCGGAAGCGGACCAGAACTGCTTCTGGTCCACTTCCAGGTCTGCTGCTGAGCACGCTGGGGAGTCCCCCGCGCTTCTGTGGGACGCTCCATCTGCCCCAGCATCACAGCATTCACGAGCTCCCTGATACCTTGAGGTATGTAGAAAAAACATTTAAAGCTGTGTCTACGTTCAAACTGCCAGATCTCTCCAAATCGATTAGAGGGTTCTAGTTTGATTCGGAGAGATTAAAGGGTCCTCTGATTCGATTTGGATTCAGAGATTCGGCCACCAAATTGAGCCAAATCTCCACCAAATCGAATCAGGGACCGCAGCTTTGCACAGCCCTACTTAATACTTTCTTTACTCTAAAGGAGGCATATTTTGTAAGGAAACCACAGAGAGATCACTTATGAGATGCTTTCTTTTTTTTCTCTCTCTGTCTGTCTCTGAAACGTTGGAGGAGGTCTCATCACAAGTAAGTCAGAGCACTAAATTTAGTGAGTAGTTGGGAAGTCAAGGTTTTGTTTCCTACCTTGCTTCTAACTTCATTTGTGATCTTGTGTAACTTGCTTTGATCTTTCTAGCACCTCAGTTTTTCCATCTTTATAATAGGCATAATGATGTTTACTTCCCTTTTATAAAGTACTTTGGCTAAAAAGCAAGTTTATAAGTATGCCTTATAGGCAAAAAAGGCACTGTGACTGCTCAGTATGCAATTTACAATTATATATACCTGTGTCAAATCAAAACCTTCTGTACAAAACAGGTTTGTGTACTGCTTTGCGGGGAGGACTATTTCCTTGGTCAAAATTAATATAATCTTCAAGCCATTTTATTTTCTTGGCTACTTAGAAAATGTTGAATTATTTTTTAATGGGTAGTTTCCTCTGTTCGCATGCATACCCTCTCTTCCTGCTCCCCCCATCTGACTGAACTGTCTGTGTTCCCCATGAAAAAAGAAAAACCTTCCATTTCAGACAGAGCACAACAAGCTAACGTATCTGAAAGTTACAAGCAGCTAAAGATGCAATTTGCAGTGGAATAGCTAAGGTATTCAAGTGCCCTATCACAAATGGCTTTTACAGCACATTTAGACTTTTGGTTTCCCATGGTTACTGGGAAAACTGGATTTATGAAGCTTTCCAGAAAGTCATTCTGATGTGGCTCTGTCTCCCTGTGTTCCATGTGACAGACTGTAGTGGGTTGTTGCTGCTGCCCATCGCTGGTAGAATTCCCCCACCCTGAGGAGGTATGCCCTGTTGCCTGCAATGTGTTGTGCTTTTGAGCTATCCCTGAGAGATTCTTTCTCTTCCCTCTCCATTGGGTCCATTCATTCTTCATATGTTGCCCTGAGTGGGATTTTGGCTGCTGCTTTTTAAATATCTGAGCATGGAAGCTCTGTGCAGAAATGAACCACTCAGGTTACCAAGAGGAATGTGAAGAGTGCATTACTTGGTGGGTGGTGAGAATTTCTGGTGAAATCATCTATAATACTTTTCCTTTTTTCTTTTAATCTCCTTTTGAAGTGGTTTTTGGTGCATTGGAGAGTGGATTTATTGACCTGGAAATTTCCTAACTAGTAGGTTGAAATTTGCAAGCATAAAATCATGCTATTTCACAGCATCCAGAAATATGAAAAATGCCAATTGCCATTTTGAGAAGGGATTATGTATTATTTGTATTAGGTTAGTGCCTTCCAGCTTCAGTCCTGGCAATAAGGATCTTATTGCTTTTACATGCTTCAGAATACAGAACATAACAGGAAGGAGTTGTAAAGCAAGCCCAGGAATCAGGGATTTAGGGAAATAAAACAATAGTTCTAGGGACAGTGCTTTCTATCTATACCGTAACTCTAAACTAGGCATCCTTCTATAACAAAAGTAACATTACTTTGTCAAACAAGATTATTTTTAGGGAGCTTGGCTAAGATCACATGCTGAAATACGGTAACATGCTAGAAGATGGCTGTTCACCTGGATCAAGAAACTAGCATAATCATTTCTTGAGTTGTGTGGGAACTAGAAGTTTCCATGTCACAGGAAACTCCATCATTTCCAAATTTTTGTTGGAAATCAGAACATAAAATGTGAAATTTCCCATAAAATAAAGTTTTTGAACATTTTATTTTGGGCCAGTTGAGACTTTTGATTTTAACTCCTATATTAAGCTAATAATTGTAACAGAAACATCATTTACAAGCGAAAAATCAAACGCATTTTGTCAGTGTCAAAAACTATTTCTATATGAGCTGAAATAAAGTAGCATTTATTTTTCTTAAGGGAAATTTTGTGGAAGACGCACACTTTCGTTTTTAATTTGACAAAATGGCATTTTTCAGTAGAAGTATGTTTCAACCAGTTTGTCTTCTCCTATTCTTATTTATTTTGAAATCCTTTGCAAAGCTTCCAGCAAATCTTTAAAACAAGACCCATTATAACAATAAATTGATGCCATTTCTATCAGTGAGAACCTGGCTCATGATTCTTGTGCTTGAGCAATAGCTAACTTCTTCCTCTTGTGTCTCTACATCCCATTTGATCATTTTGTTACACATGCTTGTGCTCATTTATTGTACTAATTCTGAGGAGAGCACGTCATCCAGACTTGCTCAAAATACAGAGCAGTCCACATGACTAAGTTTCCCTTTTAATGTCTGAGAGAAGATTAATTCTCTCAAAGAACTGGCCACAGTAAATTCTGTGTAGTCCTTGCCTCTCAATTCTCATTGCCACACAAACATCACAGGAATAGTCTTCCTGGAAATTTGTAGTACTGGAAAACATGGCAATAAGGCATTTTCAGCCTTGTGGCTGGAGAGTAATACAGTTTCCTTAAAGAGGAGCTTTCCAACTAGGGGCAATAGCTCCTTTATTCCCCAGACTCTCTTCAGCTTATGTCACGTGAGCTACATTACCTGGAAGGAGCTGAAGGGGCAAGGCAGCCTCCTGCCACTGGGGAAGGAGAGGTGTGCTCCTTGCTCCTGTGGGAGACCTGGGGCTATGCTAACAGCCCCAGCTGCTGTCCTGCAACTGTGACTGTTCTCTGAGCAGCAACCAGGGCTGTGTTTGACAGTGCAGTTGCCAAGACTGAGGTGTCCTCAGCATGGGTCGAGCTTCAGTGGAATGCTCCTCGCCCCTTGCACAGACCGAGGGTGACCTAATTCTGTAAAAGGAATGGGAAGGCACAGGTGTTGTGGCTTAAATCATCCTGGGCTCCCTCAGTTGGATTGGGCCACAGGGGGAATGCCCCTTGCATGGAGTGGGGTCAAATCCCCACTCGTGCCTTGGGTCAGCCTCCCTGCAGGAGAGCTGCAGGGCTTGTCCTGTCTTGGGGATACCTGGGACAGGTCAAGCCACTGGGTAATGCTCTCTTTCTTCCCTTCTCCTTTCCCCCTCTTTCTCCAACCCTTGCACAATTATAGTGTGCTACATAGTCTGTGCACAAGGTAGAAGCACTGGCAGCTTGAATAGTTTGGATGCTGATTCAGGTGCCCAGCAGCTATGGTTCCCACAGGGCTCCCTGACAGCTGTCTGCTGAGTGGGGCCATCAGGGAGTAAACGTTTTTCTTCTCCCTCTCCCATGGTGGAAAGGAAGAAGAGTGGAGGACTATGGGATGCTGGGGTTCCTCAGGGCCAAGACAAGTGTGGTGCAAGCTTCTTAAGCTGGTGCAAGAAAGCTTCTTGTGAGAGAGAACTTCCTGGTTGAAAGAGCTCTCATTTTTTTGTGAAAACCAGTTTTCTTCCATGAAAAATCCCTCGAATGTCTACACTATTTTTTGTACTAGCACAGGGGTTTTCAACCTTTTTTAAGGAGAAAATACCCCTTCTGGCGGGTACCCCAGCAGCGCACAGGTACACGGTGGTGGCACGGCGGCGCATGGTAACGCTTCCCAAGTACCCCCAATTTTCTGCAACACCACTGCGTACCCCCCTGGGGCCTTCCCAAGTACCCTCAGGGGTACGCGTACCCCCAGTTGACAACCCATGTACTAGCACAGTGAAATGCCTCTTTGTAGCCTTGGATAACTGAGACGAAATCCATCTCTCATTCCTTCAATATTGGGTCTCTTATTTTGCAACCATATTTTTGATAGATACTCATCATTTTGATTAAGTCTGAATTTTGTTAACATTATGGCTCTTTCGGTCCCTTCTTTCTTGCAACTTTCCTGTATCACCATGTAAATGTGTCAGTTTGAGGAGACAAAGTTCTTTGGGTAAATTCAATATCTTAATAGACCAACTAAAATAGTTGGAAAAATTCTTCTTTGCAAGCTCTCAGGTACAAACACCCTTCTTCAAGTAGAGGAAGCACCTGCAGTTGTTTTATGCTCTTCCTGGATGGCAAATGGGCCTTCTAGGTTGCATTATGCACAAAGTGAACTGTTTGAGGAATGCATCAGTCTTGCCTTGCCACTTCACCGGGTCGTGAGGCAACAGTGCTAATGAATTTTAAAAAACTCAGACAAGGAGGAGGAAAACTAGTTTTTTTCTAAGGCAATAATCTACATATGTTACTAATGTGGTGTAATTTTCAGGTGTCTGTCTTCATAGTAACTGAGCCTGATTTGCTTAGTTTTGACATGGCAATAAACCCAGGGAATGGGGGAGAACCGAGAAAGTATTTTCTTCTTTGCCCATCCTCCCTGTGATTTCAAATTGCTTCCCTTGGTACAATTAAGCCTCAAAGACATGTTTCCTTAATTATTTGGCTGGATCAGTCCATTCAACTTGAAGAGGAGGCTTGTTGAAAAAGGCTTGTCTTGCTTCTTGTTCTGAAGGTGGCTAGACTTGGGCTTAACTGATATCCAGCAGCAGAGAATTCCATATTTGAGAGCTATCCTCAGAGAATGGTCTGTCCCTGAGCACCAGAAGGTCTGTAACAGCCTCCATGTCCCCATCAAATGTAGTTACTAGAGAAGCAGTACCTGGAGACCAGTGGTCCTACAAATAGTTTGGCCCACAACCATTTAAGGCCTTAGTGATAAGGAGCAAGACACTAAATTGTATCTGATTTTTCAAAGTTATTAGCTCCATGTCCTGATGATTTATTCCACTAAGCAGGCATACTGCTGCTTGTTGCACCAGCAGTGATTCCCAAGTAGCCTTCATAGTTCTTGCCAGAAATAGTGTGATAGTCTGGGTTTGAGGTGACTTGAAATGTGGATCCCTGCATATCTGGGGATGGTGGTAGAATTTCTTGGACAATAACAGGTGGAAGAGCATGCTGGAGCACTTCTGTTAGATGGGTGCCCATTTGCCTCAGGAACAGTTCAGGTCTACTCTTCGCTCTCCCTTTGTGATCTCAGAGTCAGTTACATAGACTGCCCTCAGCTCCCATCTCAGCTAGGCTTAGGATCTTTTTCCAGGCTATTAATGTTCTAAAGGTCATTGATAGGATGGAATTGGCTGGCTTTGGTCAAGATGGAAAACACTGCAATTCACTTTGTACATAATGCACCCCAGAAGGCCCTGGCAGGAGCTTCTTTCCCAGAAGGAGCCTCAGGAAAAGCATTTTTGCTCTGTAAGCTGTGAGTCTCCTATCCTGGCAGTTGGAGAATAGCCCAGTTTGTGTTTGGTTTATTTCTCCTTATCCTCTCCACCTACTTCTTCTGTCTTTTTTGAATTCATGGCGTTCTGTTGTCAGGTGAAGACCGAGATCAGTGTGGAGAGCAAACACCAGACTCTGCAGGGACTGGCTTTTCCTCTGCAGCGTGATGTTCAGCAAGCTGTCCAGTTACTAAAGCAGAAGAAAATCAATTACATCCAGCTGGTAAGAAGGCACTGCCAGTCTCCCTTGAGCTTCTTAGTTCAGCACACATTCTTCTGTTCTTTTCTTCTTGCCTCCCCTATGCTTCCTCTGAATGAAGTCATAGCATTTTATTTCATAGTGTATTTTATGTTGACATATCATTTGCTCCCTATGTTTCCCCTGCCCCTTTCTCTCCTTTGTTAATCAGAAACTGGATCTTGAACAAGAGATCATTGAGCTGGTACATACGAACCCCACAGAGATAGCAGATCTCCCAAAAAGGATCCCTCAGGATTCTGCTCGCTATCACTTCTTCCTGTACAAACACACCCATGAGGGGGACTACCTGGAATCTGTTGGTAAGCTCTCTGCAGTGCTTGTACATCTCTGCTATTACTTGCTCAGAGCCATTTAACACGTAGGCCAATGGTTGACAACTAGGCGGGCTCTATGCTCCTTGCTTCTGTGGCACTGTGGAGGGAGATATGGAGAAACAGTTAAGAGTAATGCGAGGCTGCAGGGTGGTGCAACAGGTGGAGGGAACTAGTAGTTGGCACAAGAGTGCCCACCAGTTTTGGGAAGCGAGAAGCAGAACAGGCAAGCTAAAGAGACCTTGAGAGCACTCCCACTACATCAGCAATCAGGGCTTATGTCCTACTTTACCAGTCCCTAATTACATTACTATTAGTTATCTATAATGAGCTCCTCTGAGCCAGTCTTCCAGTAGAAGCCCTTATAAGCTATTCCCCAGTCCCTAAAGTCCCCAACAACAAGGATTCTGGATGGACCTGAGGCAATTCAGCTGCAAGCAACAGAAAATGTAGTCATAGATTCATAGATGCTAGGGTCAGAAGGGACCTCAACAGATCATCAAATCTAACCGCCTGCCATGGGCAAGAAAGAGTGCTGGGGTCAGATGACCCCAGCCAGATACCTCTCCAGCCTTCTCTTAAAGACCCCCAAGGTAGGGGAGAGCACCACCTCCCTTCGAAGCCCATTCCAAATTCTGGCCACCTTTACTGTGAAGAAGTTCTTCCTGATATCCAGCCTAAATCTGCTTCTTGTTACCCCAAAAGGCACCCTGGTGAACAGAGCATCTCTCGTTCCTTGCTGCCTCCCCCTAATGAATTTATAGCCAGCCACAAGATCACCTCTCAGCCTTTTCTTGCAGAGGCTAAAGAGATATAGTTCCTTTAGTCTCTCGTCGTAGGGCTTGGTCTGCAAATCCTTAACCATAGGAGTGGCCCTCCTCTGGACTCTCTTGAGGTTATCCACATCCTTCTTTAAAGTATGGCGCTCAAAACTGGACACAGTACTCCAACTGTGATCTGACCAATGCCGCACAGAGGGGAAGTATCACCTCCTTGGATCTGTTCATCATGCATCTGCTAATGCACGGTAAAGTGTGGTTAGCTTTGCTGATGATTTTGTCACACTGACAACTCATGTTCTTTTTGGAGTCCACTATGACGCCAAGATCCCTTTCCACTTCTGTGCTGCTGAGAGGGTCATTCCCCAGCCAGTAAGTGTGCTGGATATTTTTACACCCTAGGTGCAACACTGCATTTGTCCTTGTTGAACTGCATCCTGTTGTGTTCTGCCCACTTTTCCAACCTGTCCAGGTCCACCTGCAATCATTCCCTACCCTCCAGAGTGTTCACTTCCCCCCAGAATTTAGTATCATCTGCAAATTTGGACAGAGTACACTTCACGCCCACATCCAAGTCACTGATGAAGACATTGAGGGGACAGGTCCAAGGACCGAGCCCTGCGGGACTCCACTGCCACATCCTTCCAGGTCGATACCGACCCATCCACCACCACTCTTGGTGCAACCCCCCCAGGCCAATTTGCCACCCACCAGACTCTGTAATCATCTAAGTCACAGACTCTTAATTTATTTATGAGAATGGGGGGAGATACTGTATTGAAGGCCTTCCTAAAATCCAAGTAAACGACATCCACCTCTACTCCTGCATCTGAGCATTTTGTGACCTGGTCATAAAAAAAAACCCAGGTTAGTCGGGCACTATCTATCTGCTGTGAATCCATGCTGGTTGCCCTGCTGCATTATTTTTCCCGCTGGACCCCCACAAATATGATCGTTAAGAAATTTTTCAAAGACTCTTCCGAGGATAGAGGTGAGACTAACTGGATTATAATTACTCGGATCCTCCTTCCTCTCCTTGAAAATAGGGACCACTTTGTCCCTTTTCCAGTCCTCCAGACCTGAATGCCACAAGCACTCAAACAGCTGCGCCAGGGTTTCTGCTATGACACCAGCCAATTCCTTCAGTACCCTCGGATGAAGTTCATCTGGGTCTGCTGACTTGAACACATCCAGTCCATCCAAGTGACTCTGCACCAAGTCAGGGTCAAGAGTTGGTGGTCTGGTGTCCCTCTGATGCCCATCTAAGAACCCATTAGGAGACTTATCTTGACCCTTGTTCAGGAACACTGAGGCAAAAAACTCATTGATGAGCTCAGCCTTGTCTCCCCTGTCTGTCACTAACTGCTCCTGCTTGTTACGTAGGGGTCCTATGCTGCCCTGCACCTTCCTTTTACTCCCTACATACCTAAAAAAAAGACTTTTTGTTGTCTTGAATTTGTGTTGCCAGCCTCAGCTCCGTAGTTACTTTGGCCTTTCTAACTGTTTCCCTGCAAGTGTGGGCCAAGTAGGTATACTCCTTGGTAGCTTCCCCCTGCTTCCACTACCTGTATGCCTCTTTTTTTGCCTTTAGGCTTCCCTGGATTCTCTGTTTAGCCAAGGAGGTTTTTTGGCTCCTTTGCCCCCTTTGCCTCAGATTGGGATAGTCTCCCTCTGCATCTGAAGTATCGTTTCCTTTAGGAACGACCACCCTTCTTGGACTCGTATCTCGCCAATACTCCTATCCTGCAGTGCATCACTGACTAAACTCTTACGCTCACTGAAGTTAGCCTTCCTAAAGTTAGTCCTAGGAGAAGAAAACTGTTTAGGTTCAAGAGGTTTTTTCTTTTGATATCTATGTCATTGTTATTATGACATACGAACCTGCTCACAGTGCTGTGCTAATGAATTCAGCAGAGGTCTGCATGTGTAGCAGTCTCTTTATCCCACAGGTATATGAGGTACATCTGGGTGGGACCTAGGATTAGATTCTCTCCTGGCTTTGAGCAGGGAAGGTTGGACTAGATGATCTTCTGAGGTCCCTTGCAACCCTAATTTTCTATGATTCTATGATTGCCTCTTGCCACTGTTCTTTGGCTGTTTAGACCTAGGTTTTGATAACTGGCTTGCTCTTTGTTGCAGTGTTTATCTACTCCATGCCTGGATACAAATGCAGCATCAAGGAGCGCATGCTTTATTCCAGCTGCAAGAGTCGGTTGCTGGATACTGTGGAACAGGACTTCTGCCTGGAAATTGCAAAGAAGGTAAATCTACGTTTCCTCATCTTTGCCAATGCTTGGCCATGCCAACTAAAAAGCCGAGGAAAAGAGATAAGCATTGGGACCTTTGAAGGTGAACATCTGTGAGCAATGTCCTGACATTGTTCTTTAGTCTTGAACAGAAGTCAGTCTCTGATAGGAAGTGTTAACAGTCCTATCCAACCCTGGATAGAGTGCTAGAGAACCTGTTATAGGGAACAAATCTCTTACTGACTCCTTAGCAATGAATTAGACAGGACCTAAAGCACTCCCCCCCCCCCCCCCACTTAACGGCCCCAAAAACCCCCCCCCCCCCCCCCCAACTTTAATGTCTGTATTTAAAAACCAGCATCAAAATAGGGGAAGACATGAGAAGAGTTTGTGGTTTGCAGTCTCCCCTTAACTGAAGGGCATGGGTAGCACCAGTTTAGCAACGTAAGGCTGCAGTTGCTTCTGTCCTTGCCTCTTGCTTCGTCTTCTCACTGGAAAGGTTTAGTGTCTTTTAATTTGCCCCTCACAGAGTGAGAAATGTTACCAGAGTTCACATGAATTTACATATGGCAGCAAGGGTCACTGCCTGTCAAAGCACAGGGAAAACTTTGTTGAACATCTAGTAAGGAGAGTGAATGAGGAAGCTGATAGCATGGCATCAAATAGAGCATCAATGTGGAGGTAGCTGCTTCCCACTGAGAGTGGTGGCTGGTGAAGACTCTGAAAGCTAGATGTGTTTTTTTGTACTGGACTGCTCAGTTCCATAAGCCAAGCCAAGTGATTGACTGGAAGGGATTATGTGTACTGGGAGAAAGGAAATGGCTTTTCTTGTATGGGTTTTTGAAGGCAGCAATGAGATGCTCTCATCCCGTGAGCCAGAGAGAGAAGGCAGTGGTTCTGACACAGCAGTGGATCAGCTGTCAGGAGCCAGCAGTATGGAGTTAACTTCCTTTCCTTATGCTATTTCTGTTTCAGATTGAGATTGATGACGGAGCTGAGCTGACTGCAGAATTCCTGTATGATGAGGTCCACCCCAAGCAGCATGCTTTCAAGCAGGCATTTGCCAAGCCCAAGGGACCTGTGGGGAAACGAGGACAGAAACGACTTATCAAAGGGCCAGGAGAGAATGGCGATGACAGTTAAATCCCACAGGGCAGTAGGATGGGTCAGGAACCAGTCTGTGAACAGGCAGCTTCCAGAATCACATTTCCCATAGAATCCATAT
>NW_005842301.1:926992-944096 GCF_000455745.1 Alligator sinensis | reverse complement strand
TGAACCCAAGAGGCTTTCCCTCCACCTCTTTAAAAAACAAAAAAAAACCCAGATCCATAATTAGTTATGTTAATTTTGGGGAAGATGGGCAGGGAGGTGGGGGTGGGTAGGATCTATGGGAGTGTTTTTATTTCATCTTCCCCTTTGTTCTTTTTGTTGTGTAATTCCCAAGAAAAAATGGTTGATTTTGTTTTAAATGGGGTTTAAACTGCTTCTCTCATTACTTCACCTGGCTTACCTGGTATCAACCAGACAAAGGGCTGATTTACTAATAAGCCATTCTGTGCAAAAGTCTTAGAAGAAATCATGTTTGGAATTAATTAAAAACAAAAGCAGAATGGTATTTTTACTCCCCTTGAATTTATTACTACAAACCTCCATTATCCTCATAAAAGTCCCTCAGTCTTAATTTCCCTTGGTGCAAGTCTTCATAGCAGACCAATCCCCCATTACTTGCATAGAGGATGGGTGCTTCTGTAAGAAAAGGATGTTGTAGTTCCATTGGTGGTATTTGGATTTGGGGAATGAATGGCTGGAAAGTTCATCTTAGCATTTTAAACCACAGCAGGGTAGTTTTCCCTCCCTTCACACTGAAGTCCATGGACTTGTTGTGACTTCGCTGGAGAGGTATATTGACTAGGTAAGTAAAAGCTTAGGTATTTCCCTTCCCCTGCTCCAACCAGAAAGGAGGTACCTCTTTAAGAGCTTGTTCCCTGTCTTTTATAGATGGTAGCTTAGCTTGAATTTTAGTATCCAAGTGTGAAGACACCACTCTAGTCTTCCATTTCCACTGTTGAGCTTTTTTTTACTTGGAGTAATCCTGGCTCTAGCAGAGGAGCAATATTCTGCCATAAATTGAAAGGTTGCTAGATTCTGCTCTCCTGAAAGCACAACAAACAGTATTAATGCTTTTACAACTGTCTGATATTTGAAACCTGTGCCAGGCAGTAAAACTAGACTGTGTTTTCTCTTTCTGGTTGACTTGTTCTTTTGGAGCTGTGTCAAGAGGAAATGTGAAGCTCATCATGAGCTAGAAACTAATCCCTCACTGAGCCATCCACACATGCTGGCAGCTCTTACTTTCCTGAGCTTTAAACTATATACAGATTAGGGCTGCAGTTTGACCTGTATATCCACCAATCCTGTGACTTCCAATCTTGGAAGACTGTGGGATACCTTTCTGGCATATTCTTTCAACCCAGATGTATATTTTGATACCATGCTGACTCTCTGTTACCATGAAATCCACTCTTGAACCACAAGCATTCCTCCTGCATACACTGTGCTCTGAAATCCTCCCAATTCCCTAGCAACTTCAATAACCATAGTCATCTCTAGTGGTGGTTTGACACCCTCTCTACTCTTTGATCTACAGTGCTTAGCAGTTGCATCATCAGACTGCATTCCAGCATAGATTTACTTAGACTTGAGGGAGAGATGTTGGTTATTGTACAATTTTCCTCTGATTAGTAACAGTACCATTTTGCTTTGAGCTGGGGTAATATTAACAATTGCAACCTTTGATACTACAGGGAACAACAGGGGTTTGTCATTTGTAATATGCACTTTGATTAATTCATCTTGTCAGTAACAAATGGTGTCTGAGAGAGACTGTTGTAGATCATATAAAGCAGGCTGGTGGAGAAGATGTCTGACAGCAAGAATGTTCCTAGGGGCAGTGTGAGTTATAGGGCTGGGGAAGCATTCTAAACTTCTTTTTGAAGAAGTAAGGAAAGCAGATGCTATCCAGGTCACCCAAACTGGAGAGCTAGAACCTTTGCAGGTGAAGTGGCGGGGGGAGGGGGAGTTGCCTGGAAGAACCACCTACTAGATGTTTGTTTCTTTTGGCCACAGTCTGTTGCATATGCTGCTAAATATTCTCCTTTGGGGTCCAGGAGAGTCTCTTATTGGTCATTTAGTTTCAAAGAGTATGTTGTATGGTATTAAACTAGACTCGCAGCTTATTGGGTTTGTTTTCTTGCTTGCAATTTTTTTTAAGTATTTGTCAGCTAAGAAGACTTTTTGCAGCCAGGCTCATCCTAATCAACAACAAGGAAAGAGTCCAGTTTTATTTAGGTTAATTTCTTCCAGGTAGGAAAAGAACCATCATTGAGTTTCTAGGAAAAGAGTGAGAAAAAGCTTGAAGAAGACCTTTGGATCAGCCAGTCTGCTGAAAGAAATTCTGGAATGGAGAAATGTTATTTATTTTCCCAATGTTCAGCTGTCCCTTTTGAACTCCTAGTTTTGTATTTTGGCCTAGCCTTCTGCAGAGTATTATGGAAACATTGGGCCAATCTATTCTCCAATGCTCATCACCAGGTTAAGGACTGGAAAAGATAGTTTCCTGTCTTGACCTGGTAGGAAGACATGGGCTCACTTATTGACTGAAATCTTGGCTTTGGATATTAGCCCTCATTTGCCTTACCTAGCCTAGACTACCCAGGGGGCTTCAGCTGTACATGTGCATGTTTACTCCCTCATGCTTTGAATAGGATTCCTTCTGTTCTGGTGAAGATGCAAGTGGTAATTATTCACTAGGATTCTCCATTTGCTATATATTACCAAATCATGAAGTGTTCAGACATGGGTAGGACTTTATCCTGTCTCTTCCACAGAGCCATTGTCTATGTAAATGGTGTTAGAGACCTGGGGTCCTGTTTTCCCTGGAGTGAAGTAGCTGCCTCTTCTTACTGCACAGCCATTAATGATATTTTGGGACTTCAGCAAAGTATCTGACCTCCAAGATCTGTGAAAGGATTCATGTGTCAAGTGGATGCACACACGCACGCCTCTTATTGTGCTGAAGAATTCTATGGGCATCCGTCTGCCCTGGAGAGCTAATAAATAAGATATCAGTGTTAGTTCTGCTGTTTAGGTAAGGGGTTAACTTACACTGGTGCCTCGTGTTATCCCATTTTATCAGGAATGTGTACCCATTCTTCTTGCTTTTCAGGAATGTATGGCAGGCCAGGCTAGCAAATATCTTTCCAAAGTGGAGCCAGGTAAAAGCATTCTAATCCCCTTTTTTAGGCGTGGATTGATCTCCCTATCCCCCTTCTGGAGATGGTGTGTTTCTGGAGGTTATATAGTGTTCTGTCAAATGTACAGACAGTTTACAAATGTCAGTATATTTGAGGAGGTGGCTGTTTTGTTTCTAGGACTTACCCAGTTAAAAAATGAAAAAGAAACAAACAGGAACTGCAATTCCCAGCAGCAATTTGGAAATCAATTTATAGTGTAAATCATATCATCCATACTTTGTGTCAATCCTACATTATTCAGGCCCCCCAGTTGTTGATCTCAGCCTTCTGCTTTGTTAGTATCATTGCCAAGTAACAGTGGTAGTCCAATCAGTGTCCTTCTAACCCATAATCAAGTGTAGCTATTGGACCTATCAGAACCTCATCAAAAGAAGAAAAGAGAATTAATAGCTAGTGTGGGTTCCTCTTCATTGTCTTTCTTAAACCCTTGCTTAGGGCCAAATTCTAGTCTTGGAAAGATTTGGAATCTGTACTAAGGCTGGACTTGGTGATACTGTCCACTGGGCCCTTGGGAATGCTGTTTGGCAGGCCTTGTGTGTGGTGGTTGACCAGGTCAACCATTGATTTGAATTGGGTTTGTGGTAATTTCAGTGGCTGTGACTGCATGATTTAGGATGGCTGGGGAGCAGCATTTTTCTAGCTGTATAGGGGCATTTTTTAGGACTCCTAAGTGATTCCTTTGTCCCTCTGATATGATCCACAACTCTTAACAGATCCATACTGGTAGAGGTACACCAATATATCAGTGCTATATTGGATCAGCACTGATAAAAAAGTAAAATTAACATTATTGGCTTTTTTTGGCTGGTGTAGCTGATTAATGTACTGATAAATACAATATGTCTTCTGGCTCTGGCCCCTGGATGTTGCTTGTATACATGCAGCCACAGCATACACATGGCCAGGATTGCACCCAGGTAGTGTGCAGGTAAGTCTGTGGAGGGGAAGTGGCATGGGGGGGAGCAGATAGAGGTCCCCATGGTGAGGGAGGGAGTGGGGCTGGGTCGCTGCCCAGACAGAGTGGTAAAGTGGACCCCGGGGCAGGGAACAGGGTGGAACCATGTGTGGCTCCCCACCACTGCGTGCACCCCCCGGGGGAGCCATGTGGGGCATGTGCCCTCCCAGACTTGTGTGCGAGGCAGAGGTAGGCTATTTGCTGTGGGCTTGAGGAACTCCAGCCTTCTGCCTTTGCCTTAGGAGCTGTGTGCTGGCCATACATCCCCTGCCCACTAGCAGTGGCAGCGGCGAGTTGTCTTCTGCTGCTGGGCAGGCAGGAGACACGGCACAGCCAGTGCATGGCTCCTGAGGCAAAGGCAGCAGGGCAGAGAACCCTGAGCCCAAAGTAGGCAGCCCTTCTCCACCCTCCCCCTGTTTGGCTTTGCTCCTAAAAGTATCCCCAAACTTAAAAGTGGTAGTGGTGGTGCTTGAACTAAAGCTCTTTCGACAAGTTTTAGTTCAAGCAATCCCTGCTACCATTTTTAAGTGCTGGGATGCTGATTCCCTGGATGAGCCACCCGCGGCTCCATTCTGCTCCCCGCCCTGGCCCCTGGGTACCATTAACCACACTGGCTGGGCAGCGCCCCCACCCAGCCCCTGCCCCACTCCCTCCCTCATCGTGGGGCTCTCAATCTGCACCCTCCACGCCCCTTCGCTCCCCCACACCCCTTCCCCTCCACAGACTTACCTGCAGGGCTTCATGCTGCCTGGCTGCATTCCTGTAAATCAGTTATCTGATTAGTATTGGTTGATATACTACTGAATAACTGGCTGTCAGTATTGGCCAAGAAAATCCTTATTAGTGCACCCCTATATACCAGTAGTGCTGTAAACTTGTGCATCTTATAGGAAGTTAGAAAATAAATTCTGTATTTGGCTATTACATGTCCCGCTGCAGCAGGAGCAGGATGAACCAGGCTCTGACAGCTTCTAGAGTGCTACTACTATGTCACAGAGATAAATTTGGGCCAATTAAATTTGGTGTGAATGACATAGTAGAAAATGTACCCAAAACTGCCTTTGCCTTACATTTACTTAACATATCCTTGGTGCTGCTATATTGGTGGTAGTTTCATGATACACTTCCTGTGATTTAAAATATAGGAGTTTCATGTTCCTGGTGCATTTGGGCAATGGCGTGGGTTTGAGAATTTGAGAGAAGAGAACACTTGCCTGTGGAGCCTGTTGAAAGTCCTTAGCACAGCTTCAGTCTCTAAGGAACCCTCTGAATATGACACTGTCTAAACTGAGGTGTTGCAAATTTAAATCAAAATCCTCAATAGTTTGCTGCATCATATCTACTCCATTCATTCAGTTTTTCTAAATACTTTGATATCCTTTTCTAGACCGCTTAAAACATGGAAGAGTAAGTTTCTTTACGTGTCACAAAAGCTGAATTCCCTGGTGGGAATCACTGGGCTGAAGGAGATGAAACCAAATCAAATCAAACCAACTTGCAAATAACATTCTTTCCTCTGGCACCCCTTAGGTCACCTTTAAAATTATAGTCAAATAATAGTAACCCTTACCTGATAGGAATGTTGTGTAAGCAAGATAGACCACATCTATTCTACATGCTCCCTAAAGATCTGCTTATCTTTTAGGAAACTGGCAAGTTTCCAGATGGAGCATCTGACAGCTGGATGGCTTCATAGGTTGTCTGCCTTGCAGCATAAGCTCTGAACGCCACTGAGCTTCTAGAACGCTTTGGTGAAGGGTTAAGAATACTATCCATATATTTACTCTTGTAGGATGCCTGCACAAGTGTGCACACACAGCCACAGTTACAATGGTTGAACAATTCAAAGAGCCATGCGACACTGGATTTATGACCCGGATGCCTTGTTCCGGGGGGAACCCAAAACCCTCAAACCATCCATGACCTTTCCATTTGATAATAGGCAAATTTATTGCTACACAGAGATAACAGAAAAAAATAATGCAAGCAATTCTATAGCTACCAATCCTAGGGTTGTCATCAGAGTCAAGATGCATCTGGCCAGGTTGTGAGCTTCACTCTGAGGTTCTCTCTTGAATGTCAGATGTCAGCAGCCTGGAGGTTGGAGGCCGAGACACCCACCCCACTCCAGTGGGGTGGATGAGACAGGCTGGTAGTGTGCCCTCTGTCCATGGTGCCTCGGGTTCCCCTCTTGGGGTGGGGGGGAACCCCTCTCCGGGACCCTTCTTTGTTGCTCTAAAGTCTCTGCTTTTGTATTCTGTTCCCCTCCTGATGACTCTTCATCCGTGGCTATTGCTGATTAGTCTTTCTGTGGTCATAATGCTGTCCACGTTCCATCCTGTCAGTATATTCCTTTGCTTTACAAGCCCATCACATACACCCATCCTAATTTGGGCTTTCCGGGCCTTTTCCTAATTTGATCTGCTCCCCAAAACTGGAACTTTCAGGCCCCCCACTCTTGGACCTTGTGAGCTGGTGTCACTTTATCTCATGTTATGGAACAGTGTGGTACATGCCTCCAATTTCCCAGGCTATGTGTATATGTGTTGGCCTTGTTGTTTGAGACATCCCGTCTGCCTTGAAGGCTATGAAGCTGTGTGAGAACCAGACCTTTAGAAATCAATTAACACTTGCTGCTGTCCTGAACCATTATTCTAATGCATATATATTTACCCACAAGCCAATTCCCAAAAGCAAACCTCTAAAGATCATTTTCTAGCCATCACTACCCACAAGTTTGTTGAGATGTTGATATGAGAAACTACTGGGAAAGCAGAGCAGTTAGGGAGGTTTCTCTGATCCAGTTCTGGAAATATCCTGATCATTGGGATGGGAACATTCTGGGAGAAAGTTTTGGCCAAAAACATACACTTTGGATTGGGAGGAACAGATAAGAAGCCAAATCAAGGGGACCATTGAGGGAGAGTCACCTGGAAAAATGTAGCATGCCCTGGGAGGAAGGTGAAGTATTAGGTTTTCAGCAATGAAAAGCTGAAACTTATTCACCTGTTCACTCTGTGTCCAAAGTACAGTACAGTTAGTTTGATTCCCACAGGTGCTAAGCAGCTGCTACTTGTATTGATATCAGCTGAAATTGTAATTCATGTATAGAAAAATCCTTTTTTGCTCCTGGATTGTATCATTGCTGGCTCTTGGAGCCTGACTTAGGTACTGGTAGTTTTGGGGATAAAAACAACTTTGTTTGTGACAGCAAATATGACCTGCTAGCTACTGACCAGCGGGCACACCACCTGTGTCCCCTTGGTGTTTCAGGCTGGACAGTCAAATTTAGTGGAAAGTTCACAAAGGGCTAATCTTTTCCATGAAAAACAAAACTCCTCCCTGCTTCGGGAGTAAGTGAAAGCTACTTTTTGTTTGTGTTTCACAGCACTTCTCCCCACTTCTACCATAAGGACTCTTCTGTTGCTTGACTTGTGGCCACTGTTTGCAAAAGAGTGTCTTCAAACATCATCCTCTATTTTCCTGGCTGAATCTAGCAGAATTTGGGTTTTGGTGAAGAGACAGCTCAAAGTTCTTACCTGTATTCCAGGTCATAGCCAACTGCCAGAGGTGCTTGTATCTATGTTCACATTTTTATGTTTGCCTTAGGCAGATGATGTTTAATCATGTTTCCATTAATTATAAATGTGAGAAGTGATTTGTGATAGATGTGCCTGGGTGATAAGGTAAATGTGCCTCTGAGAAGAAATAATGAGAGAGAATCAGTAAATTGCAGCTCCCTATACTCTTGTTGTCCTTTATGGAGCAGGAAGACAGCCAGAAGTTAGTTCAGTTCCTCTGCAGAACTTTGTCACCTGTAAAGATAGGTTCCTGAATGCCAGTGCAGAATGAACCAGCAGGGTTCATGATGACAGGGTGCTGAAGAAATCTGGAGTTTTACTTGTTGGGAGAAAAGGGAAATCTCCCCACCAAATACCATGATCATCAATTCATGTTTGGCTGCATTGGACCCATGGCTTATACAAATGTTACCCTGACCATAGTGTACCTGGCAGCAGATGATTTAATCACACACTAAGCAGTTGCAGATTGCTGGTGGAGTGTGTCTGAGACAAGCTGAAGACAAGCAGGCACTGCATATTAGATCTATTGGATGCCAGTGTCAAAGCCATCTGTATAAATGTGGCATGCTATACTCTGCATGATATCTGCAAGGATAAGAATTTTCACCAGGGGCGGGTTCAAGACACTGTTGGTTTGCAGCGCTAGTACAGACAGTCAGAAAATTTCTTTGGCATTGCTGAGCCTAGGTCCAGTCAAGCAGAAGGAAAATAGTGGAGTTGGGGCTCGTGTGCTTGCATCCCTGCAGTATGCAGTAATGTTTGTGTAAAAATGGGGCATGGTGGGGAAAGGTGATGCTTTGTCCTACACAAGTATATGTATCAATTTCTAATTGCCTTTGTGCTTAAAAAAGTTTGATCTTTTATTAAAAGCTTTGGATACAAGTCCTTGATTCTTCTATTCCAATGAAAAAGGCGATACTAACTTATTGTACAACTATACTAATTTTGTAACAAAAGGAAACGGTATTAAAATAAACAGTGATTTCAAAAGCATTGAATCCTAGCTGCCTGTAAACAAATGAGTAAAAAATATGCACACACATACTAAAGTGTGCCATTAAGGGAAATGCAAGTTGTACAGTTCTACTAGTGGTGAACTGGGTGTCTGTTCTTCTCAGTTCTGATTGTATGGAGTTAGATTGAACAGGGACCATGGAAAGGTTCACAGTTCATCCACCCCCAAACTGTCCAGTGCAGGACATGGTAATATGGAGGAGAATGTGAGAGAACTGGAAGAAATACAAGTGCAGGGGACTGCAGCCTGGTGATCATCCGGTTGAGCAGTCATGCAGATGGTTCCTGCTGTGCTTTGTCCAGCTTCCTTGTCTTCTGAGTCATGTAATAGGAACGGTATGGCCACTCCTTCTTCCTCAGTCTCTGCCCACTCCGTATGCTGTTCTGCCTTCCCTCTTCAGTTGTGCAAGTGTCCATCTAGCCATACCTAAAGTTCATATGATGTCAAGCAGCAGGCCATCTCTGCACATTCTCTCTACCTCATACTGATTCAGTCAAGATTCTGTATAGCTGCTTGGACTCGGCAGAAGTGGAAGGACCTGACACGGAAATTGGTACGTACGTGTTTAGGGGGCTGCTGTTGTTTTATCTGTAAAATGAAAGAAAAGAATCTACCCCTTTCATATTCTGTTTCATGGCAAGGCCAGAGGTTGAGGCGTTTGTCTGCTTAGTATAACGTTCTTTTATCTTTGTATTGGCTTGTGCAAAAACCACTACTGGTCATAGTGCCAGACTACAGACAATTTATGGTATGGACAGAGCGTGTGAGCTATAGGGCAGTCACTGGAAGTGTGCCTAGTTCATGAATCTCACTAATCTATTTTCAGTTCCTTTGTGAAAAATGCTCAGGCATCCCCAGCCAGGAGCAAGAGAAAATTCAGGAAAACATTAACTGTGTATGCTCTATTAGGCAGAATAGGCTTGCTAACTGAATTCCCCAGGCGTGGCAGCATGCTGCAAAAGGAGGACTGCCAGCACAAGAACTTCAATTCAGGTGCTGTAGTTTATAATACAGGTGACTTGGGATAACATTTTAAGGTGCTTGCAGATGTTAAAAAAAACAACACCCCCCCCCAAAAAAAACAAAACAAAACAAAAAAACACTACCAGAAAAAACAACATATTACTTTGACCTGGCTCTGCAGCATCTGTACATCAGGCACTTCAGTGGAGCTTTTTGGTGCCTTTATCTAAAGCTGATTCAATCAGCTATTAGATAAAAGCACCAAAAAAGCCCCACTAAAATGACCAATGTATACAGATGTCAGGCAAGCCAGGTCCAACTAACACGCTACCTCTTCTGGGCATGCACTGGGCTCGGCGTGGGAGTACACTGAGTTTAAAATGAGGTGCCGCTTTTTTTTTTTTTTTAACATCTGCAAGTAGTCTTAATGCTAATAATAGTTTAACTCTATTTCAGTTGACCAGTATGCTATTTCTAAAGGGCAGTATGCTGCAATATGCACTCATGTTTGGTAGATGATCTCCATCTCCATACAGCTACATACTGCTATATAATCAGAGGTGAGAAGAGCAAACACTTCTAAATTTTATTTAGTAGTCAGTACAGTTTTAGTAAGACTGGGTCCCCTATTGCATATGCAATTTTTTCCCATTACTTGGAATCCATTTTGGAATTAGAGGAAAAGCTGGGCTAGAGAGGGCCCCAGGGGGTCTACTCCAACCCCCCTGCCCAAGGCAGAACTACCCCTGTTTATAAACTGTTGCAGTCAAGTGTTTGCCTAGGCCGGTGGTTCTCAATATTTCTAGACTCAAGGCACCCCTCATTAGACTCGAGGGAAAATGCCAGGTCTTAGCTTTCACTCATTTCTTGACTATGGAAAAATAATATTATTTAGTAGTAATACTAATAATTTTTCTGTTGCAAAGAACTAACGAAAGACCACAACAGGTCAAAATGTTTTTGATCCTGTAGATAACCTGCTTGTAATTTCTAGGTTTATCTTGTGAATCATGAATAGGTGGTTGCACACCTAAGCAAGCTAATATTGCACAGCATCCTGTGGCACCCTTAAAAGGATTTGCATCACCCTGGTTGAGAATCACTAGTCTAGCTGCTTTGAAAAACACTTGAGGATAGGGAGTCAGCAACCTCTCTAGGTAATCTGTTTCAATGCTTAACCACTCTCATAGTGAGAAAGTTCTTAATATCTAACCCAAATTTCCCATGTTGTACTATAAGCTGTTGCTTTGTCCTCTTTTCTGGAACCACAGAGAATAGTCTACCACCGTTCTCTTTATAACTACTTTTCAGGTATCTAAAAAATTATCAAATCTCCACTCATGACCTGGAAAAACGTCTCCTTAGACCAGTTTCAAAAGAGATGCAAAGCTGCCACTTAGGAGCATGCAGCAGCTATTACTGGTATGTGTACATGATCCTATAGCGATACAAATGAAGTAAGTAGTGCTAAATTTAACCCTGGAGGAAGAAGTGTTGTGCATATGATTGTTCTGTCCTAACTTTGTTCTTGTGGAATTTAATTTAATTTAATTAATTTTGAGCTATTTTTCCAGATTATCCAGGTCATTTTGAGCACTAATCCAATCTTGCAGACTGTCAGTAACTCCACACACCTTGGTGTCATCTGTAAATTTGCTAAGTATGCACTCAGTCACATCCTCCAAATAAGCAGTATCAGACTTACGACAAGAACCCCTTGGGAACCCTACTATCTCCTCTCAAACTAAACATTGAGCCATTGAGCTTGGATCACGTATAGAAAGGGTTTGCAGGAATGAGAAGGAAAACTGATATGTTGTGAATTCAACAACAACATTCTGGACACTCCTGTGTTGAACTAACATTTATTATTATAACTCTCTGGAATCATATCCAGGGTGGATCTTAACAGTTGCCCTCAGTAGATATATGCATAACTTATACTTGCTCTGCCTCTGACTTGACCCTGTCCAGTCCTGTGGAGGGACAGGAACCAAGGATGCCTCTGGCTCCTCATGGCAGAGAACATGGTGTCCCAGTGCTGCAAAACTGCCACAAGCAACTGATCCCTGCAGTGCTGAACATGAGGACTTTGGCCTTAAGGGACAATACTAGGAAAACACAATAAGACACAACAAAAATAGCTGCTTCTGCTTTTTCCTGAAGCCAAAGTTTTCCCCTTGTGTATGTAATATGGGAGGCATGGCAATAGTTTTACTAGTTATTTCTTGGAAATGCCTCCCATTTAGATTGCATTTTCCTCTGTAACAAAAACAGTGGGAACCACTTACATGGCTGTAGCTCTGATTCCTGTGCTGGTTCCTCTCTGAGCTGTTCCCTGGGTCCATCCCTAACCCCAAGGTCCATCTTCTTGGAATACAGGTCTAATACCTATGTTAACCCTTCCCACTATATGACCTACTCTAGGGCATTGTTTCAGAACAGGGGTCTTGTTCCTGCAAGCCTGCTGGTGAGGGTTTTCTCTAGTGCTGTTCCTATTTTCTGCCTCTGGCCTAAAATTCAGCCCATTCCTCCTCAAGATCCTGCCATACTGAACTGGGGGTTCCATACGCAATGTGGTGGCAAGCAGCCAGTCTGGTTCCCTGCAGAAGGGACAGATAGGCATTTCTAGTCATGCTGCCTCTTTGTCTTGCAATAAGCATCCTTCAAGTGTTTGATGCACTTTTTGCACAGTGAAATGTTATGTCCTTGATCCTCTCTTCCACCTTCCTCATCAAGGTGTCATCCCCTGGCAGGTGTTCTTTTCTGTAGTTTTAGTACAAGCTTACTAGAATGTTTTTCATAGTTGTAGGGTCAGAAGGGACCTAAGCAGATCATCAAGTCTGCCCCCCTGCCATGGCAGGAAAGAGTACTGGGATCAAACGACCCTGGCAAGGTGTTCATCCAGCCTCCTTTTAAAGACACTGCCCCCCCCAACCCCCCCCGGGGTAGGAGTCAGCACCACTTCTCTTGGAAGTTGGTTCCAGATCCTAGCCGCCCTGACAGTGAAGTAGTGCCTCCTGATGTCTAGTCTGAATCTACTCTCTGCCAGCTTGTGACCATTATTTCTTGTCACTCGTGGTAGTGCTCGGGGGAACAGGGACTCCCCCAATGCCTGCTGGTCCCCTCTGACTAGTTTGTAAATGGCCACTAGCTCCCCCCTCAGCCTTCTCTTGTGGAGGCTGACCCAGGTTCAGGTCCCTCAGCCTCTCCTCATAGGGCCTGTCCTGCTGCCCCCTGATCATCTGAGTGTCTCTCCTCTGAACCCTCTCAATGCTGTCCACATCCCTCCTGAAGTGCGGCGCCCAGAACTGGATGCAGTACTGCAACAGCGGCCTGACCAGTGTCGCGTAGAGGGGGAGTCCAAGATCCTTTTCTGCCTCTGCACTGACAAGAAGGGAGTTCCCCAGCCTGTAGGTATGCTGCTGGTTCTTCCTCCCCAGGTGCAGCACCTTGCACTTGTCAGTGTTGAAACCCATCCTGTTCTCATCTGCCCACCCCTGTAACCTGTCGAGGTCTGATTGCAGCCTATTCCTCCCTTCTAGCGTGCCCACTTCCCCCCACATCTTAGTGTCATCTGCAAATTTGAACAGAGTGCTTTTTACCCTCTTGTCCAAGTCGCTGATGAAGATGTTGAACAGTGCGGGCCCAAGCCCTGGGGAACCCCACTGCCCACATCCCTCCAGGTCGAATAAGACCCGCCCACCACCGCTCCCTGGGTGCAGCCCTTCAGCCAGTTAGTGACCCATTTGACTGTGTAGGTATCGATGCCACAGTCCCCTAGTTTTTTTAATGAGAATGGGGTGAGAGACAGTGCCGAAGGCCTTCCTAAAGTCCAGAAAGACTACGTCCACCGCGACACCTGTGTCTAAGGATTTTGTGACCTGGTCATAGAAGGCCACCAGGTTGGTCTGACAGGACCTGCCTCTAATGAACCCATGTTGGTTGCCCCTAAGCATAATCTCCCCTGCTGGCCCCTCGTGGACATGTACCAGGATAATTCTCTCAAGAAGCTTACCCAGGATCGAGGTAAGACTAACTGGCCTGTAGTTTCCTGGGTCCTCCTTCCTCCCTTTTTTGAAAATGGGAACCACATTGGCCCTTTTCCAGTCCTCTGGCACCACACCAGAGCACCACGAGTGCTCTAGCCAGTGAGCAGCATGCTGGGTGTTCTAGAGCTTTGGCTGGGCTAAACACAAAATTGAGGCAAGGGGCTTTTTAGGGTAAAGTTTTAAATGCACAGGTAGCTTCTAGTGCAGTGGTTCTCAACCCTTTTTGGACTTGAGGCACTATTCATTAGATTCAAGGCACATGTCCTTAAGTTTTGTGAAATTAGTAGTATCCACTTTCAAAAACTAGTTTATATATTACAGTGCTTAATTCTTTGCAGAGGGGCCTCACAGTGGGGGTGAAGGATCATCCAGGTAGGGACAAGCCCGAGTCTGTGCTTATCTGCTTGACTTTTTTTTTCTGCTTATCAGCTAATGCCTCAGTTATCTCATCATAGCTCATGGCACCCTTAAAAAGATCTGGCACCTTGGTTAAGAATTGCTGTTCTAGCACATAGGAGATGAGCAGTAAGTTAGTAGCAAAAGGACCAGAAAACTGAATCCTGGAGATCTGTGCTGCATCATTAGGGGACTGTCAATACCTGATCTCATCTACCCCCTGAAAAGTGGTTGGGTCAGAGCCTACTTTAAGTACCTAAATGGGAATGACCTTTGAGAATCTGGGCCGAAGGCCCCCTCTACATGTATAGGTAAAGGCACAATGGGATCTAATGTGTCATCCACAAAATCACACTTCCTGCCATGCCACTCATAGTAGGAAGTGCGATTATAGATTGTGCATTCGATTCCATCACACTTTATTGCCAGTGAAGGCCCAATCCTGAGCCCCCCCTGCACAAGCAAGCTCTCACAACTGGAAGCCCCCTCAGCTGAGGGGATCCCAGCTGCAGGAGCACCCCAGGTATACACTACAGTTGGGAGATCAGTGCTGCAGCCATCTCTTGCCCCAGCGGTGCATGATCCCCATGGCAAGAGCATTGTCACTGTGGCAATTCCCCTCCCTCCTCCCATTCTGGGAGTGCATGAAACCCTTGGGGCAGGAGGATTACTGCTGTAGTGATCTCCCTGCCCCATGGATGCATCTGCAGCTGTGGGACTCTGCTGGGTATCAGAGTCTGCAACTTCTGGGGCTGAGAGTCTCAATCAGTTGTGGGACTTGCAGCCCTTGCAAGGTGCATCCCTGTGGCTGGGAGCCCAGAGCTGACAGGGCTTCCAGTTGCAGGGGAGACCCTGCTATACATGCAGATTAAAGTTCCTTAGCAACCAGCTATAAAGTTAGTACACATTTTTTAGGTCTAACTTTATAGCTGATTGGAGTGTTTTATTGTGACAGCTACTTTGCATGTGTATCTGGTCTCAAGGTAATTGCACAATTAACCAGTTAATTGGACAATACCTGTAATCTGTAGAGGGGGCCTAAGTGGTTTATGGTGCTGCACTATCTAAAATGCAGTCAGATGTTGAGTCTGGACATCCAACTTTAAGCTAAGAATTGAATTGCATTATCTTTTGCTCACTGTGTGGCAATCTATTTGAACAATATTTATCATGAGTTTCAATGTCCAGCTCCCAGTGAAATGCAAAGTGAGGTGGATGCCTAAATGACATTTAAAAAAGCTTCTGGAATTTCCTAGTCGACATCATTATTGTGATTTACAATTCTCTCTCCCCTAGTAGAAGGTGCTTTAAGTCATGTGCTTCAATGGGGCTAGAATTTCAATTTCAGGAGCATTTCAGTTTCAAGCATGCAAAAGTATATTTTCATAAAATATTTCAACAAGGAGAAGTAACAAGACTCTATACATATTCACAGAGTCATAGGCAGATCTAGGAAGTTGAAAACGGGGTGGGGGGGTGCAGCAGAAGTGACAGGTGCCACAGCAGTGGCTGCAAACCCCAAGCTCCCCTCAGCCTTGATCTGCTTCACAAATGCTTCCAGCTTGAGCAGCTTCACTGCTACATGGTGCTCAGGAAGTATGAAAGGCATGCTAGTAGCTCTGCTTCCCCATAACCCCAGATGCCTAGATCACTTGCCAAGTCCAGGGAGCACAAACAAGGGAGGGGGTGGGGTTAAAAGCGTAGCTAGTCATTTCTATGCCTAGAGCATAGAGGGGTTGGGTTGGTATCAATGTTTATTGATATATTTACAATTTTAAAGCAATTTGGAAGCCTACCAGTGCCTCAATCACTATAATAAAATAAATTTTAAATACCTATGTATTTTGGCATTTCATAGTTTCATAGTAGATCTATTTAGGTCCCTTCTGACCCCAAACATCTAGTCTAACCCCCACCACTGGCTGAAGCACACACTGGGATCACACGACCCCAGGCAGGTGTTCATCCAACCTCTTTTTGAATTTTCCCAAGGTAGGAGTGAGAATCACTTCCCTAGGAAGTTGGTTTTAGATCCTAGCCACCCTAACAGTGAAATAGTGCCTCCTAATCTCTAACCTGAACCTATTCTCCAGCAGTTTCTGGCCATTGTTCCTCATCACCCCAGGTGCTGCTGGGGGGAATAGGACCCTTCCTATTTGCTGCTGATCTCCCCTAAGGAATTTGTAGCCCGCCACCAAGCCCCCCCTCAGCCTCCGTTTGCTGAGGCTGAACAGGTTCAGGTCCCTCAGCCTCTCCTCATAGGGCCTGCCCTATTGCCCTCTCACCAAGCGGGTGGCCCTCCTCTGGACCCTCTCAGGGCAGGCCACACCCTTCTTAAAGTGCAGTGCCCAGAACTGGGCACAGTACTCCAACTGAAGCCGGACGAAAGTCGCGTAGAGGGGGAGTATCACCTCTCTGGACCGGCTTGAGATGCATCTTTGGATGCACAGCAAGGTGCAGTTGGCTTTGCTGGCTGCAGTCTGGCACTGGCGGCTCATGTTCATCTTGGAGTCAATAATGACTCCAAGATCCCTTTCCACCTCTGTGCTCTCAAGGGGGGAGCTCCCCAGCTTGTATGCGTGTTGTGGATTCCTTCTCCCAAGGTGCAGCACCCTGCATTTACCTACATTGAAGCCCATCCTATTACCATCCTCCCACTTCTGTAGTCTGTCTAAATCTAATTGCAGCCTCTCTCTCCCTTCGAGTGTGCCTACCTCTCCCCACATCTTGGTGTCATTGGCAAACTTGGACAACATGTTTGCCACCCCCTTGTCCAAGTCGCTGATGAAGAGGTTGAACAGTGTAGGTCCCAGGACCGAGCCCTGGGGTACCCCACCGCTCACATCTCACCAGGTCGAGTACGACCTGTCCACCACCACTCTCTGGGTGCACCCCATCAGCCAATTTTTGACCCATCCAGCTGTGTAGGCATCAATGCCACAGTTGCTCAATTTATTAATGAGAATGGGGTGAGAGACAGTGTCAAAGGCCTTCTTAAAGTCCAGAAAGACTACGTCCATGGCAACACCATCATCCAGGGATTTAGTTACCTGGTCATAAAAGGCCATCAGGTTGGTCTGGCAGGACCTGCCTTTGAT
>NW_005842301.1:917313-926848 GCF_000455745.1 Alligator sinensis | reverse complement strand
ATTTAAAAACATCCAGCCCTTCCAGAAGATCCCTGACTATTTCTGTGCAGACCTGAGGCCTGGCAGTGCTATCCCCAAGATCGCCCCTACCTGTGGTGGGAGAGCTGTCCTGGTCCTGTCCAAGAAAACAGAGGCAAAGAACTTGTTAAAAATTTTGACTTTCTCATCTGGTGTAGCCACAAGATTACCATTTGAGTGTAACAGGGGCCCTACATTACCCGGTGCCCTCTTCTTACTCCCAATGTATTTGAAGAAGGACTTTTTGTTGTCCTTAATCCTGGTCACTAGCCTGAGCTCGACCCCCTCCTTGGACTTCCTAATGGCCATCCTACACTCATGGGCCAAGGAGGACTATTCCTCCTTGGTGATGGCCCCTCTCTTCCACCGGGTGTACACCTCCCTTTTGGCCCTCAGGCATTCTCGAATGCCTTTGCTGAGCCATGGGGGTTTCAGAGCACTCTTACCCCACTTCTTTCTCTCAGGGACTGTCACAATCTGAGCCTGGAGGATCGTCCCCTTAAGGTATAACCATCCCTCATGGATTCCCATATCCTCTACCTTTTGGGCCCTCAGTGCCTCCCCCACTAATCTCCTAAATTCATTGAAGTTGGCCCTTCTGAAGTCAGGGGCTTTAGTCCCAGTATAAGCCTTCAATACCCTGTGCTGGATGGTGAATTCCAGCAGGCAGTGATCACTGTCACCCAGGTGGTCAAGGACCTGCAGTCCCCTCACCAGGTCATCCCCAGTGGCCAAGACCAGGTCCAGCAAGGCATCTCCCCTACGGGGGCTGTGCACCTCCTGGATAAGGTGGTGGTCCTGTATTTCATCTAGGAACCTACACGAATAGTCAGACCTGGCTGACTGCTCCTCCCAGCAGATATCTGGGTAGTTTAGATCCCCCATGACAATGACATCCCTAGACCCAACTGCCTCCATAAGCTGTACTGAGAAATCCTGGTCCAGCTCAACCCCTTGGCAGGGTGGTCTATAGTAGACACCCACCGTAAGATCCCTTTCGCCTTGCCTCCCTTGAAGTTTGACCCATAGTGCCTCTGCCTGATCTTCCTCTGCCCCAAAGCTAATTCTTGACTATGTGAGTTGCTCTTTGACATAGAGGGTGCCCCCCATCCCACCTTTCCTCCCAGTCCTGTCCCTTCTATATAGTGTGTATCCCTGAATGCCCACCACCCAAGTCTGGATTCTTCCCTGCTATCAGAAGGCAAAATTCCTCCTGCTTACCCCCCATACTACGTGCATTAGTGTACAGACATGTGAGGCCTCCTGAGAGTGCATGTACCTCCCCCCCTGCTCCCAGGACTGCTGTGCCTGTTGTTGCTTACCTGGGTTTCTGTTTCTCTTGTTGCCTTGATCGTTGGCGAAACATCCCTTCCTCTTTGAGTGCCCCCTTCCCCCAATGAAGCTAGTTTAAAGCCCACCGAACGCAATCAGCCAACCTAGAGGAAAAAATGCATTTACCCTTGGGTGAGAGATGTAGTCCATCCCACTCCAGCATACCCTCAGCCCAGAAATACGGGTCATTGTCCAGTAATCCAAAGCCCGCCTCATAGCACCAGCTCCGAAGATGCCGGTTAACTACACCAATATAGGCCTTGTGGCGTCTACTGCATCCACTTATCGGGAGGATGGAGGAAAATACCACCTGGGTTCCCATCTCCTTGATTTTGTTTTTTTTTATCAAGGAAAATCAAAGCTCCCCCTGCCCTCTTCACTCACCAAGATGTGGGTCCAGCTGCAGCTACCTTGCCCCTGCTGCTTTGTGGTGCTGAGAAGCCATGATATGCCAGTGCCCTGCCCATGCCATTGCCCCTCACTCCCAAGCTACAGTCCCTCAACCTTGCTGGTGCCCCTCACTCCCCACCCACAGCCTCCTGGCCCTACCAGTGCCCCTCACTGCTGATCTAGAGCCCTGTCAATGTCCCTCACTCTTGACTCGCAGCTCCCTGGCTCTGCCAGTGCCCCTCACTCCCATCCACAGTCCCCTGCCACCCATGGGAGGCAGCGGCTGCTGCAGCTGGAGCACAGTGCAGAGCCCGGCTTCCTCTCCCCCACAGACAGTACAACTGGAGTGGAGCTTGTGTGGGGGGTGGGACTGGGCAGGTGCAAGCTGGCAGCTGCGGGATTGGGGCTCCCCACCCTGCTGCTCTCCCCCTAGGGGCCTCTGTGGTCCAGCAGGCAGGACCCTGCATGGCAGGGCAGGGTGGGGTGAGGAGGCTTGGTGCTGCTGCCAGGAGTCCTGCACTGCCATGGCAAAGCACCCCCTGCCTATCTGACAGCAGTAGGGGGCACAACTCTATACCACCAAAGCTGCTGCTTCTGGGCAGGCAGGGGGTGCCTTGCCATGCAGATGCAGGGCTCCCGGTGGCAGCCCTGAGCCTCCCTGCCCTGCTGTGCCCTGCTGCATTGGGCCCTGGCCGCTGGGCTGCAGAGGCACCATAGGGAGAGCATCAGGGCAGAGATCTCTAGGCCCACAGCTGCCAGCTCTAATCCGCCCCATGCACAAATCTGGGGGGCACCTACCCTTGGATGCCTCCCCTCATGAGTGTGTGCAGTGGCAAGGAGCCAGACCCCCTGCTCCCTAGATGAGCCACCCCAGCTGGGCTGTGTGGCTGTTCATTCCCATTCTGGCCCTGGGCCCCGGGTCCCAGGCCCCACACTGCCCCCCCAGTCCTGCCCAACTCCCCTCCTCCTCCCTCCCTCCTTATGGGGGCTTCAATGTCTGCCCCCCACCCCATAGACTTACTCACCATGCATGTGGCACCCCTTGCCTTATTGCCCTCCTCTCACTCCCCCCAGCCTCTTGCAGGCTGGAACTCTGCCAGGCTGCAAGGAGAAACCTGTTGTTTCCTGTGTTTTTCTCCTTAAAATGATAATCTGCATTTTTCCATGGCAAGCTGAATACCCAGATCCCTGATTATTAACCTAGTCTTCATGACATCTGTAAATTGTAATCATTACCAGAAAAAAAATCTTCACCAGCATCAATAAAAATATAGCTTAAGGCCAAGGACTGATCACTCCAAGACCCAATTAAAAGCACAGCTTAATAATGATACCCTATTTATGACTATATTTTGAGACATATCAGTGAGTTAGTTAGTAGGGCTGTGCAAAGCTTTGGTTGCTGATTCAATTCAGCAGAGATTCAGCTCAATTCAGCAGCTGAATCTCCGAATCTGCCCCAGCCCTGGAACAATCTGTAGGCAAGGCAAGGGCCCCCAAAGGGACACTTGCGTGCCTGTACACAAATGCCAGGAGCTTGGGGAATAAACCGGAGGAACTTGTCCTCCTGCTAAACACAAATAACTACGATGTCATAGGAATAATGGAGACCTAGTGGAACTCCACCCGTGACTGGGCCACAGGGATAGATGGCTATACCTTGTACAGGAGAGATCGAGTGGACAAAAGGGGCGGGGGGGTAGCTCTCTATGTCAAGGAAAGCTGTGTCCCTGCAAGCCGATATTGGCGACCAGGGTGGACGACTGGAGACCCTCTGGGTTAAAAGCCATGGGGAACATGGCACAGGGGACACAATGGTGGGCGTCTACTACAGACCTCCTACCCAGGATCAAGAGCTTGACTAGGAGTTCACCAGGGAATTGGCTGCGGCTGCACGCTCCTGGTCCATGGTTGTCATGAGAGACTTCAACTACATCTTGTGGGAAGAGCGCTTGGCCAAATCTGAACGGTCACAAAGCTTTCTCACGCAAGTGGATGAGCTCTATCTGACTCAAGAAGTCTATGGGCCGATGAGAGGTAAAGCGCTGCTCGACTTGGTACTGGCAATGAGGGACGACCTCATCAGCGACCTAATGATCAAAGGGAAGCTGGATGACAGTGACCACGAGCTGATCACCTTCACCATCCACTGTAAAGTTGGCAAGTCAGTCAGCAATACAGAAGTCCTCGACTTCAGGAAAACTGACTTTGACAAGCTCAGGCAGTTTGTCACTGAGGCCCTAAGAGACCATGACCCAAAGGGGAGGGGAGTACAGGATGAGTGGTTGCTCCTAAAGGGAGCGATCCTGGATGCACAAGCAAAGTCTATCCCATCTCAGAGGAAAGGCAGCAAAAGGGGACAGCACCCCCCTTGAATCTGCAGGGAACTAGCAGACCTCCTGCATCTAAAAAGAAAGACCTACAAAGGATGGAGGATGGGATCCACCTCAAAGGAGGAATATTATGGGACAACTGACACCCAAGGAAAAGCCAACTTGCTAAATGGGTACTTTGCGTCGGTTTTTCACCAGTCCCAAGGGACACCCCTGCCCATTACGGGATGGGAAGGCCTGGGTGAAGGAGATTCCTTACCCTCCATCAATGCTGACCTCGTGAAGGAACATCTTGAGAGGCTGGACACCTTCAAGTCAGCAGGCCCTGACAGTTTACACCCCAGGGTACTCAAGGAGCTGGCGAGCATCATAGCCCAGCCCCTGGCAAAGATCTTCGAGAACTCCTGGCGCTCTGGTGTAGTACCCAAAGACTGGAAGAAGGCCAATGCGGTGCCTATCTTCAAGAAAGGGAGGAAAGTGGATCCGGCCAACTACAGGCCCATCAGCCTGACCTCTATCCCGGGGAAGATCTTAGAAAAGATTATCAAAGAGACCATTCTTAACAGACTGGCTGATGGCAACATCCTGAGGAATAGCCAGCATGGGTTTGTTGTGGGTACGTCTTGCTTGACCAATCTTATTTCCTTCTACAACAAGGTGACCTATCACCTGGAAAATGGAGAGGAGATTGATGTCATATATCTTGACTTTAAAAAAGCCTTCAATCTGGTATCCCATGATCACCTCTTAGCAAAACTGGCCAATTGCGGCCTCAGGTTCACCATGATCCACTGGCTGGGGAATTGGCTCTGTGGTCAGACCCAGAGTGTGGTGGTTGATGAAAGTCAATCGTTGTGGTGTGCTGTAACCAGTGGGGTCCCTCAAGTCTCCGTCTTTGGGCCTATACTATTCAACATCTTCATTAATGATATGGACATTGGTGTCAGAAGCGGATTGGCCAAGTTCGCCGATGATACCAAACTTTTGGATAAAGCATCCACGCCTGAGAACAGGAAGGCGATCCAGGCTGACCTTGACAGGCTCAGGAAATGGGCAGACGAGAACCTGATGGTGTTTAACACTGAAAAATGCAAGGTTCTCCACCTTGGGAAGAAAAACCTGCAGCACACTTATAGGCTCAGTAGTGCTATGCTGGCTAGCACTACGGATGAAAGGGACTTGGTGATCATGATTGACAACAAGATGAACATAAGCCTTCAATGTGATGCTGCAGCTAGTAAAGAGAGCAAAACTCTGGCTTGCATCCATTGATGCGTCTGAAGCAAATCCAAGGACGTTGTTCTCCCCTTGTACCCGGCCTTGGTGAGGCCGCAGCTGGAGTACTGCATCCAGTTTTGGGCTCCACAATTCAAAAAGGATGTGGAGAAGCTTGAGAGAGTCCAGAGGAGAGCCATGCACATGATCAGAGGTCAGGAAAACAGACCTTATGATGACAGGCTGAGAGCTATGGGACACTTCAGCCTGGAAAAGCGCAGGCTCAGGGGTGATCTGGTGGCTGCCTATAAGTTTATCAGGGGTGCTCACCAGGATCTGGGGGAACGTCTGTTCACCAGAGCACCCCAAGGGATGACAAGGTCAAACCGTCACAAACTCCTCCATGACCATTTCAGGCTAGACATAAGGAAGAACTTCTTTACTGTCCAAGTCCCCAAAGTTTGGAATAGACTGCTGCCAGAGGTGGTTCAAACACCTACTTTGAATGCCTTCAAGAGACATTTGGATGTTTATCTTGCTGGGATCCTATGACCCCTGCTGACTTCTTGCCCCTGGGGCAGGGGGCTGGACTTGAAGATCTTCTGAGGTCCCTTCCAGCCCTAATGTCTATGAACTCTGTGAATCAGGAGCCCGTTTAATCTCTCCAAATCGGATCAGAACCCTCCTAATCAGTTCAGAGAGATTTGACGGGGGGGGGGTCCCCTGTACACTTGGCAGTGGACCCAGAAGTCATCCATCCACCCCACCATCTCAGCATTCATGAGCCGCCTGGTACCTTGAGGTATGTAGGCAAAAACTTTTAAAGCTTTGTCTGTGGTCAAAACGCTGATTCTCCAAATCAGCATTGGATCTTCAGATTTGAATTCAGCTGAATTGAATCGGGACAGGATGAGGCCACCCCACCAATTATGACTCATTCGGATCAGCTGCTGAGCTAGTTCCCAACCCACCTCACTGTAGCCTGGTCTAGGCCAGTACTCTCCAACTTAGTTGAGAGGATTTCATGGGAAATGGTATCAAAGGCCTTGCTGAAATCTAGGTAGATGATGTCCACCTCCTGTCCCATATCCAGATGGTTAGTTACCTGGTCATAAAAGGACACCAGATTTGTTAGGCATGACCTCCCCTTTACAAACCCATTCTTCTCAGTTGCTTCTCAGTACCCCACCAGATGCAAGCTTGTGGTTGATGGCCTCCTTAACAAATTTTTCAAAGGTCTTCCCTGGAACCGAAGTCAGACTAACTGGTCTATAGTTGGCAGGGTCATCCCTCTTGCCCTTCTTAAAGATGGGAACCACATTTGCCTTTTTCCAGTCATTAAGAACAACTTCTGAATTCCATGTCTCCTTGAACAGCCTCACCAGAGGCACCACTATGAGCTCAGCCAGCTCTTTCAGTACTGTTGGGTGAAGCCAACTTGAAAGCATCCAAATGATCTAAGAGTGTCTTCACCTGTTCTGGATTGATTTTGTTGCCCTGTTATTACTCTGTGGGGTCAGGCCAACTCTCAGGATCTCATATTGGTACTGTTAGACAGGAAGGTGTGATACAATTGTACATATACAAACACACAAATCAATTAGGTGCATACACACACACCCACACTCAGGCACATACACATTTAAACCAGCCTAGGCACATGCATACCTATCACCAATTCAAGGACATACACTATACACCCCAAAAGTTAGACACAGATCACTAATTCATATATCATGCACACAATGACATATATATATATATATATACACACACACACTCACCAGTTCACATACATACAACCCACCTACACATACACACAGGTAAGTTCCTAACTTGGATGGTACAGTGTGTATGTGTGTGCTTGGGGTACCTGGGATACTTGGGGGAAGGTTCAGGTGAGAGAGAGACAGTTAAAGTGTAGGGGGTGAAAGTTGCCAGAACCAGTGGACTACAGAGAAGCTGGCTGAGGAACTGAGGCTTGGGTTTACTTAAGGTAGACTGGGGCTGGAAACTGAGGCAGACAGCTGAGATATTGGGTGAGGGACAGACAAGTGGTGACAAGAAGGAGACAGCCAGGAAAGAAACTGAGGCAGAAACCTGCTTGCTCAGGGGAAAAGGAAAAGACAGTGGGGATAAGACAGTAGCAAAGAAACAGGAGATTTGGAGGCAGGAGCTCAGGACAGGTGTTGGAGGTGGCAGTGAGCCAGAAGCAGGAGAGGGAGAAATGAGACAGAAGTTAGAGGGGCGAGGAGCAGAGATTGGAGCAGGGCCAAACCATAATCAAGCAAAACACAACTCAGGGGTCCAAATAATAGTTTTATTAAACAGGCACACTACATAACAAATGTGCATGAAGTTATTAGTTCTCACACACACAAGCACTCACAATGGCAGCAGGAAAAAGAGACTCAGTGGAAGGGTTGGAGTCCAGGTAGGGAAGAGAAACAGAGTCCAAGTCCTTGGTTGAAGAGGGGGTGGGGGGTGACAGCTACCTATCCAGGCTGGAAAGGGGTCCTTGTCCAGTAGGTGTTGTCCAGAGTGGGGTCGCCAGCAGGGCCTCTGGGTGGATAGGTGGTGTGGCATGTTGCTAGTCCAGATGGAGAGGGCGTCCCACTGAGTCTGTCTTCACTGCCCCTTTTTATAGGGGCAGACCGTGTGTGACCCTAGTGACAGGAGGCATGCCCAGGCAAGGGTCAGCCCCTGGTGTACTGAGCATGTGTGCTCCATGCAGGGATGTGCAGGTTCGGGTGTCTGTAATGGTGGGGTACAATGGTAGAGTTGCTGGTTCTGCAGGGTCTTTTGCCTTTCAAAAGCTGGGTTCTTGTCTCTGTTCCTGGGCGAGGTTTGTGGTTCCTGGATGAATCAATGCGAGGTGATGGTCTGGTCGTTACAGGCCATTCAGTAGAGGCCTGCTACCATTGTATTTTAATCATTCCCAATCACTCTCATTCATCTGGGAACCAATTTACATGGGAGGAGTACATGAATCGTACAGTTGCAACACAGGGGATGCCGGGCAGAGGACACAAGATGGAGGCTTGACAAACAAAATGGAAACTTGACATGACTTACACTAACTTACATATCTAGGCCTAAAACAGTAATCACAATATAAAAGCAGTATGAACATAATAATTATCACTTATAAAACATCAATATCAAAATAGCAGGGAACTTATTTGCAAAGAGGGGAGAGAAAAATAAAACTTCCTACCTAAAACAAAATGTTAAAGCTTATCCTACATCTTAGTTTACTTATACTTATCTATAGGGAATAGAGAGGGAGAGAAAAAGTCAGAAATGGTTGGGGGAGGGGAGGTAATGCATTTTAAAATAAATAAACAAAAGAAAATCTGGGGGTTTTCCTACATAATTCCCACCTTGACATGAACCTTACACAAGGCTGATGTCACTATACTGTTTGAACACCATTGTCCAGCTGTATAGAAAGGAGGCGTGTCATCTTCAACTGGTTTGAAGTTAAAACAAAACTTAGGCAGTTAAAAGATATTGAAAGAGAAAAACCTTGCGGGGTGGAAGAGAAAGAAAATAACATAATGAGGTTGATCTGAACAGTTACAATGATATAGTTGTCTCTTCTTATTAAAATATGACTTTGAATGCAGTTTTTACATACATCTTCTTATACTGATATTCTAAATAGGATTTATGTCCTTAAGAGAAGTACAAACAAACAAACAAACAAAAACAAACCAAAACCAAAACATTTTGACATCTTATCAGATAGTTTAGAGAAGGGGGGGAAACAAACAACCCCCCCACCCCAAAAACCAAAATATATATAACCTTTAATAAAGATCATTTTGCTAACCAAGTGGAATCTAAAACCTTTTTTGGGTTTTTTTGAGAATTGTTGCCCTTGTTTCAAATATTAGAACAACTTTCCAGTCCAACCGGATGGCAGTGTTCTGTTCTGGGATCCAGACAGATTAAATTTTTAGAGGGGGTATTACCAATGATTTCTATTATATCTTTATGATATTCATATGTATTTAAACTGTGACAACTTAAAACAAACCAAACAAACAAACACAAAACATATAACAAGACAACACAGACAAGACAATTTTTTTTTTTTTTTTTTTTTTTTGGAGGAGCCTGCCCACCTATCTGGTTGCTGGGGAATTAATCTGTCAGCTCACCCCTCTGCCATGGAAGAGGCAGGCAAGCTCCACAGAAAAAAAGGATTGGACCCTTGCCACTTTTTTCTTCGGCAGGCTCCC
>NW_005842301.1:911848-917283 GCF_000455745.1 Alligator sinensis | reverse complement strand
TGACATGTGCAGTGGCAGTGCACACATCATTTTCCATTCTTGGGGTGCTTTTCTTTTACACTGAAAAAATGGAGCAGTTACCTACAGGAGGGTGGCCTCCTAAGTTGAGGACTTTTCTGGCCTTTTCCTGCCTCAGCATCATGGTGGGCACTGATCAGCCTGTCTGATGAGTATTTTCCAATGGCTCAGAGCTGTTCCTTCCTGCTAGCCAAGAAGGGTGGCCAGCGGGATAGAAAAGACTGTTCACCCTATTCCTTGAGGGTCAGGTGATTTATTTAACAAGGGGGCTCCCAAAATTAGTTGCTCAGTGGAGCCCTCCTGAAAAACTCATCTTTAAAGTGACAACCTGGCCCAACTGCAACAAGGGCATTGGCATCCCTCAAAGAGACACTTTCTCCCTCAGAATTTTTGCTTAGAAAGCCTTTTCCATGTTCTTACATCTCACCCCATTACCAATAAGGGTATACTTTTACACTTTTAGGAGTCTCTGCCTTGCAACACAGGCACAAGCAAACACACAACACTGTTTTGCACATACATCTCAACAGTCCCTGCAATCTCTTGGCTTTACTTGTGTTACACACATTCACAGTCTCTAGCGCAGAACTTAGTCTTCTCTGCTACTGCCTTCTTATTGGACCAGCGATATAGGGCATTGTACTTAACCCAAACAGACCACAGCATAACCTCAGGCGCTCTGAGATCAGGACACAACTTTTCCTTAAATTAACTGCATCTTTTCCCTGCTCTAGAGCAGTCATTCCTAAAATTGCATTTTTACTCTTTCCTCCTACCTGCTCTAGCATTCAAACTTTGTTAATCTCTTATTCTCTCCTCTCTTTCTAAACACTTTCCACATCTCTCTCTATCACAGCTGCCTTACAGCCTGTTTTACCACTTCCCTCTATCTTTTTCCTTTCCCTCTCTCTATCATAGCTCCTTGCTTTCTGAATCTCTCTATGTAAGGAAACAAACCCTGAATGAGCGAACCGTGCATCTTTCCTAGTGACGTTTTCTTTAACTCCCTCACATAGGGCTGTAACAATACAGGCACAAGCTGTGGGGGGCAGTTTCAATCATAATGGTTTTCAACCTGCCCAGACCCAGCAATTTTCAAGAATTGGATCTCCCTTATGTCCCAAATCTGGCACAAAAGAGGGAAGTCAGAGAACCAGGTTGCTACCCTTTCTACTCAGGTCTAAATACTAGACTATACTATCTCTTCACAGTAAACAAAACCCAGTGTCATGCACCAAAACAGTATCTTACAGACAGCAATAAACTCAAAACTCAAAATTTCAGACATCTCAAAGCTCAAGACACAAAATATCAAAAGCCTCAAGACAAAGCAATCTTACAAGCATTTCTGCTGGAGAGGACCTGCCTCCTCCTTTGTCACCCCCTTAGCCCTATGATCACTTATGCCTGGTGTGTACCGATAGAAGGATTTTTTGTTATCTTTAATATAGGGCGTCAGCTTGATTTCCATAGATGCCTTGGCTTTCCGTGTCTCATGTCTGCAGACATTGGCCACATGAGCATACTCTTCTCTGGATCCTAATCCATTTTTCCATTGCATGTATGCTTCTTTTTTCTTTTTGAAAAATTCCCTAATGTCTCTGTTGAGCCAGGTGGGTCTCTTGGCCCCTCTCCCTTTTTTGATTGCATGGGGATGGCTTCTTTTTGAGTAGTAAGAATAGCATCCTTGAGGAATTGCCATCCTTCATGAGCTCCCAAGTCGTCCATTTGCTGGTTGCAAAGGGCCTTTCCAACTGGACTCCTGAGTTTACCAAAGTCTGCCCATCTGAAGTCTAGGACTTTTGTTCTGCTGGTAGAGTTCCCAGCCTCTCGGTGGATGGTGAATCTGATCAGATCATGATCGCCATCACCTAGAGCATCTCCAATCTTCATGTCACTTACCACGTCTTCCCCCTTGGCCAGCACCAAGCCCAGAGTGGCTTTACTCCTAGTCAGCCCCTCCACAGCCTGTGTCAAGAACAAGTTATTTGTAGTCGCCAAAAAGTTGGTTGATCTGCTGGAGCTGGCTGAATGATCTTCCCAACAGATGTCAGTGTAGTTGAAGTCACCCATGACAATTAAGTCTTTAGTACTGGCTGCTTCAGCCAATTCGCCTATATTAGACCTATAATAGACTCCCACCATCAGGTCCCCTTCTCCCAAGCCCCCTTGTATCTTGACCCAGAGGGTTTCAAGGGACTTCCCTCTGCCATCAAATGTAACCTGCAGGGAGGAGTACTACTCCTTCATGTAAAGGGCCACCCCTCCACCCTTCTTTCTGTCTCTGTTCTTCCTATAGAACCTGTAGCCCTCAATATCCACTGCCCAGTCATATGTATCATCCCACCAAGTCTCTGTCAATCCAATGAGGTCAAAATCCTCATCTGCCAGAAGGAGTGTCAGTTTGTCCTGTTTGTTGCCCATGCTTCTGGCATTCCCACAAAGACAGCTGAGCTCACCCCTAGTTGTCTCAGGTTTTCTGTCTCTCTGCATGTGTCTCTGGGCATTGTTCAAGAGTCAGCTGTTGCTTTTCTGTTCTCACCTAACTGGCAAGAGTTTGCTGCTTCATCCTGATATCTCAGGCAATTGAGCTGCTATGCATGAGACAGAAGCAAAGGGACCATTTAGAACTCCTGCTCCCTTTGAGGGAAGGATTTACCTTCATTAGCTCCTTATGCAAATTATATGACAGTGACAGGGGGCCATCTCATGGCCAGTCTAATTGTTGGCCTGCCCACTTGTCTAGGGCAGTCTGCCCACCTGCCTCTCCTGCCATGCCTTTGATGTAACTTAACAGTAGTTGTTTATAAGGTGGGAGGCTGCCCATTTACTGCCCGATGCCAAGGGCATAATACACAGCTCCAAACCTCCCCTTATACTGTGTCCCAGGATCTGGTTTCTCTTCAATTGTATAAATCTTTCACCTTTTACTAAAGATTTCTGTGACCCCCATTTCCCCCCCCTCCACCCCTGCATGAGCGTGGGGGGGGAGGGAAGGAGGGAGGGTTTGTTTTCTCATTTCTGGACTCCAGGTGTCCAGGTGACACAGGAGTCCAAGAGGAGCAGATGGCAGGCAGCTATGCTGATCCTGCAAAGAAAGACATAAGTGGTGGAGAAGGAGCAGCCAAAGCAAGGAGAAGGGAGTTCCCCATGGAGTTTAAGGTGACTGGTTATGATTTACAGGCCGGGTATCTCCCATGGCATGAGAAGAGAAGATTTCAACAGGAAAGTCCTGCGGGAGTTGCTCCAGGTAAATAAGGAAGATATAATTTACATCTGGAGTCAAAAGCCCTCCCATGATTGGGTGCTGGGATTCAGGAGCCCTGATGCCAGGTCACACTTCTGGCACTGCCTGGAGGAGGTTGAGGAGGATCACAAGCTGAAGGATTATGCTTTCTACAGGGGTGACACCAAGGGAACTCAGTGGAGACAGAAAAATGTAAAGATTGATTTGTGCACAACAGAAATAAATGAGGCAGACCTCCATTTCTGGCTGACCAGGCACTGTGAGGAGGTGAGAAATACAGAGAAAAAGAAGGATGGAGAAGGAGTCTGGACTGGGGCCTGGATTGCTAGAGTACTTTTAAAAAAAGACCACAGTAGCCTGTGGCAATGCAGCACAAGTTTGTTAGGGAACAGGAAATGGGACCAGGTAATACAGACTCTGAAACAGATAGAAGCAGACATGATCAGCCTACAGGAATGCAGTCTCCACAGTGACTCCAGCAGCTCTTTGTTCTTCAAACATTGGCACAGGGCAGCCCTGTGGTCAGGGACAGATGACACTAGAGCTACTGGGGTCACAATCTTGCTGAAAGGAGACACCATGCACTCCCTGCAGCAAAGAGAAATAGTAGCAGGCAGGCTGCTGCAAGCCACCATGAAAGCAAATGGGACAGTGTTTCATTGATGTAATAGATTTCACAGACATTAGGGCTGGAAGGGACCTCAGAAGATCTTCGAGTCCAGCCCCCCGCCCGAAGGCAGGAAGTCAGCTGCGGTCATTGGATCCCAGCAAGATAAGCATCCAATTTTTTCTTGAAGGTGTTCAGCGTAGGTGCTTGAACCACCTTCGATGGCAGGCTATTCCAGACCCTGGGGGCTCGGACAGTAAAGAAATTCTTCCTTATGTCCAGCCTGAAATGGTCTTGCAGTAATTTATAACCGTTTGACCTCGTCATCCCTTGGGGCGCTCTGGTGAACAAACATTCCCCCAGAAACTGGTGGTCACCCCTGATAAACTTATAGGTGGCCATCAGATCACCCCTGAGCCTGCGCTTTTCCAGGCTAAAGAGCCCCATAGCTCTCAGCCTGTCGTCGTAAGGTCTGTTTTCCTGACCTCTGATCATGCGCGTGGCTCTTCTCAGGACTCTCTTAAGCTTCTCCACATCCTTTTTGAATCGTGGAGCCCAAAACTGAATGCAGTACTCCAGATGTGGCCTCACCAAGACTGAGTACAAGGGGAGAATGATGTCCCGGGATTTGCTTGAGAAGCATCTATGGATGCAAGCCAGCTTTTTGCTTTACTGGCCACAGCATCACATTGAAGGCTCATGTTCATCTTGTGGTCAATGATGACTCCCAAGTCTCTTTCTTCCGTAGTGCTAGCCAGCGTAGTACTGTTTTTCCTCCCAAGGTGAAGAACCTTGCATTTTTCAGTGTTAAACACCATCAGGGTCTCATTCGCCCATTTGCTGAGCTTGTCCAGGTCAGCCTGAATCGCCCTTCTGTCTTCATGTGTGGATGCTTTGCCCCAAAGTTTTGTGTCATCAGCGAATTTGGCCAGTCTGCTTCTGACTCCAATGTCCACATCATTAATGAAGATGTTGAACAGTATGGGTCCAAGGACAGAGCCTTGGGGGACCCCACTGGTCACAGGGCACCACGATGAGTGACTTCTGTCAATTACTACCCTCTGGGTCCGACCACGCAGCCAATTCCCCAGCCAGCAGATTGTGGTGGACCCAAGGCCACAGTTGGCCAGTATTGCCAAGAGGTGATCATGGGATACCAGATCGAAGGCTTTTTTTAAGTCAAGATGTATGACATCAATCTCTTCTCCCTTGTCCAGGTGATAGGTCACCTGGTCGTAGAAGGAAATGAGATTGGTCAAGCAAGACCTACCCGCAACAAACCCGTGCTGGCTATCCCTCAGGATGCTGGCGTTGGCCAGTCCATTAAGGATGGCCTCTTTAATAAACTTTTCTAAGACATTCCCCAGGATAGAGGTCAGGCTGACAGGCCTATAGTTTGCCAGATCCACTTTCCTCCCTTTCTTGAAGATAGGCACCACATTGGCCTTCTTCCAGTCTTCGGGCACTACACCAGAGCACCAAGAGTTTTCAAAGATCCGTGCTAGAGGCTGGGCTATGATGCTCGCCAGCTCCTTGAGTACCCTGGGGTGAAGATTGTCAGGG
>NW_005842301.1:886130-911838 GCF_000455745.1 Alligator sinensis | reverse complement strand
TTCAGCAGGGGTCCAACGTTGCCCTTGCTTTTCCTCCAGCTCTCCACATATCTGAAAAAGGACTTTTTATTGTCCTTGATACTCGAAGCTAGTTGGAGTTCAGTTGCGGCCTTGGCTTTCCAGGTTTGCTCCCTGCAGGACCGGACCAGTGCAGAATATTCTTCCTTGGAGGTGAATCCCATCCTTTGTAGGCCTTTCTTTTTAGCCTCAGGAGATCTGCTAGGTCCCTGGAGAGCCAGTGGGCTGCTGTGCCCTCTTGCTGCCTTTCCTCCAAGATGGAATAGAATTAGCTTGTGCATGGAGCTGATCCCTGACAATGACTGCCAGGCCATCTGGGACCAGATCTTCTACAAAGACCTATGAAAAGACCACAGAGACTTGAACTGGCTCATAGCTCACTGCATACTCCCAGTGAAAGTGTGGAGGCACAGAGTGAGGCAAGAGACTAGACCCAGCTGCCCCAGGGGAAGCTGCCAAGGTGCGAATGAGACCATAGACCACCTCCTTTGGCTCTGTGTCTATGCCAAAGGAGCGTGGAAAAAGGTAAGCCAGCTCCTTGAGGAAGTGACAGGAGTCAGGCTGACGACAAAGGAGGTGGCGCTGTACAGACACCTGACTAAACATCAGGGATCCCAGACAGCTCACTTGGGCCAGTTTGTGTCCTGTGTCAGAAGTGCCCAATGGCAGTGCAGGAACTTACTGGTATACAGTGACACTTGAGCTCGAGCAAACAGACTGAGTTAAAATGTTTCGAAGCGAACTCCAATCCTACAACTGTAGAGCAGTGGGAGAGGACACAGCCAACTCCACATGGAAAAGAGACACTTGGCACTGTTCAAAGCCTCCCTGGGAAGGGAAGTGGACAGGAAGAAGAGGACAGCAATGCAACTGGACCTGGATACTGCAAGAAGGACAGCAACAGGATCAGCAGCAGCAGAAGTGACAGCGACATCAACAACTTCAAGGACTGTGAATGAACTGAGAATGTAAACCCCAAATTGGGGCCTGGGCTAAGGGGCTGTAGTTGGGTTAGGGAAAGGAAGAGGGTAGGAGCGCAGAGGCACAGGGGAAAGGGTGCATTTATTGTAATAGGTGCATGGGTCTCTTAATGCAGTTTAAGAGGTGTGATGGAAAGCCTATGATAGAGGATTTATATATATATAACTTTATATACATATAGAAATATATTTTATTTAAGAAAAATTATATTGTGTCCCATGCCTTGCAGATGGCATCGCTGTATGACTTCAGCACCACAATGGACCTCCTTCTCTGCCTGCCTATTGCTCAGACCCCACCTGGATCCCTCCTTCCCAAGCAGTCTATTCTGCCCTTATTCTGGGATGCAAAGCTACATAAGCCAGTGGCAATGTGTAGGGGGTGCACAGGGGTGCACCACCCCCTGAGAGTGCTGGTGAACCCCCTGACAGCCAGCATTCCATGCTTAAGCAACGGGCGGGGGGGCAGGCGAGAGTGGTGGTGCCCCCCCTGAGAGCACTGGCTGGGGAGTGGGGGCACCAGGAGAAGCAATCCAGGAGGGGTTCCCCCAGGGGAGCCAAGGGGGGCTCCCTTGTTGCTGACCCAGAGAACCAGTGGGGTTCCCCCATGGCCAACTGCGCTGATCCAGAAGTGCCAGCAGTGCACCTGGAAGTCAGAGCAATCAGCCATGGGAGAGCCTGCCCCAGTTGGCACAATCAGCTATGGGGGGAGCCCCCCAGTTGCTGACTGGCTGTTGGGGGGCAAGTGCTCCCCTCACCCTGGTTTGGGAGGCACCAGTCACCCATGACATAAGCACTTCTCCTTCTCAGCTGTGGCTCCCTCTGGGACCTTTGGTCACACAGGGCCTAGCCTCTCCTCTAGGCTACTCAGAACTCCAGGCTTCTAGCTCTAATGTCCCTTGTGGTGAGTGCTCTGGCCCTTCGACTGTTCTGGTTCTGGCCCCAGCATTGACCAATTGAGGATTTCTCTGGTTAGGTTATTGAGCCGCTCACCCTCTCTCTCATATACAGGACCCCTCCAAACCCAGCTTACTCAATCACTAAGGCTGGCCTATGCATAGTCCTTCAGGTCTGCCCATGCAGGCCTTACTCTACACAGCCTTCTCGCTTGAGTCTACTGCTTTCCCACACACTCTCTCACTGGGCTGACTACTCTGCCCCCTCACTAGGGCTCTTGAGCCTTATGCCTCTTGGGTCTCAGGCCTGATGACATGCCTGCACCCCTCACCTGTCCCCTCTATGGGGTAACCCACCAGGTCACAGGGGCTGAGGCTATACAGCACCCTATAGTCACCTTTCACTAGGGAGGCACTGGTGTGGCATTTCCTGGGGACCAGCCCGGCACAGGCAGCTCTACCACACTATCCAACCCTAGCAGAGTGTCATTTTAGATCATGCCCCAGGACCAGGAACCTTCTCCATCCCCACAGTTCCTACTCTTGACCTCCCTCTGGCTCCCTGCAGCAACCACTTGTTCAGTTCTGAGAGTCTGAGTTTTTACTGAGGCTGCCCAGCCCCATCCTCCAATCCAGGAGTCATGTGACTGCATCGTTAAGCCATACCGCACTTGCTGGCTGCTCCACAGCCTGTTCAAGCCTCTTAAAGTGGCAGGCACCAGAGGTGCTGTGCCACAATGACTCTACCACATGATGGCTCAAATCCTGCTAGTAATGTGGTTGTTGCTAGTTAGGACTAGTATGGATGTCTTGCATTGGCAAGAATTTAGTTATTAGTGGGGTTCTAAAAGTTTTAAAAAAAGAGTCCCCAAGCATAAAGCTCAGTAAAACTGCCCTGTATCCCTGTTCACAATGGCTGATATCTAGCATAAGGGAACTAAGAGGAAAGCACTGCTACATGCAGAGCTGAACACTTCATGTGGTGTTTAGTTCCTTACAAAAATGGAGGACTAAAGAAACTTTATCAACTGAGCTCTTTTCCCTATGTCATGTACACAGCCCACCATCATATCTTTACTCCCATATAGCTGATACCGAAAAGGTGACCCACCTACCACTATACTAGCTATTCCCTTTGCTTAATATAGGCATGGGGGCTGAAGATCCTTGGTTCATTCCTGGCTCTTGCCCATGGCTGGGGTTGCTATACATTAGAAAATGGGGAAGGATGGCAGAGTCTCACCTGGGTCAGCTTGTCAGGTTTGACCTAGAAACCACTATACAAAGCCCAAGCAAAAGTCTCTGTTATGTAACTAATGCCCATCTGCAATGATAAGGAGGAGACAGTCTTAGATAAAGGAGGCTTGAAAACAAAAGCAGAATCAGAGGACTAGGGCAAAGAGCTAATTTAAATACTAAAAATCACGCCCCTAGGTGGGGAGAAAGTATGCTAATGAAACATACATGTATGTAAATGAGATACATAGCTAAAACACAGGTATAGAGACATGCTCAGTAAAGAACTCCTTGCGTCACTCCCTTATAACCAATTAGCAAACAAGAATGCTTATTAAGGTCCAATACTCCTGTATAAAAGATGCTTAGAATTAAGAATCTGTGTGCTTGTTACGTGAAATTATTCCGCTTGCACCTTGTATTGCTAGCAATAAATCTTCTTTATACTTTCACCCCTGGTATCTTTATTGGCCTTTGCATACCGGGCACGATCCCAGACTTGAGCTGGGGCTCAATAAGCTCTTTCAAGGTGTAGGCATAGAAAAGCCTGGCATAAACAAAGACAGGCAGGGAGTGTTGGGTGGAGGACATCTCTGCTATATGTAGTGCCTCTATCAGCTGCTTCTCCTGCAGGCCAGCCTGTCTTCTGTGCTGCTGTGAAGCCCATAGCACCCAGGCTCAGGGGGGTGCAGGGCTCCCAGCACATTTGTGCACATTATCAGGTTTCTCTAGCTAAAGATATTCCCTAGGTTTATTTCACTCTCGCAGTGTACTATGATAAATGACATTATGTTTATGTTACATAGTGCTTTTAAGACTCATAATGGGTTAATATGCTATTACCAGTAAAAGACACTAGGGGGCACCTCATAACAATTTTACCCTCTTGACCTCCTAGTACTAAATTACAGCAGGGGGCAATTTAGGAACGTATTTGGTGATTGGTTAATTTTTTCAGGTGGCTTTTTTTTACACTCTTCTCCACCCCCCCCCACCCCCCCAAAAATTACTTCTGTTCAACCCACTATTCATTTTCTGGTGCTCTCTCCTGGTGCTGTCCCTGACAAATCTACATGGTATCCACTTTTTCCTCTCCCATGACTGTGGGGACTCTTGGGGTTTCCAGTGGAGCCCTGAATTCAAAGACCAAAAGCAATTGTTGCCTACTGGATGAAGCCTCTTTGAATGCTTGCAGCCATCACCCTGGGCAGAGAAAGCTAGGGTGCATGCTAGGGGGACCTTGGGGCACAAAGGTGGGGTGCTCTTTCTGGGAAACACTCTCCCTGCACTGGCCACTAATCAGAAGCTCACATAAGCACAACTTTTTTGTGGGTCAGTGATGCATTTTCAGCTAAGTTACAGGCAATGTCTTATCAGTTACCCTATTTGCATGCCAATTCCCATTTCCTGAATCTCTGGCTACTATAATCCAGGTGTGCCTTGGGTTTGTAGGTGCTCCGCATATTACAGTATTAACTTCCCCCCTTTTGTTAATTTTTTTGTTTGTATTTTACACCTTTTACTTAAGAACATTTGCCTTCACACTTGGACTGCCTAGAGAGACCAACCAGACCATTTTTTTTCAGTGCACACAGTCATTTCTCCCCCTCCCTCACCCCCCATGTTTTTCTGTTAAAAGTCCTTTCTTCTTTAGGTGCCTGCCTGACTCACCACCCTAGACCCATCCCCCATGTCCCACACCCACAGCACCCCCTCCCTCCTACAGGGAGGATGTCCTCTTCCCTTCCCATACTCCCCCCCCCTCGTCCCCTCCCCATGAAACCACTCTCACATCAACCCTCAGAGCCTGCTATCAACAAAGGTATCCAAAATATTTTCTCAGAAAGACTTTATTCAATTACAAACTAATATGAAATATGAAAGAAATTTTTTAAAACATCCAGTTACACAGCACACTTACAGAGCACATTCCCCCACCTGAGCAGCCAGGCAATTTCTGATCGCAGTTCCCCTTCCACTGTTTTCCTGAATGTCTAAGTTCCCCCCTTCCTGCTTGTCTCCATGTACATCTTGCAGCTTCTCTCACTTCCCTCAAGTCTTGGGCCCAGGACTCACTGAAAACTTGTTTCACAGATATGCAGCATGCAGGCTGCCACTATGAAAGAGGTGATGTTCTCCGGGTCTGTCTCCAGCCTGTTGTTGAGTGACCTCCAACAGGCTTTCAAGCACCCAAAGGCACATTCTACGCTCATGCAGCATTTGCTTAGGTGGTAGTTCAAGGTCTGTTTTTGTGGGTCAGTCACTTGCCCCTCATAGGGCTTCCTAAGCCAGGGCAGGAGTGGGTAAGCCACACCAGCAATTATGAGGGTGGCACTGAACACCCCAGATGATGACTTCCTCCATTCCTGGGGTATATTGGCCCTTCTCCATCATCCTAGGTAGCAGTGAGTTTCAAAAGACATGTGCACCGTGAGTGCTTTCTGCCCATCCTGTGTAAATGTTAGTAGATTTTCCTCGGTGATCCACTACAGCTTGGAGAATGACTGAAGGAAATCCATTCCTGTGAGTGAATGATCAGTTGTTCTGGGATGGTGACAGGATGGGAATGTGTGCGCTTTCCAGTGCTCCCACGCAGTTTGGGAAGCCCATTGCCCTGAATCCTTTCACCACCTCCCTGGGGTTACCCAGGCAGAGTAATTTATTTACTGCCAGCTCCTGCAGCAGCTGGCAGACCTCTCTTATTGCCACCCCAGAAGTACAGGGAGCCACACCAAACTGATTCACCAAATAGTGCAGACTTGTTGGAGTGACCAGTTTCATCATGGCCCTGGCAACATGCTTCTCTGGAGCAATGGGCTTCTGCATGACAGTTGTCTGGCGCTCAGTATGAAGTGACAGCATACTAACAATGTAGAATAAGGTGTCCCTGCTCATTCATAATGTCTCCAACCACTATCATTCCAGGTTAACATAACTGCGTTCCCACCAGTCTGAGCTGCTTTCATGTGTCCAGACCTGGCAATCGTTGCCCTTAAGGTATGGCCAGCAAGCCATTATAGCCTTATGAACCTACAATTTATCTTCTTCCAAACACATCAGCATCTTGTACAGTTCAATCATCAAGTTGTGCATAGAGGCAAACATCCAAATGTGTCTTTGCAGCAGATTGAACAGACAACAGCTCAGTTCCATAAACCTTATAGTTTCCTCTTCTATAAGCAGACTTCTGCGATGTGAATCTTCTATGGCCATCAAGATTATTGTCTTTTTGTTGCTTAGTCCATTAGGAATTGAGGAAGTCATGGTCTTAGATTTAGCAAGCAGTCCACACACACAATTCTGCCTGTAACTGGTCTCTGGTCCTCAAAACCTGCAACACTGGTCAATTTGCATGAAAACACTTGCACCATTTATTTGTCAACGGCTATACAACCCAGTGTTGACCCTGGACTTAATTAAGATTAATTAAGCACCCAATCAGTGGCTGTTAGCTAGTCCAGGTCAAGGAGGGGTGGTTTTTGACCCCAGGCCAGGTAACTGGTTAATCGGGGAGTATCTGATCACTGCCTAGTTAACCCGGCAATTAGTGAGCAATGATTAATTAGAGCACTCACACAGGATGTAAACAAATGAATAGAAATGGTTTATTGTAAAATCACACAAATCACAAGCAACAGGTAAGTATAACAGTTCAAAATACACTCTCACACTATAAATACGGATAGCAAATTCTACTATAAATAATTCTATACTTACCTAAGTAATAACTCTTATCTGATCCAACAACACTTATTATTAACAGTATATCCAGACTCAAGCAAAAGAGAGGGAAATTTTATTAAATGGGAAGAGGTTTATTGTACTCCGGCCGCTGATCACCAACTCTGGTCTCTGTCCTCTCAGCCCTCGAGCCATTGCTGGCAACTGGCTTCCACTATTGTTATGGGAGGGGGTGGCCCACAGCCAAAACAGACAAAGGAAAGAGAAATAGAGAAATGGGACAGGATGATAGTAAGGGAAGCAGGGAGCTGTGGTCTTATGTGCTGAGAACACCCGGCAGGGACAGAGGGCTGGGGAGCCAACCCTTTCTACCTCAGTGAAGATTATGATCGATGGACAAACTGAAGGGCTGGAGCCCTGCAGGACACCAGGGTCCAAAGTGGTATGCCTCCACGACACACCGACAGTTCCTCTTTGTCATCTCTCTCACGAATCCTCACACTCCCTCAAACACCTTCTCACCCAGTCACTCACACGCCCTCACAGCCACAGACAGTCCAGTTACGCCCAAACACACACCACACAGCCCCAGTCAGACACTGAGCTGTCAATCACAGAGGCTTACATAGGCGCTCAGCATCCTGTACGCTGTTCCACCACGCGCGGCTATCTGAAGTGCACATGGCACGTTACCTCTATACCTTTTCAGGTGGCTGACATCATTTGGTACCAGTGGGGTTGGGTACAGTTCACAGCTTGACCTATTTAACATCAAACTCCATGACTCCAGGCCTGAATTTTCTCCTCAGCACCAGGTCCTGTTACAATGCCCAACTGCCTCTCTCCTGCTTTGGTTTAACACAGCTGACATGCTTTCAACTCCAAAGTACTTTAGTTATCCTTTCCAGCACCCCTTTTCCTACTACCAAATCCTCATTCCTTCATTACCTTCTGGTATTTCACTTGATCTGTGCCAAACCCAGCATGCCCACCCCTACCCCCACCCAAATAAATACGTAAATAAATAAATCAAAGGGTAGGCTTGTCTGCCAGAACTGAAAACTGACTGGCTGCCTGTACATTTGTGACCAAACCAAACCTCCCCCCACACAACCCATGGACACTAGGAGGGGTTTGGTCCCACAATTAACAACTAACTACCTGGAGAGTGAAGGACATTTAATATTTCACTTGGGCTCTGCACCATACAGTGAAAACCTCCCCTATCCCCCCGCCCACTGGCCAAAGGTTAGGTTTCACTCCAGATCTTAAAAATGACTCACTGCTTGCTTGTAGCCTGGCACCCAGCACCTCCAGGGCACAGGAGTGGGTCCACTTCCACAATTTCCACTCAAGGACATGGAATATTCAACTTGGTCTATGCTGTGTACCAGACCCCAAATTACCCTCCCTGCAATTGCAAAAACCATGATCTCCCTGTGGAAACTGTTCGTGCAGGGCTTTTATGGCTATGGATTGCTTGATGATTGAATGGAAATGTTTTTCCATCAAGGTCAATTCTAAAACGGTTGGATTTTCTTGCCTGCGGTAATTTACCACCATTTTCACCAATCACCAGCACAATAGTTTTTTGAATAAGTTTCTCAATGCCATCACCTAGCCTCACAAAGGGAAATTGGCTCCACTGGCAGCACGCTGGTGGTGGAAGTGCCAGCACTTCCACCACTGCTGTGCTGCATACGGAAGTACTGGCACACTTGTGTGGGGATCCACACAATACAAATACACAAGACCAAAGATAGTATCTGAAGTTTTATTTAAGTCAGCAGGTTTACAATTTTTAGAAAATCTGGTAATTACCATAAAAAGGTCAATATTTATGATTATTAACTATACTAATATGCAGTGCATCCTGTCATGTACCCCCCGCCCTCATCTTGTTTTTCTTGCATGCCGGCACTCCAGCACCTTCCAAGGTAGACATTGTGGGGGGTTTTGGCGCTCTGACCACAAAATGCTGCCTACCCCTGCCCTAAAGTGTGCTTTCCATTGTGTTAAGGACAATAACTCTCATTCTGGGGCCTCACACAGAATGATCCCATTCTATGACAAGCTGGCTACCAACCTTCAAAGAAATGCTGGAGATGTTTGCCTGCTGGCATTTGGCACAACAGGTGTGCCAGAGGAGACTGCCACAGAGTTACCCACAGTGGCAACGTATTGGGGGTGCACAGGGGTGCATGTGCAGCCCTGGAGAGTGCTGCTGCACACCCTGTCAGCCAGCTTTCCCAGGCAGGGGGGGCAGGCGCAAGCGCTGGTGCCTGCCCTGAGAGCACTGGCTGGGGAGTTGGGGCTCTTCCGGAAGTGCCAGTGCTCTCCTGGATTTGTCAGCAGTGCACCTGGAAGCATCAGTGGTGTGCCACTGCCACTTGTGGGTCAGTGGGATCAGTGGGCTCGGTTGTGGGGGACCCCCCCCAAGTCAGTGGGATCAGCCACTGGGGCGGGGGGCAAGTGGTCCCCCTGACTCAGGAGGCACCAGTTGCCCATGATTACCCACAGAGTTACCTCCCCAGTGCCACAGTATGGCGGGCTTCCCTGGGAATGTCGAGGGCTGTGTTGCAGCCACTTCAAAAACTGCACACAATCAGCCTTAGTCACAGTCACAGACAAACAACCTCGGTTGGGACTTCTCAAAGGACCTGTTTTGCATGGAGCCAGAAATGAGCTTGTGCTCTACTACTGTCTCCCCGCATGTTTTGGCAGCAGACACAGAGGATGATCATCAGGATGGGCTGACAAACGACTGTTTATGAGGAAGAAGATGCCTCCAACTCCACCAATATTCTGTTGCAGGAGGCTTCAGGTTACCAAAATAAAACTTTTGGTTCTGTGCAGGAGATGCCACAAGCCTCGTGACCAGTGACTTGTAAGTTATAGCTATGGTAGGAGACATAGGGCTAAAAGATTTGTGCTTTGTGCTTTTTCAGTCTGGCGGGTGTGAGGAGACTGCTCGCATTAACCAAATGTTAGTTGTTCCCTGCACATTCCTAATGTGTGTTGCGGGGATAAGTTAAAAGCACTCAGTGGTGGTTGATAGGTGTTTATCCTGGGGGTAGGGGGAGGAGGAGGGTAACCAGGTACAGCCCAGTGAGGGGGAGGATATGTTGGGAGGGTTTAGAATACTTGGGGGGGCTTGATAGCACGGGTGGGTAGTGGTGGGAGCCCGGTTGGTAATTCTTGTGGAGGGGAGCTTTTAAAAATATTTTAAAATAGACTAACACCTATTGAGACCTTTCTTTTTCTACCCCTAGTACTGCAGCTGTGGGTCCTAGATCATCAACAGCAATCGATAATGCTGAGCATCAACATAATTACAGAAGAAGACAAAGAAGAACGAAGAAAAACATTCTTGAGTTACTGGCAGAATCGTGGCAAAGCATATCTAAGAGCACTGACCAACTGGCAGGTGACATTAGGGACCATGACCGAAAGAGACTTGGGGGTCATGACTGACCACAAGATGAATATGAGTCACCAATGCGATGCCACAACCAGCAAAGCAAATAAAATCCTGCCTTGCATCTACCGATGCATTTCAAGAAAGACTCTAGATGTCATCCTCCCACTTTACTTGGCCTTGGCGAGGCCGCAGATGGAGTACTGCATCCAGTTCTGGGCTCCACACTTTAAAAAGGACATGGAGAAGCTTGAGAGGGTCCAGAGGAGATACATCCACATGACTGGCAATTTATGGTTAATTTTACTGTCTATCTGTTATTAACACTCTTACTATTGGTTTACCTGTTTTAGTAGTGTTTGTGACACTTTCACTGAAATAAAGTTCACCAAAGAACTTTTCAAAGTGTAAAGAACTGTTTACTTGCAAACAAGGAAAAGTGTACATCCCCTTTTAAACCCACTTCTGTTCATTCTCCAAAGACTATCCAAACTGCATCGTCTAGCAGACAACTTTCTGTCTTGGTGTCCAACCTTGGGGCTTGCAACTAGAAATCCAGCCATAATGTTGCCCCACACTCCCCATTCTTCACCAACAGAAGTTCCTGTGTTCTCCATCCATGCCAATTCCTACCAGTAGCCCCCAACCAACATAAATTACTTTAATGGAGGGGTGAGAGCGGGGTGCACCCCAGGGCTTTCATGATACATCATTCTTTACCCTTTCTGGTGTGCTAGATTTAGGGTGACCCACATATTTCTTGCAGTGACATTATAGCTCCCCCCTGACACCAATCAACTCAGCAGACACTGTTGCTTTCTCCTGATGTCTCCTGGCACCCCTTCGTTGACCCCAGAAATGACGCCACTCCCTGTGACAATCCCCTCTCCTCCCCCCCAAAGTCTGCACATGTTTTTGGAGGAAAACCACCTTCCAGGTCTTTTCCACTCCCAGCACCTCACTTATCTTTCCCCTCCCCCAGCGTTACACATTCCTTCACGATCTGAGAATTTAGGGGTGCCTGGGATCCCCTCATAGCTGGAGGTGAAGGCTGGCCAAGAAAGTCTTTCATGTTTCCCTGCAGGCATTGCTACAAGCATCATAAGTCAATTCACCCAGCATCCAACAATTTATTTAATTATTCAAATTAGTGGCCTCCCTGGCCACACCAACATCCCAACACTTCCCCAAGACCAAGTCTTGGATGGCACAGGTAGTCACCCCAAGAGGTGCACCCTGCCTGCCATTCCTGGCCAGGAAACCACTGCAAGCCTCAGGTCTTTCTTGCCTTCCTCTACCCGCTCTTTGTGACACCCCATGTTGTAAACCCACTACATGGGACTCCATCCAAGCTAGGCACTTTGCGTCCTCACAGACTTTGAGTGTTAATGGGGTCAACAACATTGCTGGGTGACAGGGAAGCTGCCCATGCCAGCACTGACCCTGCACCCTTTGACAACCCTCTGCACCGTGCAGTACATTGGGCTTTCCAACGGGGGGTGCCAGGAGCTTTGCCCATTGTCTGTTTGTCAGCCTTAGTGGGGTTTTGTTTTTAGGGTCACCTCACTGGTCTCCTGGCAGGGCTCCCATTGCCAAGATGGATCCCCCTGACATAGGCGATGTGTATGGGGGACACAGGGTAGGGGGCACATGCTTCCCCCCCTGAGAGCGCTGGTGCTCCCCCTGACAGTGAGCGCTCCGGCTGGTAGTGGGGCAAGGAGAGCACTAGTGCCCCCCCCTGAAATTGGCTCCACTGGCAGCACGGTGGCAGTGGAAGTGCCGGCACTTCCACCACTGCTGTGCTGCATACGGAAGTACTGGCACACTCCCCCGCCATCGTGCCTTGTTGGTGTCCCGTCAGACTCGGGAGGCACCAGCCACCCATGCCCCCTGACACTGAGGACAGGAGTGGACCATAGCACTGTCTCCTCATCCTTCCAATGGGTGGGCAGCCTCATCTGTCAGCCTTAGTGGGGTTTTGTTTTTAGGGTCAACCCACTGGTCACCCAGGCAGGTCCCCCATTGCCAGGACAGCTCACCCTGGCACCGAGGACAGTAGCAGACCATGGCACTTTCTCCTAATGTTTCTGTGCACAAACAGGTCAACCCAGGACTGACCCCGCTCCCCCAGACTATTCAGAGCCAGACACAGACCAAGCTACATTGCCCCCCCGGGTGGCCCAGCAAGTGTGCACAGGGTTTTGGCAGGAAGCCGCCTTCCCTGGGCTTTTCCCCTTGCAACTCCCTGCTTTTCTGCACCCTGGATGCCTGACAGTAGGCTGCACCCAGCCCTGCACACTCTGTATCTATTGATCATATAATGATAATTTGCCTCTAATGATAATCAAAATAGCACAATGATAATCTGCCTCTAATGATAATTTGCCTCTAATAATAATAATGCTTTGGGGAAGCATTCTGTTAAGCACTTCCAGGTCTGCCTTTCTCCATTGCCTCCCTACCTTGGGTGAGCGCCTTCCTTCCTAGGGTGCCTGCCCCAAACTATGGGATCCCCTGCCAGCTCAGTGTGTGTGTCCGGGGGGCAGGTGTCTGGGATGGAGAGTGATTTGAAGGCACCCCATTCTGGTTGCACATACTGGCTTCCTTCCCTAGGATTTGTAGGGAATTCTCACTGTTAACATAGCACTGTTTGGGTGCTCTAACATTCATTAATAGCAATAGGCTTGTTTAAAGCATTAATAATATGAATATGTCTCACAATTAAGTCTAACGTTAATATCAATACACTTTTTGATAGCATTAATAATAAGAGTATATACAATGATGCTACCGGGAAACCTTTGTATATGTGGTCCTCGTGGGGTGGGGATATGAGTGAGGGGATTGCATAAGTGGTGGGGGCGGAGGGGTTGTATATGTTTGGCATTCTGTGTCTAGCCTGCTGAGGCTTTTCCCAGACCCTGTTTTCTCTCAATACTCCCTGGCTTGCAATCACTCTCCACTGAGCAGTCTGGGTTGTTTTGTCACGTGAAGGCAACCCTTTCTGGGTGGACTCGTGGTTTTCCTCCCCATCTAACTCTAATTAAACTCCAGTTGACCTTGAATCATAAATCCAGTGAAGACCTGTTTGATTTTAGACTCATCTTTCAGGTTGGCGAAGTTGGGGACTGACTTTGTAGCTTTCCAGAGATGCTACAGGTTATGTTTTTAACAGAGAAGTAGGTGCAAATGTATTCACTTTAGCCTATTCAACTTTAGCTCTTCTAAGCTGCTCCCTCTTTTCCTGTGTCTATAGCAAGTAGTACAGGATGATCCCCTCCCTAGAACTGTATCACCTCTCAGCTGCCCACTCTACCATGGAGAGGGATGTGAAAGAAATGTGGGCTCACTCCCCTATCATTTGTAGGGAGTTCTCACATGTTTGGAGATTGGGACCAGGGCTGCTGAGGCTTTTCCCAGTCACTGTTGTTTGCCAACCCTGCACTTGCCCTGCAAGCACCTCTACACTGTGCGCTTTTTGGAAATTGTTGCCCTAATACACCAAACTGCCGTTCCTCAGCAGCTTTTCTTGACATGGGGTGCACAATTTATTGCTGAGAGAAGCTTTTTTTTTTTTGCTTTCAAAGAGGCACTTGGCAAAAGGTTCATGGTCCACTGGGTGGGCACCCCCCAAAGTCCCACCAGTGCCCCAGTGGTGTGTGCTAGCCCCAACAGTGCCCTGAAATTGTGAGCTGTCAACAACAAGTGAGATGTGGGGGAGGGTCCTGTCTCCTGCTGGGACCTTGGTGGTGCCCTGGGTGGGCAAACCCCACCCACATGGGCAAACCCCAAAGTCTTGAACTGACTTACCCATAAAGATTTGCATCCATTCCACATTGCAACAGGAATTGCATGGATTTCTGAGTGAACCCAAGGAGCACCTGATAGACAAATCATGACAGAACAGGGAAAATGCCGGTTTTGCTTGTGTCTGGGAATACACATTGAAAAACTATTACGATAAAAATAATCCTGTTGGAACAATTGGCCACACTAAAAATAAAGTGTGTCAGAGGTGGTTTAATTTACCACAATAAATTGAAATCTACCATGATAAAAATACATCAATGTGTATTTTCACATGCCACTAAGCTAGCAAAACAGAGATTTTTGCCGCCTTTTTGTGATGTGTATCTAGGCAACGCATAACATGTACAAGGGCCCAACGACTAAGACGTGGAGTTGCTGGCACCTCTGCCTTCCCCTCAGGGGGCTTCTCCAGGGAGGCACCCTGGGACCAGCCCCCACCCTGTGATGGTGCTGCACCCTTAGCATACCCCTGCTGCTACTGTCCCATGCACAGTGGGAGGAGCTGTCTCCTGAGACCAATGGGTGCCAGATACACTACACCCTGTTGCTGTTGATGGCCATGGTGCCCTGGGTGCACCTGCACACCTGGCATGGGACCCTGAGCTTCAATAGTGTGGTAGGTGAGCTGGCCCTGCCTTGCAACTTCTGCTGCCACCTGGAGGGCTACCTGAGATGCATCACCATGGGTGCCAGGCTACAGCAGAGGCTTGGTCAGGACACCCGTGCTCGAATAAACTGTACAGCTATGGCCAGGGTTGTGAGACTATCATCCAGTTGCCACATAAAGGGCTTGACCTTGCAGGCAACCCCTGACCGGTGGTTGTGGTCAGTGACAGTAACCCACTGTGTCCGCAAGGCCTTGACCTTTATGTGGCAGTGCCATGCCAACAGTTTGTGCCCGTACACCTGCATGAGACCTGACAGCCCTTCATAAATGTGGGTGTTGGAGCGCCTACCCTGCTCAAACTGGCTGAGGACCTCAGCCTCACACCACCTCCATAGATGCTTGTCAAGCAAATCCCAGGACGTCATTCTCCCCTTGTACTTGGCCTTGGTGAGGCCACAGCTGGAGTACTGCATCCGGTTTTGGGCTCCACAATTCAAAAAGGATGTGGAGAAGCTTGAGAGGGTGCAGAGGAGAACCATGCACATGATCAGAGGTCAGGAAAACAGACCTTATGACAAGAGGCTGAGAGCCATGGGACTCTTCAGCCTGGAAAAGCATAGGCTCAGGGGTGATCTGATGGCCACCTATAAGTTTATCAGGGGTGCTCACCAGGATCTGGGGGAACGTCTGTTCACCAGAGCCCCCCAAGGGATGACAAGGTCAAACAGTCACAAATTCCTAAAAGACCGTTTCAGGCTAGACATAGGGAAGAACTTCTTTACTGTCTGAGCCCCCAAGGTTTGGAATAGACTGCCGCTGGAGGGGGTTCAAGCACCCACTTTGAACACCTTCAAAAGACAATTGGATGTTTATCTTGGAGGGATCCTATGATCCCTGCTGACTTCCTGCCCCTGGGCAGGGGGCTGGACTCAATGATCTTCCGAGGTCCCTTCCAGCCCTGATGTCTATGAATCTATGAATCACAGTGCTATCAGGTCTCCAGTCTCCTTCTGAGACCAGTTGGGGAACCAGGAGGCAGCATGTGACTCCCTCAATAGCTCGCTGGGCCTCTGTGTGACAGTCCCAATACTGCCAGGCCTGGGCTGCTGCCTGCAGTGCCCAGCACAGAGGCACAGTGAGGGACAGGCAGGTATGTGGTGAGGTGGTGTCAGGCAGCAGCTATAGGGTCAGGGCAGACTGCTACAGGTTGCCTGTGGCCAGCTGGAGCTGGCCCTGGTGTCCAGAAGCTGGCTACACATGGGCCTGAGTGCCGCCAGGCCTGGAAGGTGCCTGCAGGCCCCTGCAGAGCTGGACAGCATGGCCCTGGCAGCTGGTGGCACTGCTGTTCCAGGGAGTGGCACCGAGACGTGGGCAGGTTGCTGCAGCTGCCCTGCGGCCTGTGCTGGGGGACATTGTGGCCAGCAGTGACCACAGGATGCCAGCACATGCCTCAAGGCCCCAGCATGCTCACAGGTTTTTAAAGGTCTTGGGCCAGGGCAGGCATAGAGCCAACCCAGCCCTGGGGCAGCAGAAGCTCCCAGCCCCAGCTGGGGCAGGAGAGGCTCCTAGCCTGAGGCTGGCCCCCTACTGGCAGGGCTGACCAGAAACAATTTTGGTTCCAGTCTGCATCTACATATAAACAACAAAATGAACATGAGCCACCAATGTGATGCCATAGCTGGTAGAGCTAATCAAACACTGGCATGCATCTACTGAGGCATCTCAAGCAAGACTAAGGATGTTATCCTCCCTCTCTGCTTGGCCTTGGTGAGACTGCAGCTAGAGTTGTGCATCCAGTTATGGGTGCCACATTTCAGGAGGGATGTGGAGAAGCTTGAGAGAGTCCAAAGGAGGGCCATGCACATGATTAGAAGCCTAAAGACCAGGTCATATGAGGAGAGGCTGAAAGACTTGGGACTGTTCAGCCTGGACAAGAGAAAACTCAGAGGGGACTTGGTGCCAGCCTATAGGTATATCAAGGGCGTACATCAGGCCTGGGGAAGCATCTGTTTACAAAGATCCCCCAGGGGAGGACAAGAAATAACGGGCACAAGCTGATTAAGGATTAGATCAGGCTAGACCAGGGGTTCCCAACCTTTTTATGCTGAGGACCAGCAAACCGCAGACTGGAAGCAACAGACCAGCAGTGGCTGGCATACTCTGTATAAAAAAGGGTTGGCTGCCAGTCCGCAGTACTCCAGTCACTTCCAGTTTGAGGTTTGCTGGTCCACAGTCACTTCTGGTCTGGCAGCCAGCCCTTCTGTGGACTGGCAGCCGACCCTTCATGGCCCAGCTCTGGGCCGTGGCCCAAGGATTAGGAAACCCTGGGATAGACATAAGGAAAAACTTCTTTACAAGCTGGGTGTCGAGGGTTTGGAACAGGCCCCCCCCAGACGTGGTACAGTCATCCACCCTGGAGATCTTCAAAAAGTGTCTTGATGCCCATCTTGCTGGGGTCATCTGATCCCAGCAGTCTTTCATGCCCAAGTGCAGGGGGGCTGGACCCGATGATCTGTAAGTTCCCTTCTAGCCCTGTGGTGGCTGGGTCTGCTCCCGGGGGTTGAAAGTGCTGGGAACAGACCCTGACACTCCCGAAGGAAGGCCCAGGGACCCCAGCACCACAGAAAACTTACCCAGAAGGGAGCCGGCGACAGGACTGAAGCTGTGCGAGCCAGTGCTGCGCTGGCTTTTCAAACGCCTGTCAATCAGACAAAGCAGGGCCAAGGATTAAGGGTGAGTGGCAGGCTGCAACTGCAAGCCTGCATTTCACACTGAGGCCGATTGCGCCAAGGCCCGTTGGGAGGCCATGGACTGGGGTGTAGGGGAGATGGAGCCCCAGGATCAGCCGCATTACTGTCTCTGGGACAGAGCAGAAACACCACTGAACCCCTCTTTTCAATTACTTTCCCATCAAGTTGTGGCAGGTGAGTTGGGGGCCTGATCCAGGGAGCAGGGAGATACTCACAGCACCAACTGAGGGTGCCATAAGCTCCTAACAACAAATATATTAGCCTGGGGAAACCTGGGAAAAGCCTACCTGGCTCTTATGGGGGAGGATTTTTCCAGCTACCATCAGGCAAGATTTGGCTCCTGTTTAGACTGAGTCCATAGTGCTTCTCTCATAGTCACTATGTCAACAGGAGACATCCTTTCCATTTACTTTGTTATTGGGCCCACCAAATACCGCCTGTTTCCTCTGGTACTTGCAGAATAACTTCCTCAACATGTTGACTCACTTCAGGTATGTTTATTCTATTTTTTCCTTTACAGCGGCCCAGGTTGCAGGTGGCAGCCCACTCCACTTCCTCCCAGAACCACTCGTCAGCATGGGAGAGGCTCCCCACCTTCAGAAGCCTCAAGGTAAGTCCCGTGCGGTGCTCTGTGGCACTAATTAACTCGTTAGCGATTGTGGCCACAGTCTCTTTTCCTTCCTGCCAGTGTATCCCTGGAGGACCCTCTTCCACGGTTGCCCTATCAGGTTTTGGCTGGGGCTGGGTAGTATGGTTGACGCTCTGTCTCCCCCACGATCCCAAGGCTTTCCCAGATCTGTCTTTTTCCCCCATTTTTTTTCTACGCTGTTGCTCCCTGCCAGTAATTGATCAATTTTGTGGCTGCGTCAGTTAAGGCCTGCTCCCCGGCCCCCTCCTCGGGAGTGGGAGCATCCCTGGCTGTTGCTTGTAGCCAAGCCTTGTTTTGTCTCAACTGGGGTCCTCCCTATCCTTACCAGGTTCCCCACTCTCTGCTCGTGGCTAGGGGTCTCAACCCCCTTTGAACTCACCACCGCAATTACATCTCGGGGTAAGAGTCTGACCCATGTCGTCCTGCTGTCCTTCACATGCCTGAAGGCAGTCTCTCCGGGTCCCTCCTCTGGCTTTATCCCCAGAAGCTGCCTGATTGGCAATCTTGGGCAATGTGGGGAATTCTTCCCTCACCTGGCCAGGTGTCATCCTTAACAGCCCCCAGGTGTTTCTTCAAGTAACAGGGCTCCTGACAGGGACCCTGTTACACACAGCATTAAAACATTAATGGGACAGAAGCACATTCTGCAGATGAAAGACAGAACCCCTGGCAGACTCCTGGAGGAGATGATAGTAAAGTGACCATGGCAACCATCTCCCCCTCCCACACACTTTGCATTTCCCATTAGGAAAGCTATATCAAAATATAAGTTAGCTGGAGAAAACTGCTGTCAGCATGAAACTGTTTTATGCCTGTTAGTTGTTTGAAACATGGTGGGCTCATAATAACAGTCTTGGGTTTTTCTCTGTCATTCTGCTGTAAGGCAGTAGATTTAATGCTGTGGTGTGCTGAGCCCCTCCTGTCAGTGTGGTAGAGGTGATATCTTTTATTAGACCATTTAGAGAGTTGCAATTTGTTTTTATTTGCAAGTTTTATCATCTCTACCACACCTACTGCTTATACTTTTACTGCTACAACCTTATGCCTGAGCCCCTGCTGAGCAAGCTCAGCTTTCGGTAAAGGAAACAGGACAAAAAGTTGTTCAGTGTGTTACAAGGCTCCCATGCTGTCTGCATTGGACAGACAGGGTGATCCCTAGGCCTGTGCGAAGCGGCTAGTATTTGCTTCAGATTTGGCTGATTCGGGGGACAGTGATTCGATTCAGTGATTCAAATCACTGTCCTGATTTGATTTGGCTGAATCTCCAAATCAGCCAGGCCAGGCCCATTCCCCACCCCTCTCCCAGCCCAGCAATGGCTGCCCCGCCCACGCTAGCTCCTAGCACTTGGGGAAAAAAAGCCCCAGCTCGGCAGGTGCTGCTGGGCAGGAGGAGAGCCCTGTTGCCCCCCACTGCCCCACACTGCATGGTGGGCTCTTCCATGAGCCCCCCAACCCGCCCTCATTCCCCCAGCCCAGCCATGAGTGCCCCGCATGGGCCAGCTCCGGACCTTTAAGAAAAAAAATAAAGCGGAGAAAAGCTCCGCACTCACCGGATGCAGCAGTGGGAATCATGGCCTCTGAGGGCTCATGGAAGAGCCTCCCCAGGCTGAGCAGGGCAGTGGAGATCGCTCTCCTTGCCTGGCACCCATGCAGCAGCTGCCTCATGGGACCAGTGCAGCATGGCTCAGCAAGGCACTGCATGTTGTCTGGGAAATGGAGCGGCTCCAGCAGTCACCTGGAGCCCGGTGCCACTCAGCCCCAGTGGCCCCAGCTCCCAGACAGCGTGCAGCGCTCTGCTGAGCTGAGCTGAACCCGCACCATGGGGCAGCTGCTGTGCAGATGCCTGATGTGGGGGGCGATTGCTGCTGCCCCCCACTTGCCCTACGCTGCACTTGGGGGCTCTGCCACAAGCCCCCAGAGGCTCTGATCCCCACTGCCAGAGCTGGTGAGTGTGGGGCTTTTTTCTTTTTAAAGTGCCAGGAGGCTGGGCTGGATGGGGCAGCCCCTAGGTGTGGGGCTAGGTGCAGGGGGAGATCAGGGAGTGGGGGCTGTGTGGGGGGGCTCTGCCACATGGCCCCAGAGCCCCTACATCCACTGCTACTGTCGATGAGTATGCGAGGTTTTGTTGTTTTTGTTTTTTTTATTCCCAGACTGGGCTCTGACAGGAGGCCCCACAGTCCCCACAGCCCCTGCTGCAGCCAGTGAATGCGGGACTGTTATTTTTTTTTAAAGTGCCAGGACTAGGCTGGGGCCAGGCAGGGGATGGGGCTGGGCAGGGCAGCCATGGGGGCTTCTCCCATGGCTCCCCCCACCCAGGGAGAGGCAGGCACAGCTAGAGGAGCTGCGGGAGAACCGGCATCCTCCTGGCTGTGCCTGCCTCTCCTGGCTAATCTGAATCGCCGAATCTCTCCAAATCTTTTCCAAATCAATTCAGAGGCTTTGGATTCAATTTAGACCTGTTAATGGGTCTCCCAATTTGATTCAGATTCAGAGATTTGGTCGGCAAGTGTCAGGATTTTTTGCTTTGAACAGTTTGAGGTGCAGTTTCCCAGAAACCTATTCACTCCCTTTGGAACCTGACGAGTCCAGCGACCAGGGCTGTCCCTGGAGGGGGTTAGGGTGAATCAGGGCACCTGGCTGGGCCCCATGCTTTGGGGGGCCCTGCAGAGCTGGGTGGAGCAGCGTGGCTAGTCTGCGCTGCTGCTGGCTTCACATCCAGTTGCGCAGCAACCACCCCCCCCATCCACTGCCACTGAATCCGCTGCTGAATCTGCCGCTCTGAATCTGCCACTCGGCACCCACCCCCGCCCCACCCTCGCCACTGAATCTGCCACCGGCTTCCTCGCATCTGGGGGTGGGGCCCTGCACAGGCTGATTTGCCCTGGACCCCGCACCCTGCTTGGGTCATCTCTGCCTGCGACACAAGGAAGGTTGAGTCGGAGTCCTCTTCCCCATCATGAACAGGAAAGTTATTTCTGTCCTGCATCTGTTGAACCTCCTGGGTGTCTGGTACCAAAATGCATAGGTTGATAAGAGTAGAGGGGGAGCTCATCTCTGGCTGCGTGCTGAAGAGGTCCCTTGAGCAGTTCCAAGTGAGATCGTTTGTCTGTGACTGATTCTGTTCTTGAGGAGGAGGCTGATTGCGTGGAACTTGCAAAGTAGCTGTGGCTTGAGAAGTACTTTGGCGCCAGGGAGTTTCTGGTTCCTTGTGATGCAAACCTCTTGTACCAAACTCGGTCACGCAAGCCTCTGAAGCATCTGTTTTAAGGATGATAGACAGCCTGTCGTAAAATGGGATCATTCTACGTGAGGCACCAGACGGAGAAGTATTGTGCTTTACGCGATGGAAGGCACACTTTAAGGCCTTCATCTTACCGCAACACTGTTCCCAGTTGCATTTGATGCCAAGTAGCTCTAATTGCTCAGCAATAGAGACGTAAACAGGTTTATTCCTCTGGTTTCCCAGTTGTGTCATGACATTCCCTTCACCCCAAATGTCAATCAGTGCCTCAACTTCTGCATAAGTCCAGTTTGGTCCCCATTCTTGCAAGGGATCCATCACATCTTCCAAAATTTGATTTTTCTTGCTCCCCTGCATGGCCAACAAAATGTAAAGCAGAGCAGATGATACACTGTACAGCCTCCTGCTAGGACCTGTTCTCTAGTATGTTCGAAGACCTGGGATGTGTGAACTTTTTATCAAGAGAGGCATAAAAGAAGTGTGATTGCTGCAATCCCCAGACACTTGAGGCAGTTATTTACTTTTGATAGTCTAGGCCATGGCATTCAGAAGCATACTCACATAACTACTGTGCTGGAAATTATTGAAAATGTTGGGTTATCACTTCAGGTGAGAAAGACTGAAATAGTTAGAATGGATCAATGGTACTCATTTCCTTTATATATTCAGCAAAAACAAATCCTTTCTGAGCCATTTCCACAGGGTGATCAGGGTCCTTACAGTGGGGGAGGATGGGGGTGGTGGACCAGAAGATCTCTCATGTATGGGTCATGTATGGTTTGATCTAGAGTGTTCAAGCACACAGGCTACCATTTTAGGAATATGGTAACATGTCAGCTCTTTTCAAAAAGTACAGGCAACCTGCGGTTGCAGGGAGCACATGGTTTCTGTAGCTATTGACAGGAGTGGTTTCATGCTAATCTAGGAGAATGACTTTTACAGACATTTGAGACAGAGGTCACTCAATAAGCCAAAATCTTTGCATGTCCTGCTTGCTAAAGACAATGTCTTCCTCAAATCCTGAGGGGCTAAGGAGAAAGCAGAGGTTAATCTTGAAGGCCATCGAACATTCACATCGCAGACATATGGTTCCCTGGATGGGCTTCAGCAATGCATCCCACTCACTCACTGCTCCATGAATTTATAGGCACTCAGCCCGGGGGCCCCCCCCCCCCCCCACCTTGTTCTGGTGTAAAAAAACCCAAACCAGACAGTCTTGGTGCCAGATTGGTAAGTGTGCGAAAACTCCCACAGGCTGGAAAAGCGCACAAAAAGCGCAGCCCCCCCAAAACTGGCAAAACAGAACCCTTCCTTGTGCAAAAAATAGCGAGGGGAAAAATTGCTTGGGGCTGTTTTGCAAAGTGGGTGGGTGGGAGATGCAATGCTTGTGTACACTTGTAAGGAGCCCTGCAGGGCTTTGCATGGAAAGATTTTGCATCAAACTGCCCGAGCGCCCCATGCAACTTGCACCCAGGAAAAGCAAGGCAGCACCAGGCTAGGGCAGGGGGTGATGAATGGGTAGCCTGAAGGGTACCCTGCACCCAGCACTAGGTGGAAACAGCATGCGGTCCTAAGGGTACCCCCACCCCCACCCAGCCTTGGGTAGGTGCAATGCTTGTGTACACTTGGGGAGCCCTGTGGGGCTTTGCACGGAAAGTTTTTGTGCCCCAGCTGCCTGAGCACCCTGTGCAACTTACACTCAGGAAAAACTAGTGGCAGAAGTGCTGCGGCAGGGCATTTCTTGTCCTAAAGCGCCACCTGGCAGTAAGGTAGTACTGAAAGGCCAGGAGGATAAAATTGTTCTGATGTGCCCCCTAGTTCATTTTTACTACTTATAGCATAATAAGCCCTTATGTGGTAAATCATGTCCAAATTATTTATTTAGTCATCATAAACTAAGAAAGGAAAATTAAACCAGGAACATGTTTAGCAGGTAAATGCCAATTACGTGGACAAGCGCTTGGCTGGATAGCTGGATATAGCATTAAAAGCTGCAGACACCTTTAGGAGCATTATTGTCCTCCCAACAACCAAGGAACACCCCCCCCACCCCACACACCAAAAAAGCTGAGGACTCCTGCAGGCTGCTCATACCACCCTCTCCCCCACCCTACCTGGGTCAAGGAGAGGTTTAATTAACCCTTCACAGGACATGGTCCATCCAGGGAGGCTAGGCTACTGGGTGTAGGTCACTGAGTTGTGCGTGTCCCCGCCCCTCTGCTTTTGGCTGCCAGCCTGCAAACAATAACCCCGTTCCCCAGGTTGGGCAGCTGCTCCATCCCCTCCATCCCCTCCCCTCAGGCAGCAGAGAGTTTCTAAACACATGTGCATCATGCGTGCTGCCTGCCCACCCTGTATAAATGTTTGTGATCCACCATGGCTTGCAGAATCACCAAGGCAAATCCCTTCCTGTTCATGAATGACTGCCCCTCCTCCCCCCAGGAGGGGGATTGCACAGGGGTGTGTCTGCTGTCTAAAGCCCCCATGGCATTAAAGCCATCAATAACTTCCTGGGAGTTACCGAGGCAAATAAAGTTGTTCGTTGCAATGTTCTGCAGTAGCTGGCCTACCTCATGAGTTGCCAGCCTGGCCGTGCAGGGAGTCACTTAGAACTGGTTTGCAATGTAGTGGAGGCTGGCAGGGGTGTCCAGTTTCATAATGGCTATGGCCACCCTCCTGTCCGGCATGATGGCTCAACACATGACAGGGTCCTGCCTCTCAGTTTTTGGCCCAAGTGATTAAATGTCTCCCTGGTCATTCGGAACATCTCAAGCCACTGTTGATTGTTCCAAGTGGTCAGTACGATTCGCACTCAGCAGTCTGAGTTGCTTGCGTGGGCCCAGACCCTGTGGCTGCTGCTCCTGAGGGTGACCCATAAAGCCCTGTCAGCCCCCACTTCTTTGCCTGCCTCTTGGCTATCCCACTCCACCGCAAATCTAAGCGCCTTTTTTCATGAGGCAATTCTATATGCTGGCATCTCTTCACAAGAGTTTACAAGCAGCAATATAGCATATGCTGCCATCATTAGTTGCGCCTCTATTTTATACAGCCAGTCCAAAGCCAGAAGTAGGATACTTAACAACAGTTCTTCCTTCTCCTCAGCCATTTCATCCAGATTCTCCATTTTGGCCTCCTCACTTATTTTGTCATGATTCTGTATGCCCATATTCTCACGCATTTCATCTGGAATCTCCTCACTCATCCCATCTGGATTCCACAAAGCCAGGTTGTTTGCATTTATGCAGCAGGGCTGCTTTTCAGCACACAGCACCACCAAGGTGGTTCACCAGGGTGGGTGGGGGGCTCTGAATAGCAATGGGAGCTTAATACAATCAATTAGCATTGCAAGTGACCTTTATCTGCATGTCAGTGATTACCCTGGTCAGGTGTCCATACACTGGGTGTTGGCACAGCAGAGCCTTTGCCCTTTACCATGGTGGATGGGTGTGGGGAAGGTGATGTACCGCCTATCCACTTCAAATTCAAATGTGGAGTTTAGGATGACCCCTGGAACCCATTCTTGCACTCTGGGGGCATGATACTGGCTTTTACCAAATCAATGAATAGGTACACCCAAGATGTATCCATCCAGAAAAGGGTAGATACTTCTTGGGTGTGCCTACTCGTTCTCCAGTTGTTGCCCTTTGAAGGAAGCATCTCACCAGAAATCAGCCCTGCCCTGCAGGAACCCTGGTTTGAAAGAAGCATCTTCCCAGAAAACTGTCTTGCCCTGCTAGAACCCTGTTCTGAAAGAAACATCTCCTCAGAAAAGAGTCGTGCCCTGCACTAGCCCAAGTTTGAAAGAAATATCTCCCTAGAAAACAGCCATGCCCTGCGAGAACCCGGGTTTGAAAATATCTCCCCAGGAAAAAAAATCCTGCCCTGCAAGGACCCTGGTTTGAAAGAAACTTCTCCCCAGAAAAGAGCCCAGGCCTCCAAGAACCCAAGTTTGAAAGCAACATCTCCCCAGAAAAAAACCAAAACGTTGCCCTGCAAGAATCCTGCACCATCTCCCCAGAAAACAGCTTTTCCCTGCACTAGCCAAGGTTTGAAACAGGGGTGTGTGATGGACAGTGCTATGTCGCAATAGGTATCATTAACACCACAAGAACTATGGTAGGTATCAAGGCACCACAACCACCAAGTCCTCTTCCAACGAAGAGCTGACACTGTGCAGTCATGACTGGCAGCAGCACAGGTGAGTGTAGTAGCTATGGGATACCTGCAATCAAGACAGTGCCTTGACACATGGGTGACTTGTGACAGCTCTTGGGACCCTGTGGGTGACCCTCATTGGCATACCCATCAGTATATGGCTCATTTTTACTTACACACCTTCTTGGTGCTCTTTTGGAAAAAAATTGTGAGGATGGCACCAGCATGTCTGCACCGACTGATTGTTTTGCACCAAAACTGGGGGGG
>NW_005842301.1:878180-886099 GCF_000455745.1 Alligator sinensis | reverse complement strand
GGGGAGGAGTGAATTTTTCCTGACTCACTGAACAGAAGCCCTATAAATTGAGGGCACAGTGTGTGGGGGATGGGTACCGCATATTGATCCAAGATGTCTGAGGTTGAGGAGAGAAGACAGCAGACCAGAGATAGAGGAAGACAGCTAGCCGGGACGTGTAAGACACTCCCCCGCTGCTATTCCTTCTTTTCTGTTTTCAGCTCTGATTGATACACCACCACTGCTGACAAAGAAAAGCAGGCCATGTATGAAGCCTGAGCAGCACCTGCACAGTGTGGTTGAAGCATGTCAGTATTCACTTGCAGCGGTCCTATCATTGCCTTCCAGAAAACCCATGCACCGTGGATGTATGATAAAGGCTGATAAATCTAGTTTTTGTCTCCTGATTGTTCTTCCACACGTAACTGTGTCAGTTGGTTACATGGTGAGTGTAGGTCTGTTTGCTTGCCTGCTGCTTCTGCTCTCTGCCCCACTGGCCATGGGGTGCCCTGGCTGCTTGCGCGTAAAGGCCGATAAATGTTAACGTGTTCCCTACATGTAACGGTGTCAGTTGGTTGAATGATGAGGGGGCAGTTGGTATAGGCCTGTCTGCCTGCCTGCTGCCTCTGCCCCACTGGCCATAGGGTGCCCTCCCTGCTCACTTTTCCCCAAATGTGTCACTTGGTTCCATGGGGGGGGTGGGGGCCTGCGGGTGTAGATCTGTCTGCCTGCGCCCTTTGCTCTCTCCCCGCAATGGCCCTGGGGCTCCCTCACTACTCGCTTTTCCCCAAATGTAACTTTGTTTACTAAGCTAGAGTGCTTACTGCTTCTGGCAAATTGTTTACCTTGAAAATTAAATAAAAGTTGGGTTGTTATTTATGTAAGTTAGAGTGAATGAATCAGTACAGGTTAATGAAGTAAAAGAGAATTATCTGTCTCCATTTCTTTCAATGTGTCTACTGTCCTCACTTGCAAATAAACAGTTGTTTGAAACAACAGGGAAGGTCATTTAACCAATACTGGAAAACCCAGTGAATCCCCAACTGACAACAGCATGGCACATTGCAAGGGCGGGAGCGGGTTTGCAGGTTGGGAGTGATGGGCACTGCCAGGGCCAGGGATTCCATCAGAGTTAGGGCTAGCAGGATGGGGTAAGACTGTGCAATTGTGACTGACGTGGCAGTGCAAGGGACCATGGTGGCTATGGGCTGGCTGCACTCAGTGCTAGGAGTGGGCAGGCACCAGCTGCTATAATGGTATCTCACCTGCTGCCATAAGTCTAAATGGGGAGCTGAGTAACTTTGTGCAATCACGAATGGTGCAGCAGCCAGCACAAAAAAAACAAACAAACCTGGATCTATAGTACCTGCAGGGTATCCATACAGGAGACTGCACATTGATGCATGCTGGGCTGGGTGGACCACTGCATCTGCCATGCTACACGTGGCGTTTGGGGAAACACATTACACCTATTTATCGGAATGGGGCAGCTGCAATTCGAAGTGACATCTGGTGGACAAAGGGGTGAACTACAAAAAAGTCTCTGTGCCATCTCGTGGACAAAGGGGCTCATTACATGTCTTTGAGTGTTTGCAAATAACGAATCCGTGGACATAGCACTTTAATTCATGGCTAGCCAAAATAAACTACATCTGAGGAGTTTTACTTTAATGCACTGGAAAGACTTGCAAAGTGTCCAGAAAACCCGCTCATGGCCATGCCATTGGAGTGCAAGAAAGAGCAAAAAATGTGACGTGTACAAACACCGAGTGTGTCACTACATAACTGGTCCTCTTCTACCCCTTTCTTTCCACAGATGTATGCAAATAATTTCCCTCTCTCTTTGATTCAGCTCCACACAAATGATCTGAGACTCATTTGTGCAGCTCACAGGAAAGGAAAAGATTGCTGCTGCTGTGTTAGCTCCAATAGGTGATTCCTGAAGGTTTCAAGTACAGCGTTCACTCTGTCTCATTTGAAGAGAAGCAGTGCAATACAATAATCTAGCAGAAAAATGCATGCAGGGAGAGAAAGAAAGATGGATTCATCTATCCAAGGGATTTTGCAGCCATGGTAGTGAGTTAGCCATAAAAATCCAAAGACAGCACATTAAAGTGGTCAGGGCACTACTAGAATGAAAGCAGGGGCATACTGGCAAAGACCTGGAATATCAGGGCACCTGCTAAACCTAGCTTTCACAGATTTCCCTGCTTCCAGGATTCCCTAGGGTAGCTCAGTGCATCTTGCCTGCATTGCCTTCAAATTCATTGTCAGATTAGTTTTACAGTGAGCAGCCACAAAGTAGGCAGTGTTCAGTAGGGGTGTGCAAAACAGACCCTATTCAATTGGGATTCGGATATGGCCTGAATTCGGGACAGTGATTTGATCTGTTGATTCAGATCACTGTCCCTGATCGATGTGGCTGAATCCGAATCAGACAATTCGATGCTGATTTGGCGAATCAGTGATTCGGACACAGGCACAGCTTTAAATGTTTTTTTCTACATACCTTGAGGTAGCAGCACAGCTCGTGATCGCTGTGGTGCTGGGGCGCATGGAGCGTCCCACAGCAGCACAGGGGGCTCTCTAGCATGCTCGGCAGTGAATCCGGAAGTGGACCAGAAGTACTTCCGATTCATTTCTGGGTCTGCTGAGGAACACACTGGGGCACCCCCCCACACGCCCCCCCCAGCCCAGTGATTGGCTACAGCAGAACCCCAGGTGCCCTCCCAGACCCAGGAGGCACCAGTTGCCGAGCCAAGGAGGTGTGGGGGGTGGGGTGGGGCCAGCATGCTCCACAGTTGACCTGGAAGTGCTTCTGGTCCACTTCCGGGTCTGCTGCCGAGCGTGCTGTGGAGCCCCCCATGCTTCTGTGGGATACTCCATGCGCCCCAGCACTGCAGTGTTCAGAGCCCCTGCTACCTAGAGGTATGTAGACAAAACCTTTAAAGCTGTATCTATGTCCAAATCACTGCATCTCTCTGAATCTGTCCAAATCAATTTGGAGGGTTCTGACTTGATTCAGAGAGATTAAAGGGTCCTTTGATTTGATTTGGATTCAGAGATTTGGCCGCCAAATCTCTGCGAAATCAAATCAGGGACTGAAGCTTTGCACAGCCCTAGTTTTCAGGCCATCAAACATGAAGGGGAAAGATCTACTTGCAGCTGCCCACCCCTACTTTTGAAGTGGTACAATCTATATCTATGAACTGGATAGAATAGCTATGTATGAGCACCTCTCTTCAAGCTCACCTGACACTTTATTGTGGCATTCATTGAGCCTATGAACAGATGTTGCATTTGTCCTGAGACCAGTTGTGCCTATGTTGTGCAATGCTATGGGGTGGGTTTACTCTAGAGTAAAAGCCAGCCCCACTCCCTGCTCCTTGGCCACCTGTCTTCCCTAGGCCTGGAGCAGGCTGCAGAGAGTTATGGCAGCATGCTGTGGCTCTGTTGCTAGAGCCTCTGTCCACCTCACCATGGCTACTCAACCCCCAGGCCCTGGTTGTGATGTCCAATATCCTGGGCTCCTGTTGACCACTCTGCTCAGGTCAGTCAGGTTAGCCCAGGTCAGTCTTGGCTCTGGCGCCCCCCCCACACGGTGTGGCTACCTGTCCAGGATCACCGCACCATCCCAGGCCCCCTGGCACTGCATTGCTGCTGCCTGGATTCCATGCTGCTGCCCAGACCCCACAGGGATGGCAACAATGCACTCTTGGATCCCACCACTGCTACTGTCCATGCACTCCTGGGCCTCTAATTCTGCCACCTGTGGGCCTGTCCAGCCAGCCAGGACTGGTGGCTGCACAGAGGCCATCTGGATGGTTGGCCCCAGACCCCAGCTCCACCACACACCCTCCAGCACCATGCTCACTGAGGACAGTTCTTAGAAAAGCACTTTATTCCCCTCTATGTTATCAATTGGATTTTTTTTGGCCAGAACCCCCAAGGGTTGACATGGCAACTCATTCAATGAGGTCTCAAGTGAACTTTCATAGTAACCCCTAGACAATATTACAGGTTTCCTCCCCATAATATGACCTGGCAAGTGGCTCCTTAAACGTTACAGCAGTGACCTTTGGGGTAGTAGGCCTCAGGTCCTCTGCTGGGTGTGTGAGATGTTAGCTGTTGGTTTCCCCACTGTTCAAGCAGGGATGCAGCAGCTGCATCTGACCTCCCAGAATCACAGCATGCTACACACAGATTTGCTTTTGCTTGTTCATTACTTTTGTAACTTTTTTGTCCCAAATTGTCCAATCCCCTGGCTCTGTGCCAAATATTCCTTATATGGAAACTGTTGTTCCTGGCTCACCTAGCACACCAATTATAGCACTTGCATCTCCCAGTCACAAAAAGAGCTGTGTTCAATTTTATTGCTTAGTTCTGGGAAGGCCTGGATTATTGCTAAAAGGCCTTAGAATAACTTAGTTTGCCTGCTACACTCTACAAATGCAGACCACCCCCCATCCACAACAACAGAATCCTTCCCCGCTCCCTTCCCCACAATAGACCCCATCTCCCACTCCCTCCTTCCCCACAGAGCCTCTCCACCAACCACCACCAATAAAGCAGCCTCTTCCTTGTGCAGACTATTTACAGTATGTTCTGTGTGCACCCTGCTGGGATGGGGGGCAGTGGGGCAGGGGTGCCTAGGAGGTGTATCCCAGGGACAGGTGCTCAGCACCCTGACCTCTGATCATATCCCCTGGTTGCACACACTGTGGCAAAGCCAGAAGGTGGGGAGCTCACCCAAGGGCAATGGCAGCCATTGCTTTGCATCTCCCCCAACTGTAGCCAGTGGGCCAGGCCAGCAGGGCCCATCCATGATCTTGGCCCTACTGCAGACAGCTTCTGCTCCAGGGCCACATGGAGCTGGGGTGAGTGGCATGCCTGGACCCAGGTGAGGGACCTGACTCATGCGGGGCCCGGGGCAGGAGCTGGGGCAGGGGCACCTGGCCAGTGGAGTTGCCATTGCACCTCAGCCCAGGCCCACAGGGGGGCCTGCTTCTGGGTGGAGGGCAGCTGCCAGGGGGCAGGCATGGCTACAGCCAGGGGAAGGGAAGCAGGCAGTATATAGGCAGCTGCCAGGGCCAAGATGGTGTCCCGCACCTGGTGGTCCTCCTCTGTCACCTCCACTGCTTTGGTCACCAGGGCAGTCTGCTGCTCCTGGGCCTCCAGGTGCTTCTCCTCCAGGGCCTGTCCCTGAGCTCCTGGTCTGCCTGGTCCCTCTGCTGGTCCCTCTCCCTATCCACCATGATCAGCTGGTCCAGCAGCTAGGTCTGGTCCTGGGTTTTGTGCTGCCACAGCTGGTGCACATGCAGGGCCCTGGATGAGGCTGGTAGTGACTCTCATGGTGCATCCCAGCTGCCAACAGGCATCTCTTCTCCATGTGCAGCTGCAGGTCCTATAGATCCAGGAAAAAGAGCTTATTTGTGAGAGTTTGCAACATTTCTGAGATAAGATGCTCAATACCAGGGGGCTGTATGCTGCCTGGCCTCAGATCAGGGGTCATGCATGCACAGATACTCAGTGACCATGGTAAGTCAGTCAGCCAGGCAGGCTCTGGCACAGGTGGCCACTGGCCAAGCCCCTCATCTCTGCTTGCTCCACAGGACCAGGCCTACATGCAGCCTGCCACTCCTGCCACCTTCCCAGGCTGTGACAGGCCTGGTTCCTGGCAGCATGTGCTGCTGTGGCTCCAGAGCCACTCCCCCACCCCACTTCTCCTCTGGCCAGCCTGTCTCCTGTGCTGCTGCCAAGCCAACTGCACCTGGGTTTGCGATGCAAGGGGCTCCCAGATGTCTGGGACATGGGGCTAGTGGTGCCCCTGCCCTCCCCTCAGGGGACCTCTGGAGAGGTGCCTCAGGACCAGGCCCCCCTCAAACCACCCCCCAAGGTGGCACTGTGCCCTTAGACTGCCCCTACTAAGAGTGCCCCAGGCAGGCTCTGAGGAGCTATTTGCATGGACTGAGGGGTGTCTGACCCACTATGCCTTGCTGATGATGATTGCCATGGTGTTCCAGGTGCACTTGTGAACCTGGCATGGGACCCTGAGCTTCGATAGTGTGGAGGGCCTGTGGCTGTGCTACACAGCCTTGCTCCCCACAGCTAAGGATGTCATCGCCACCAGCATTGACACATGCCTCAACATGTGAGAGGCCTGTGCCTGCCTAACTGAGGGGGCACAGGCTGGTCAATAAAGTTTTACACCATCTCCCACCTCTTTGAATGCTGCTCTGGAGGCCAGGGGGAACACAGACAGACCAAGACAGAAGGTGGGCTGGAGCAGGGACAGGGACAGGGGTGGGAAGGGCCCTCTCTCACAGTGTCAGGCTTGCCAGGTGGGTGTGGCAGGGATGCCTGGTGGTCAGAGTTGATCCCCACTGGTGGTGAGGACATGGGGCTTTTAGAGGTGTCCTGGGGTGCAGCATCTAGCTGCTCAGGCAGAGGCTCTCTCTGGGGAGGAGCAGGAGCTGCTCAGTGCTAGCAGTGTCATGCCTGTGCTGGCCTCCTAGGCAGGGCTGTGCACCCAGAGCTGGCAAGGCAGGCACTGACCTGGGCTCCTGGAGCTGCTGCGCAAGGTGAGGGGTGGGAAACATGGCAGGATGGGCTCCTTGCACCTTGAAGGGCCCTCCTCCAGTGATGTATCACCTATGTGCCAGGCCACAGTTGAGGCTTGCACAGGCTGCCTATGCTCAAGTGCATGGCATGGCTGTGGACACGGTCCTGGGGCACAAGGACCTGGTCCAGCTGCTGCATAAAGGGCATGGACTTGTGGGCAGCCCTTGATTGGCAGTTGTGGTTGGTGACAGTAGCCCAGTGTGCCCACAAGACCTTGACCTTTATGTGGCACTGATGCACTGACCAGTCATGCCCTTGTTCCTGCATGCAGTCTCATAGGTATGTGCATTGAAGCACCCACTCCACTCAAACTGGGTGAGGACCTCAGCCCTATCCTTGCCCCACAGTGCCACAAGGTCTGAAGTCTCCTCCTGGGACCAGCTGCAGTCCCAGGAGGTGGCACGTGCCATTGGGGAGGTTGCCAACATGGTTTCCTTGATGGCTCTATGGGCCTGTGCACAGCAGCCCTGGTGCTGCCAGACCTGGGCAGGTGCTTGCAGTGCCCAGAGCAGAAGAACAGTGTAAGACACATTGATGCATGGTGCTGCTGTGCCTGGGACCAACAGTGGGGTCCAGGCAGGCTGCTGTGGTTGACCTGGGGCCACTGGAGCAGGACCCAGTAGCCAGAGACTGGCTACAGGTGCCCCAGGGTGCTTCTGGGCCTGGCAGCTGGCTGTAGCATGATGACACAGCCCTGGCAGCTGCTCAGTGAAGCAGTGCTAGGGAATGGGACTGGGGTACGGGCAGGCTGCTGCGGCTGGCCTGGGGCCTCTGCTGTGAAATAGAGTAGCCAGAGTCCCAGCATCTGGCCAGGGCCCCAGCATCCCCACAGGCTTTTAAGGGCCAGGGGTTGGGGCAGACAAAGAGCCACTCCAGCTGTGGGGCTGGAGAAGCTCCCAGCCCCATGGTCCTGGGGATGGGCTGAGGGTGGTCCCCTGGTAGTGGGGCTGACCAGAAGCAAATTTGCTCCCTGTCAGTGTCTATATGTGTGCTACTGTGCAGTAACTACTCAGGAGTTCATTTGCTACTTATATTTACAGGTAGCAAATTTATTTCCAAGTAGAGCACTTTACTGTGCAGTAAGGGTCTTCATGTGTAGATGCTGACTCTTACTGTTCAGTAACTTGCTCTACTGCACAGTAAAGTGTCTTGCATAAATGCACCCAGTAAATTGCTGAATGCATTGCCATTTCTCTGCCATCAGGTGGCCAATGAGAGCACACATCCCAGCATGTCTTAAGGTGGTCAAATGTCTGTTGGTGCCCAAGGATTTCTCAGTACTCAGCAAAGCACCCAGTGGCTGTGTCCCTACAAGCAGG
>NW_005842301.1:876557-878148 GCF_000455745.1 Alligator sinensis | reverse complement strand
GGCTGCAAAATGCACATGGTGCACATGCATATTTGCAGCATGGAGGCAAAATTAGATACTAGGAACTCTGGTATAAAAAAAAATAGAGGGCAAAAAAAAAAAGCAGGGCAGTGCACATGGCTGCAATATTCACTTCCCAAAACCAGAGCCTAGCTGGAAGTCCCCCATAACCCCAGGTAAAGCTGCTGGGGCCAGTCCAGGTGCTGGCCCCAGCTTCCTCTACCCCACCGGGGTAATTTGCCATGTGGCAGAGCACATGTGCAGGGGTGTTCCCCAGGGACAAATAGCAGCAGCACATATTTGTGCCACTGCTAGCTGTCCCTGGGGAAACACACATGTATGTTCATAGAGACATGCCCAATGGAATCTCAGCCAACTCTGAGTCAAAACCAAGACCATGCTGATCACAGTCATTGAGATCCAATACACTGATGATGCTGTAGTGTACACTCACTCTGAAGCAGACCTTCAGGCAATCATCAATGTCTTTATGGAGTGATACAAGAAAATGGAACTGATGCTTAACATTTGGAAGATTAAGGTTCTCTACCAACAAGCTCCTAATGAACGCTCCCCAGCTCCAGTAATCCAGATCCATGGTGAGACTCTGGAGAACATTAAGTATTTCCCATACCTCAGAAGCCACCACTCTCAGAAGGTTGACACTGATGAAGAAATCCAACATCAAATGTGCAAGTGCAGCTTTTGGACAACTGAAGAAATGGGTGTTCAAAGATCATGACATCATAGCTGAAACCAAACTCATGGTTTATCAAACAGTCATGATTCCCATCTTGTTGTATGGAGCTGAGTCATGGACAATGTACTCTTCTGTACATTTAAATTTGTTTATATTAAAGGTGGTGGAGAGCTACCATTAATCAATGCTCCCTACAGAAGATCCTCCGAATCTACTGGGAAGAGAGATGCACCAACATTAGCGTCTATTTGCAAGCAAACACTGTGAGGCAAAGATCATCCAGCATCAACTCTGTTGGGCCGGCCATGTCATCCAGATGTCCTACTCCAGACTCCCAGCTCAACCAAGGCATACTCTCAGGAGGGAAGAGAAAGTGCTTCAGGGGCATCCTCAAGACCAACTTAAAAAATGCAACATTGATCCGGCTAACTATAGGCCCATTAGCCTGACTTCTATCCCGGAGAAGGTCTTAGAAAAGTTTATTAAAGAGGCCATCCTTAATGGACTGGCCGATGCCAACATCTTAAGGCATAGCCAGCACGGGTTTGTTGCGGGTAGGTCTTGCTTGACCAATCTCATTTCCTTCTATGACCAGGTGACCTATCACCTGGACAAGGGAGAAGAGATTGATGTCATATATCTTGACTTCAAAAAAGCCTTCGATCTGGTGTCCCATGATCGCCTCTTGGAGAAACTGGCCAATTGTCGCCTTGGGTCCTCCACGATCCACTGGCTGGAAAATTGGCTCCGGGGTCAGACCCAGAGGGTAGTAATCGATGGAAGTCACTCATCGTGGTGTCCTGTGACCAGTGGGGTCCCCCAAGGCTCTGTCCTTGGACCCATACTGTTCAACATCTTCATTAATGAGGTGGACACTGGAGTCAGAAGCGG
>NW_005842301.1:870259-876238 GCF_000455745.1 Alligator sinensis | reverse complement strand
ATGTGGAGAAGCTTGAGAGAGTCCAGAGAAGAGCCACGCGCATGATCAGAGGTCAGGGAAGCAGACCCTACGATGACTGGCTGAGAGCCCTGGGGCTCTTTAGACTGGAAAAGTGCAGGCTCAGGGGTGATCTGATGGCCACCTACAAGTTTATCAGGGGTGACCACCAGTATCTGGGGGAACGTTTGTTCACCAGAGTGCCCCAAGGGATGACGACTAGGTCGAATGGTCATAAACTACTACAAGACCGTTTCAGGCTGGACATAAGGAAGAATTTCTTTACTGTCCGAGCCCCCAAGGTCTGGAACAGCCTGCCACCGGAGGTGATTCAAGTGCCTACACTGAACACCTTCAAGAGCAAACTGGATGCTTATCTTGCTGGGATCCTATGACCCCAGCTGACTTCTTGCCCTTTGGGCAGGGGGCTGGACTCGATGATCTTCCGAGGTCCCTTCCAGCCCTAATGTCTATGAAATCTATGAAATCTATGATGTCATCTCATGGGAGACTATCACTCAGGACTGTCCCAAATGGAGGGAGAGTCTGCTGCAGGGATCTTAGTACTTTGAACCTCACAACAACAACAGGAGACGGAAAAGCAGGAGCTGCAGAAACAGTATCGCAGACCAAATTAAAAAAAAAATCAGTGCCACCCATCCCACACAGAAACATATGTCTGAGCTGCAGTAGAGTTTGTTGATCCTGGATAGGCCTCATCAGCCATCTTCAGACACACAGATAAGACAATCATGAAAGACAATCATTCTCGACTGCAAGGGATTGCCAAAGATGAAGAGAAGAGACTTAAAGACTGTGTTTTATTTGGGAGGACTGGCTGAGGCAATCCTCAGGGAGGAAAACGTGCCTGTAGCAGCTGGCAGGCTAGGCAGCCCACTCACAGCCCACTATCATGCCAAGAAATACCCTGGTTCCCACCCTCCCTCCCCACACTATGCATACCAGTACCATGAACACCCATCTGTTTTCTAGAGCACCCATCTTCCCCCTGCACCTGTGGCATCCCACGCAAGTCATGCCAACACAACCCATCACCCGTTGGCCCCCTTTAAGTTTGTTCCTACTGTCGGGGCCGAGGGGCTGTGGCCAGCAGCCTGGGCACGTGGGCCAGGGAAAGTCAGCACGGCAAACTAGAATTAGGCACTGACGCGTGGAGGTTGATTAAAGATTATTTTACTTACACCGTAGATGGTCGTGGTGCAGGCAGGAAAACTTGCTTGAGTTGCAGTTACAGACAAACACAAGAGGAGTTTGCTAGGCTCCACCGAAGACACACGAGCGGAGTTTGCTAGGCTCCGCAAAACAAACACGACGAGAGCTCTCTGAACCGATACGAGAGTCCGAGCTGTGACTCTCAACGAGCGCGCAGGGCAGGGGTACGTCAAGGATCGTCCGGTGACGGGGAGAGACTCTTGATGGGTGATCAAACCACCGGTCGGCTCTGAGACACGCACAGAGTTTGCTAGGCTCTACCACGTGGCCCAGAGATCTCCATGAGATGGATGCGGAGTCCACCTAAATGAGGTCCTCCCCGGAGATCTCCAACTTGGGCGGAAACTGCTCAAGCCTCTTATACGGCTAGCAAGCCAATCGCTAGCCGCCACGTGGGAATAATTTAGAAACAGCCAATAATGGGGAAAAAAATTACATACGGGTGGCGGGAACTCCTTTGCACCGGGGTTTTTCTCTCTGCAGCTGAGAATTGCACCATGCAAAGAAAGCTCCATGTGGTGGGAAATAATTCTGCAGTGCCGAAGCGCACACACAATCATGGGTCATGACACCTACCACTCCTGAGAAAGTAGCCACAATGGCCTTAATTCTCCTGTAAACAAGACATTAAGAAAGATAAAGTCATTTAATAATAGAGCATGTGCATAAATGAGGAAAGAGGAAAGCAATCAGATTTTAAATCATCACTGTGACCTCTTGGTCAGTGTTACATCTCCTTGTTTTGCAAAATCCTCCTCAAATCACTCAAAGCACACAAAACAACTAGCATAATTTATGGGGACACAGGACACTTTCAAAGATGCTTCCAGCCTTACACCTGGTAGTTAGTAACTGTGCTCTCGGGTACCAGTATCTAGCAGTGATGGGGGTGGTTTGTGTGACTCCTTCCTTGCATAAACCATTCAAAGTTTCCCCAGTTCTTTTTTCCATCAAACACATTCTGTACAGTCATGTGCTCTTTCATAGCAGGTGGTGTTCTTCTGCACGCTGCCTAGGTTGCAAGGGGGAAGTGAGGGAGGAGAGTCAGAGAACTTTGGTTATTGCATTCTCAAGCCAAGCATGTGCAGTCCAGTATCAGCCTGTCTGAGGCCCATGCCAGGGATTGTTTCCCTATTAATCTAGAGGAGCATCTATTGTGGCCCTGATTGCATCCCAGTTGGACCATACCAGCTAGCAATAGCATGAAGTCAGGTATCCCAACAGATATGTTCTAACATACAGGGTTGGGTCCTGTATTCTGCTGATCCATGTTAGGGTGACAGTATTTGGATCTTGGGGGACATTGAATTTGCAGCCTAGCAAAGTTGCTAACCACAAGGCAGAATGATATATTAAAAGAAACATTGCAAGACACTTAAACAAGCATTTTCCTAACAATGAAGTAGTGTTGTAAAGATATATAGCCCACTGTGTAAGGAGAACTGGATGCAGGCCCACCAGCTACCGTCAGGAGATAAAGCAGAAGTAAGACCTTGGAGGAAGAAGGAGTCAGCAAGAAACAGCAAGTGACCGAGAGAAGCCAGGTTCACAGTTTTGAGCATGCACTCATAGCAAAAAGTCATGTAAATGAGTGAAATGCGTAGGCAATTCCATGCTAATGAAGTAAACAGTAAACAGGGGTGGAGCTTGAGATAGGAGGAGATATGGGTGGAACAAAGGAGGGGCAAAGGTGGAGTAATTGTTAATGAGCATGAACAAAGGTGTATAAATGTGGAAAGAACTAATGTTTGGGGCGGTTCCCCGGTTTCTTTGGGAGCTAATCCAAAGCTGTCTCCATTTTGGATAAAGCTGTTGAGAGCAATGTGTTCTGGTGTTTGCTCCCTGTTTGCTCCCTGAGCAACTGGATTTCTGAGCAATTGGATCGTCGTCTCCCTAGTTGTTGGGCACCGCATGGAGCCAGGGTCTAACAATCCACAATAACCATCATTGTCCACTAATTGAAGTTATCAGAGACCATCATTTTCTGCAATAACAGGACAGCCCAGACCATCAAACTGCCTCGTGTGATAATTGAACATCTTCCACCTCCACTACAGAGTCAGCTGGACCAGGGTTACATCAATTACAGGAACTGTGTCTTGCTAGGTCTGTTAGGGCATCTTGGATGGGTTTTTTTAACATCACCAACCATGTCTCCACCCTTCCCCAAGCTTCCAGCTCCCATTCACAGAACATCAATAACAGCTACAGGGAGCAAAGGACATTTTTGGGAATGTTTTTTTCCAGCCCAGAAACACCACTTCATGGTTTGAAGATGCTCCCACATAAGCCCAGACACATTGTACTCACCTGCAGCCAACATACAGATCCATTCTGCAAACTGGTAGATAGCAGCTGGTCACAGTGGCACAATTGCCAGGTGATACAGGACATGAGGTGCACCATGAAAGTCCCTCCCATAACTTTACAAGCAGTTCCCACCAAGCCAAACACCCACTGGGCATGTCTCCATTAGCACATTTTCCCAGGGACAAATAGTAGGAGCACATATTTGTGCTACAACTAGCTGTCCCTTGCATACACGCTCTGTTACATGGCAAATTGCCCCTGGCAGGGTAGAGGAGGCTGAGGCCAGCACCTTGCAGCCACATATGCTGCCCTGCTTTTTTTTGCCCTGTATTTTTTTTTTATACAAGGCAAAAAACAGCTTGCCATCTATTCAGTAGTTTAGCTCCACTCTGGCTGGAAGCTTGTTGGCGGTCAGATGTAACACTGTATCCTTCTTTTCACATGTCCACCTTTGGATCTCTGCCTTGGCTAGTTGGAGATGCAATTTCTTTTGCTGCCAAGCATAAAAGGCCTTGTGCTTGTGATCAATCAACCTTGGATCTCCCAGTTGCTTTCATCAAGCCAGTCTTGATATTTCCTGGTAGGGAATCCAGGTGTCTCTTCACAAGTGCTGATGATGGGGAGTTGAGGGTGCCCCACATGCTGCTGACATTCTCTTATTGTTGTTGATTGAAATTCATCAGTTTTTCATTGAGGCACTGGTGGAAGAGGTCTCACTTGCTTGGGTTCTTGAGTCCTTCAATGTTGATCTTCTGCTGCAGCCATTGTTTGGGAGCCAGTTTGAGCAACACAGTCTTTAAGTACCAAAGAAGCAAGCAAAGAAAAAAAGCCAAACTCTTCTGCCCTGTGCCAGGCACTAGTAGGGTAGCTCTTTGGCTCTGGCCCCATCACAGCATTGTGCAGCAAACTGTTCAGCTCATTGTCCACCTTCCTTTTCCTAGGAACTGTTTCCTCACAGTTTGCTTCCTTTCAGCTCTCTCCTCTAGGACTTTAAACTCACAGTGGGAAACCCTTGTTAGCAGAAGGCACCAAAGCTGAATGCCCTTAACAGGGTTGGGTGCCCCTTCTTAAGCAGACAGACCACCCTGTTACACACGTTTAGTAGGAAGAGTCTCTGTAGCTGAGAGTGATGGCTATTGTGCTGTGATGAGGTGGTGTTTCACTCCCTTCACCAGTCCTCTATCACTTTCTAACTGAGAAGAACCCACATCCTGCATTCTGATTGTTACAGATGCACTTCAGTGAGATATTGGGGGCCTTAATCACCCAAAGCCACTTAGGTAGCACTGACCCCACTGCTCAGTGCACTCATATGGTGGCCAGTGAGGTTGGGCAGTGAGGTAGTTACAAAATGAAGTCATGGAGTTCCAATGCATAGCCCTCAAAATATTTGTGAGGTAGACAGGGAAACAGGGGCAATGGGGCAATGACAGAGTAAGCCCACAGGGTTGCAGTGCACTTCCCTAAAGTAATTGCTTAGGGGCTGGGGTGCAGATGATGGAGAAGTCCCCTAGGGAGGCTGGGGGGTTCCACAGGCAATATTCCTGACCCTTGCCCATCCCTTAGCATTACCTGGCATTTCCCCACCTATTCCTAGCTGTGGGCTTCCACTGTCCTGGGTGATGAGGGCCATACCCCTGTAGTTCTGAGACATCATTTTCATTCATTGTGAGCACATGGGATAGTTCTTTGTTGAAGACCCACATAACCCTGTGTGATAGTAAAGTGTTGTTGGCATTCCATGCCCTCATGAAACATTGCCTTTGACCCTTGCATCTGGAGAGGCATGGGGTCATGAACATCTCTGGGGGCTGCAATTTCTGTGGTGATCTGCTTGAAGCCTACCCTAGTTCTGGTGGCTTGAACAGAGTATCTGCTGGTTCAACACCTCACCCCAAATGGCAATAAGCTCCACTATCATCGGTCCCTGATTCAATTCGGATGAGATTTGGCTCGATTTGTGGCTGAATCTGAATCTGAATCCGAATCAAATCAGGAGACCCTTTAATCTTTCCAAATCGAATCAGAACCCTCCAAAATCAATTTGGAGAGATTCAGAAAGATTCGGAGATTCAGACATAGACACAGCTTTAAATGATTTTTATACATACCTCAAGGTACCAGGCAGCTCGTGAATGCTGTGATGGTGGGGCAGATGGAGCGTCCCACAGGAGTGCAGGGAGGGTTGGGGGGGTCCCCAGCACGTGGGGCAGCAGACCTGGAAGTGGACCAGAAGCACTTCTGGTCCACTTCCGGCTCTGCGCGCCCCCCCCCACTTCCACCCGTCTTGGCAACTGGTACCTCCTGTGTCTGGGGGGGCACCCGGGGTCCCCCTGTAGCTGATTGCCAAGCCAGGAGGCGGGGGCCCAGTGCACTCCCTGGCAGACCTGGAAGTGGACCGGAAGTACTTCCAGTCCATTTCAAGGTTTGCCGCCAAGC
>NW_005842301.1:848424-870249 GCF_000455745.1 Alligator sinensis | reverse complement strand
CGCCCCTGCACACTCTTGTGTAACACTCCATCTGTCTCCGCATCGCAGCGTTCATGAACCTCACCTGGTACCTTCTGGTATGTAGAAAAAAATTTAAAGCTGTGTCTATGGCCGAATCATTGATTCTCCGAATCAGCATCGAATCTTCAGATTCAGCTGAATTGAACTGGAGGCAGTGATCTGAATCAACTAATGAAATCACTGTCTGTGATTTGGGCTGAATCTGAATCTGAATTGAACACAGCCTGTTTTGCACAACCCTAGTGGACAGCAGGGTAATCCCTTTGTAGTTTCCACAGCTGGACTTGTCTCCTTTCTTGAAGACTGTTACAGTCATGGTATCCCTAAAATCATCTAGGATTTCCTAATCATTCCAGATCCTTAACGTGAAGTCATGAAGCTGTGATGTGAGCTCCTCTCCTGTTTTAAGATTTCAGCAGAGATGGGTGTTGCTCAATGGAGTTGAGAATGCTCTCATCAACAGTAGAATCTCAATTGAGAAAGTCTTCAAAATGCTCCTTCCAATGAGCACTGATGGCTGTCCTTTCCTTGATCAGGTTTCCTCCATCCTTAAGTCTCAAGGGGGTTAGTTCCTGAGTGCTGCTTATCTCAGCTTATCCTGGAGACAACTATTCAAACACACTTTGTGATGTCCCAGAAGCAGCTGTTAATACTTACTGTCCTGCATTCATTTGCAGGCTTTGGCCCAGGATACTGGAAATAGCTGTCTGAATGACTGTACTTTGTCCTAGGAGAAGCCAGTTTCTACCAGAACAAATGCCACATCTGTTCATAACCTCAGTGTCACAGAAATTCCACTATTCTCCACTCATTTAGTCATCAGGTGGCAGAGCCTGCAAGCCAGCCTCTGTTATCCACTTTTTCCATTTCTTTCCTGGAAAGTGCACTGGTGGAATGAGACCCTCCAAAGATGAGGGCACTAGGGAAAAGGCCCTGGTCTATATGTACTATGAGCAGTAACAGATACAGGATGATGAAAAGGCAGGGTGCAGCTCCAGCACAAAACTCACTGCACATGTGTGTGGTGGCTGAAACTGGAGCTCTTTGCAGTGAGCCAGCACTGAACATGAGGAGGGATGTACCTGTGCCACCACAGCACCCCTGGATGCACCCAACTTCTACTCCTTTGCAGACTTTGAATACATTATGAAAAACCTTGGTGTACATAATGTCTGCTTCTGCCAGGATAAATCAACCTCTCAAACTAGTGTAGGTTTCCTGGTTACTGACTTTTGGTGATTCCTGATCAAACACACCAAGTTTAAAATTTTAACTGTGAGTCAGACAGTACTAAATAGTGTCGGATCTGATTCTGAATGGTCAAGGGGAGCTGAGATTATATTAACAAGGCACCATTTGGTAACTGTCACTTTTCAAATTGGAAAACACATTTTGTAAGAAGAAAGCATATTGAACCTAAGGAAGACTATTTAAAAGGTGATCTGATGTAGCTGTTGGATCTGGGGATTTTTTCTGTATTATATCCAAGATAGCATAAGGTATATAAGTATTAAGTAAGGTATATATGGTATTGTATGGAAGGTAGCTGTAGTGGGGTGTCAGTGCAGATAATACAGTTGTTATTTCCTTGGGCAAACTTGTTCCACATGACACACCACAAACCATATACAAACCAACAAACAGCTACATAAAAAATAAAGAGTTAACTCACACCCTGTGGTCTTTTCCCAGGGCATGAGAGTGCACCATAGTTTGCTACAGTCACTTCTAGTCTCACAGCCCTCTCTCCCCCTCTCTCATGCTTCTGGGGTCTTTTCCCAGACCCTGAGAGAGTACCCTGGCTTGGTATTGCAGCCACTAACTGGCTACATCCCTGCCCCAACCCCCACTTTGCGCTCTGTTTCACAGCTCCGTCCTCTGAGAACTTCCAACTTTCTCTGTCCAGCCAATTATCTTAATCAGCTGGCCTGGTCCTCCTAAGCAGCCCTGCAATCACCTTTGCTGCCTGCAGCTGTGCTGCAGCCCCTGAGTCATGCAGCCTGCTATAGTAGCACAGTACCATAACTAGGGGAGTGAGCAGGATATCAGCTCTGGGTGCCATTTTAGACAGAGTCAATTGCAACCCCCCCAGGAATGTTTGTCATGGCAGTTATAACCCTATACTACCTCACCGTAGGACCTTGAGCAGCACAGCCCCTCACTCAGTGAATCTGGAGGGCAGAGGGGTCAAGTAGAATGATGCCTCCTTTCCTCCACTGTGGAATTTTGCCATCTCAGGTACAGCACTGTGCTATGAGGCTGCTGCAGCTGATGTGCAGCAAACCTGTCCCCCAGTGGGAATAGCCCAAGGCCATGCTGCTATAGCAATAGCCACTGGCGTAGCAGCTGCTGTTTGAGTGCAGAAAGCAAGGACATTTAAGGCTTCACCTTTCCCTCTCCTCCCTCCAGTGGTCTCCATAATCCCTTACCCACAACCTGCCCTAGGTACTAATCACTACACTTCTGAGTGTAGGGGTACTTTAGAATCAGGAGGTGCATCTACACGAGACCCTAAATGCACAGTAGACTAATTCTACTGTGCATTAGCATGTCATAGGAAAAGCCATGTGTAGTAGAATTGGTCTACTTCACATTAGCATCACTAAGAAGGCATGAGCCAGCTCTACTGTGCAGTAGTGCCAGTTACAGCACATTGAGTTAGTACCTGTTATTACAGGTACTAAACTTAATGCACAGTAACTATAGTGCATTAATGTACATGTAGACATGCCCAGGGAGTAGTAGATCAGATGGTTCTTTGTGAAGGACATAGTTCCCCCCTACATAACTCCAAGGCACTCTACTTCTCTCAGATGAATAAGGAGGGAATAGCCCTAACTCCTGTCCCACCCATCCCCCCATGAAAGGAACTGTTGTTCTCTTTGATTCCTGCAAGAACAAACACAGGATGTGAGGAGAAGAGTGCTTATACAGTCATTTGCTCATACAGTCCAACCAGGGTCATTATCCCTCACCCCTGGACACACATCCTCTGAACAAGTAACATTTGTCCACTATCCCCATCTTAACCTTCTCTTGCCTCCTCTTATAAAAGAACACTTAGTATTAAACATTACATTTAAAATAAAACAACTAATGGTGCTATCAACAACAAAAAATGTTCTTTTTTTCTTTCTTTGACACTGGGTGTGTCTACAGGTACATTAAGGTACTTTTTCTAAGGCACATTAAAAATTTAGCACTTCCAATGTGAAGTACTAAAGAAATGTGCATTAGGTTGCCTAAATGCACAGTAATGAATGTGCATGAGTTTTAAGTGATGCTTAATGCACAGTAGTCTATTTTACTGGGCATTAGCAAAATCACATTTTTTAATGTGATGCTTTAATGCACAGTAAAATAGGCTGCTGTGCATTAAAGCGCATGTGTAGACACACCCACTGCTGAATTACTTTTTGTCCTGTTCTGAATATAAGTAATGAAAATAGACTAGTCTACAACATTTTGGTCCTTGTCACTTCTGCTCTCATTTTCTTATGTTCTAGTACTAGTCTATGATTTGGATAACAGACATTACAGATATTACAAACATTTGTGTTCAAATCCACACAAAAAATACATTTTATTTTTGTAACATACACAATTAATTTGCCATTGAAACCGAGTTAACACTTTTCTTTTATTAAAAGTCCCAGAAACACATTATTGGGAGAAATTAGTCTGTACAGTGCCAGAAAACATCATGACATGCTGCCACCTAAAACTGTTTTAAGTACTTTTTAGCTTGTATGCTTCTCTTTCAGCCCAAAAGAAAATGATGCAAGATAACAATGCTTTCCAGAAACACCCACTTAAACTATACTGACACTCAGAGAAGTCATCTACTGGAGTATTATGGGCTTTGGCCCTTGTAACAGGGCACCTACCTTCATGACTATTACAGTGAGAGCAGTAGTATCTAACCTGAGTTAGGGCTCAGCAAAACAATTGAAGCTCAGCAAGCAGCTGTGATGAGAGCTTCAGAGAATTTAAGAATCCCCAAAGTGATGGTGGAGGATGATATAAAAGCATATTTGGAGGCCTTTGAAAGGGTTGCACTGGCCGTCAGCTGGGACTTGAGCAGGTGTGCCCACCAATTGAGTCCTCTACTGAGTGGACAAGCACAGGCAGCCTACAGAGTGCTCTCATGGAATGAGGCTAGTGATTACCAAACAGCAAAAAAGGCAATTTTGTACAGATTTAAGATCACCCCAGAATTTTATTGTTAGCAGTTCCAGGCTAAGAAAAAGCAGAAAGAGTGATGACCTAGAATATTGGCCCATACACTTAGATGTGATTGAATGGTGGATCTAGCTGGAAATACATCTGAGGTTTTAGATGTATCCATTTTGGGGCAATTTCTAGCATGAATGAAATGTGCCCCCTGCAGCTAGTGGGGGCACAGTGGTGCTGGCAGTGGTGGGAGTGTGGCAGTAATAAGCAGGGAGCACCCACAAATGCCACCAGGGTGGCGATGGTGGCGATGGTGGCCAGTGGCAATTGCTGACTGCCCACAGACACCACGGGGGTACGCGGTGACCACCCACAGGCACCGCCAATGCTGTTGGTGATGCCTTTTCGTAGGGGTCCACCACCACACTCAGGGGGTGCATGTGTACCTGCATGCACCCCCTAAGCATCGCCAATGATTTCTGGAAGAGCTTGAGGATGAAACAGTGCTGGGTAAGGAGACACCAGCTCCAAGGCATGGAAGAAGCACTCCAGCTGGCTAAAGCCTTCACAATGACCGAAAGGGTGAGGGCCAAAGGGAAAGTCAGCAGGGACCCTGACCACAGCCAGGGTGTAATGTGAGATAATGGTCAAAAGGGTAGCAGGGGCTAAGGCAAAAGGTCAACCTTTGAAGAGTATGGATACACATGAATTGACCTGTTACCAGTGTGGTGCCACAGGGCACATTGCATGATACTGCCCCTGAAAACCCTGGGACTGGCATTCTTGGGACAAAGGGCTAGATGCACTGAGATAAATTCATAGAACATCTATAGAAGGAAAAATGGTTTGTAGTTTCGGGAGACTTAAAGGCCCAAGTCAGATACCTAAATTGATGATATATGTGAAGGTGGGCTCCCTGATCATCCCTGCAGTAATTGATTCTGGATATACACAAATGATGAGAAAGGAAGGAATAATTGATCCCCACACAGGAAAAGAAGATACAGAGATAAGTATGGTGTGTATACAGAGTCTTGTATGTGTGATGGGAAAATGGAAGAATTAACTGTGTGATTTGCTCACACTTTAACATGTCAGATATTGCTGGGAATGGACTGGCCTAATTTCTATGAAGTGATGGACCAGGTCTGTGGGCACAGAGGTAAGGCCCCAATCCAAAATGAGTCATTGGAGATCCTGGAGGAAGGTTTTGTGGGTGACAAAAGAGACCAAGGTGATGCAAAGGGTTTCATCAACCTGGGGGAAGTGATTTTGAGAAGGAGGTTTCAGGGAAGATCAAGAAAATTAGCCTACTTTTCAGCATGTGTATGCTGAGAACCTGACTAAGCAGGAGGAAGAGGCACTGTGTCTGGACCTGATGACTAGATGGGCCTGGTTTGAGGTAAGAGATAGCATATTATACTGAGTTGAAAAGGGTAAAATGAAGTGGGTAGAGGTGGCCCAAATATTAGTGCCACAAAAATACTGAAAATACTTTGATCCAGATAGCACATACCTTACCATTAGGTGGACACCTGGGCTGAGATAAGACTGTGGCCCATCTTACACAGCACATGTATTGGCTGGGTCTGCATAAAGAAGTTGAGTAGTTTTGCCAGGCATGTCCAGAGTGCCAGTGGTATTCTGATACAATACCTGCCAAGATACCCCTACAAACACTATCAAATGGCTTTGCGATGTCTGGCACAGTGGCACTAGATGTCATGAGACCATTCCCAGAAAGTGCAGCGGGGTACCAATTTGTGCTTGTAATAATGGACTATGCCACACGTTATCCTGAGGCAGTACCCATAGGGACAGTGACTACCCAGTGGGTACTGGAAGAGCTGATTAAATGGATAGCAAGGGTGGAAATCCCCCATGAGATCCTCATAGATCAAGGTATGAATTTTATGTCAAGTGTATTGAAAGGTGTCTGTGAGACGTTGAAAATCTGGCAATTGCATAATCAGTTTATCATCCACAAGGAGACAGCCTTGTGGAGAGGTTTAACTGCACTCTGAAGGCAATGATCAAAATGTGCATATAAAAGGATACCCAAAAGTGGGAGCTCAGCATTTCTCCATTAATGGTTGCTATCCAGGAGGTTCCCCAGGTGTCACTTGAGTGCATTCCTTTTGAGTGTAACCCGGGCAGTACTCCAAGAGGTACCCCCTCTCCAATTGAAGGAATCAAAGCAGGTGCACAAGCGCTGTGGGAGGTGTAGGGACTCTCCTCCCCCTATAGAGCAGAGCCAGACCACCAATGGGGACTTAACCATATACCTTTTAATGAAAGAACAATACTGGGAACGTAACCAGTATAAACCAGGGGGTATAGGGGACACTACAAAGCCCCGAGGGGGCAGGATTCAACCAAGGTTAGACACTTACATTCATAGATATATTCATCCAGTTGACAAAAGACAGGGTTAACCAAAATATAAAACACAAACAGCAGAACAAACAATACTGGCTGGTGAAATATAAAAGGCACAAAATACAAAATGTCAAATAACAAGGGCCTAGGTACGTGGAGGGGGGAGAAAGGAGGAAAACACAATGACCCCTTTCCACTGTAACAAGTATTTCTCCCTGTTACTTCTCTCAACCCAAGTCATGCCAGCTGAGACTTGAACTCAGACCTCCCATATGATAAGCAGAAACCTCTACCACACAGCCACCAGTGCTAGTACTATGCCAAGTGCTAGGGGTCTTGACTTTCTAGGAGCCCTGGCCTCATGTCAAACTGCCTGATCTCTGGTTAGAGGAGATGGAAGCAGAGCTGGGAACCTCTCGGGTCACTGCTCAGATTCTTGCTGGAGCTGGGGAACCTCTCCTGCTGGCCGCAACCTCTCATAGGAGATCCTGGAGCCCAGCAGAGAGCCTCTCCTGCTGGTCGCATGCCACGCTGCTGAGGGTCCCACTGCTGCCTGCAGGTCCCACTGCTTCAGGGTCTTCTGGGCAACTGCTCCCACCCCGCTGGCCTAGCTCTTGCCAGCTCTTTGAGACTCCTTCTTGTGGTCCCTCCCTGGTCTGTCCTGAATCAGCTGCACTGCCGCTTTTATCCCCCTCCAGGTGACCCAAGGGGCCAATCAGGGGACATGGAGGGTTAGTCTCTGGGGCCTGATTGGTAAGGAAAGGAAATCCCAAGTCCTCCAATCATCTTTTACCCTTTCAAAACCCCTGGGCTAAGTCACTACCAGGTAGCCCGTCACATGAGTTAATTGACCCTGTGGCCTATTAGACTTAGTTTGTAAGGGCTGGCAAGAGTATGAGCCAGTGGTCAGGAGGGGACTTCAGCAGGTAACAGAGAGAGTGAGACAGATAGCCAGGAACAACTTTGAGACAAATCAGGCCTGGCAAAAACAGTATTACAATAAAGCAGCTAAAGACAGGGGGTTTCAGGAAAGTGACCAAGTGTTGGTCATGTTGTGGGATCACCCTAGTAAAGTGATTGCTAAATGACAAGGGCTATTTAGGCTAACTTGGAAAATAGGTCCAATGGATTATGAGGTAGAGCAGCTGGGTCAGAATAAGCACGCTCAGATATACCCTGTTAATCTATTAAAAAAATGGGAGAGCCTTAGAAGTGGGGTTTATGGACCTGAGAGAGATGGAACATGAATTGGGGCCAGAGGGAATGATATTGAATCTTGAGGGAAAAGGTGAAGAACCAGTAATTGGGGTAAAAATTCCTGTGGGTGGCCAAGAGCAGATAAGACATTTGATCAATGATTTTAAGGATGTATTCATGGAAGAACCAAGTAGAGCCAAGGGGGTTCAGCATCGAATAATCACCCCTCCCAAGTGTGTGGTGAGAGAACATTGGAGAAGGTTACCCCAACCCTTATACAAGCCTGTGAGGAAAGAATTTGATGTAATTTTAGAAAGATGGATTATTGAAGAATCCTGTAGTCCATGGCAAAGCCCTCTGGTAGTGGTACCCAAACCTGATAGGAATATTAGGCTATATATAGGTTTTAGGAAGGTCAATACAATGTCCTCTTTCAGCACTTTGCCTATGTGGTCCTGGGTGCATGTCCAAACACAGTACCTGAGAACAACAAACTCCAGCATGATAATCACTGGAGTTTATTGCTGCACATTAATAGCATGTGTAGATGCAGCCACAGTTGCTCTGGTTTCAGTGGGTGCATCTACATGTGCACTTTAATGTGTAGTCGCCTCTTTTACTGAGCATTAAAGGGTCACGTAAAAAAACATGCGATTACACTAATGCACAGTAAAATAGGCTACCACACATTAACCATCACTTAAAAGCCATGCACATTCATTACTGCACATTAAGGCAGCTTAATGTGCATTTCTTTACTACCTCACATTGGAGGTACTAAATTTAATGTGCATTAGATAAAGTGTCTTAATACATATGTACACATGCCTAGGTAGTGTTTAATTCTGACTACAGGGGGAGAGCTTGCTTATCTTGTTACTCCTTTCTCCACCCAGCAAGAACATCTGTGGGTGCGGATGTTTGTGAGAATGTTTTATACAAGTGTGAGAGAACAATAGAATGACAGTTTCTTAAGAAACTGTTATATGTTCATTGGCTTATGCATATTCAGCAAGCTGTAAAGTTTAAATTGTGAAGTTTGGTGGTAAACACTGCTCTGAATGGACTCCCACCTCTGACTGACTAGATGGTACCTTTGACTGTTATTGTGGAGTGTTGTTCCAGAGCCTTTAGGTCCTTGATAACCCCCCTGAGGGAATCGAACTCCTGTAGTTTCTGCCCTTACCGGCCAAAGTTTGGGCAACAGAGAAGCAGGATCCCTTGAAAGTTGAACAAACCCTGAGGGAAAACTCTGCACAGAATCCCCCCACCCCCACCCCATCTCCTGCCCTGCCACTCACTGTATCTACCTCTTCCTTGCCCCCAGGGCTACATCACTCCCTCTACCAGTATTTGGAGACTGTAACAGGGTGGCCTCCTCATCAGTTCTTTGCCAGCCACCCTGCTCCTGGGGTAACCTCCCACTTTGCTTACCTGCCACACCTCAATGGAAAAAAAATAGTTATAATACACAGTTGATTTTGTTCTCATGTTGTAGTAGTAAGATAGCTAAATTGTGAATTCTTTTGTAACCAATAATTTAAGGTAGTCCAACTGATTCCTAAAAAGAAATAGAAATCAATTAAATTATTCCATCTCCAGGGATGATTTCCTTTAAGACACTTGCATAATTCAAAATGCTCAAAAGAAAAGTAAAATAACAAAAACGTAACAATATGCTGATAAATCTTAACAAAGCAAAAAGCAATAAGCAAGGCTAAGTCAAAATATCGAGGGTTCATGCCATGCAGTTTCCAGCATCATGTGCAGCTTCTATATATGTATGCTAAATAATCGGTCATGTTCAATTCATGGCACAAATATATAAAAAAAAGAAGAACACAACAAATACAAATTAACACTGGTTCTCCTTCATCGGTGTCATTGGGCATCCTGTGGCTTTCAAATAAATGTAATATATTAAATTTCATACACCACTGAATAACTTTAACTGATATACATGTACCCATTTTGATTATTCTCCCCAATTGTATTTCATATACCACTAAGACAGTTTATGATAGACACCAGTCCAATTCACTTGGAATCCAAAGTATGGGTTTTTTTCTTTCCCAGTTATAAATACAAAACTTGATCACCAATTTCCCATAAAAAAGGGGTTGCCAATCTTTTCTTTCTGTATTTTCCCCTGAATTTCTTGAATGGCTTCCTTCATTTGTATTTGAAGGGTGACCTTGTTCTCTTTTAAATTGTACCAACTATTTATACATGTCATAGTTAGTGGCATCTCCCACGCCATTAAACTGATTCATGTCCATCATCAACTTCATGGGCTGTTCAAATAAAAAATGATAAGGTTATATATATTGTTCACAACAGTTAGTCTAGAATTAAAGGCAATTTATTAATGAAATCTATTTGTAACTTACTCCATGGGCCTCCCCTCTGATGAAACAGTGATTGGGACTCAGAAGGTTGGGCCTCTTCTTTTACACATGGGACATAATTAGCTATCCAGGGTTTCACATCATTTTACATACCCATCCATTCTGTATTTTGCTTTAATCAATAAAGCATTTCCTTTACTTCTTTATACAAATACTGTATGATAGGTTTATCAACTCTTGCTTTCCCTGTAAAAAAATGGGTTAATGCAGTTTTCACACACATCCTGGTATGTTGGTGTTATAAATAGTAGGCATGTATGGAGTGGTTACTATTCACTTTGGATTCGGCCAATTCAGGGGACAGTGCTTCGATTCAGTGATTCAAATTGCTGTCCTGAATTGATTCAGCCATATCCGACTCAGAGATTCAGCCACTGCCAAATCAGCCAAACCAAACAGGCTCCATCCCGCACCCTCTCTCCCAGCCCCATCAATGGCTGCTGCACCCAGCCCCAATAGTGTAATTATATATAGAGAGAGACCTTATAACCCTAATATGCAGTGCTTCCTGCCATGTACCCTGCCCCCCACCTGACCTTGTTTGTTTTTTTCTGGCATGCCAGCACTCTGGCACCTTCCAAGGTAGACATTGTGTTTTTTTCGGCACTCCGGCCAAAAAACGTTGCCTACCCCTGCTCTACAGCATCGTGGACCAATGAAAATAGTTTACACATATCACCACTGTCTGGATGAGGAAGGTTTACAATGCCAGTGTCTTTACGAACTCCATCCTAATGTGTCTAATGGGAGTTGGGGGTACCTGACAGACTACTGTCATTGAGATGGAGGAAGTAACTGTCTGCCCTGCTACTTCAGAATCTAACACACCAGCTACTCTCCTGACTTACACAGGGTGTCTAGATGCCAGAAAGGAACTGCTCAGCTACCAGCTTTGCAGCTGGTGCATGACCATTGGGTGCAACTTTTGGTGCCGCAAAGCACAATGGAGGTCACTAGGGGTACCAGTGAGCAGTACCTTCCCTGGATAGTTGTCCTGGCCTGCCAGTAAATCTTTGAGTATATAAACTGCACAACATCTATAGATTTATATATTCAAAGGCTATAAACATTCATAGCATGTGGCGCCAATGGGGAAGCCTTTCCAGAGACTTGGACAGAAAAAGCCTTGCAGCTTTCAATCCTGCCTGCACCACTGAAGGCAGAGTCCCTAGGACACAACAGTTGTCAAGGTGTTCTTGTTAGGGACACCCTGCCTAGCAAACCATTTTCAGCAATGCTGGACCACAGAATAGGAGGGCACAACTGTATTGAGGCTGAACGAGCAATGGAACACATCATGATTACTTTGTGAATTGAAACAGTAGAAACAGTAAAAAAGAAACCTTCTGTTTTTGTCAGGTGAACAATAAGAAAGGGTAGGGAAAACAATGGATCCTTTGTTAATTGGAGTTTGGGTAGAGAAGGGAATGGTAGATGGCCAAACTGTGACCTGTCAGTACTGAGGTCCACTCAATGAAGCTTTTGGTAGGAGTGGTATGGCAACATGCTATTTTACCTGATGGGTTGAAGAAGCTTGAGTCCCAGGATGCTGTACCCTCACATAATGAAAAACAGCCCAGAATCTATGAAGGAAGAGAGCTGCTCCAGGACCCAACCCGTGGACTTCTCAGTGTATGTCATGGTCCCTGAACTAGCATCTAAGTGGACTTCTTCTCGTGTTGTTGTCATAAACTAGATGTTTTTCCAGAACTGTGCCAAAAAAAAATTTAAAAAAATGTCTCTTTCCATTGCTGCAGCAAGGTCCTCCTTCGTAAAGGTCTCACTATGGAGTCAGCAAATAAGCAGGTACTCCACAGTGTACTTCACTGCACTCACATATATTCATGTCATTAGATCAGCTCCATTTGATCATGTTTATTTTTGATCTTCCAATTTGCATGCGCATGTGATTCAGGCATCACTATATCAGCAAATCTAGATCAGCCCTTCTGGGACAGTCCTCCTGGGGTTCCAGGTCCATTTCAGCGTGCCTGATTGTGCATAATCTTTCCTTCTATAACTTCAGTTGTGCCCTGTCAGCTGTTGTGCCAATGGCACAACACTGATTACAAACCTCTTTTGCACTTTAAGCCATTTAGTTACTTCTATGTCACCATAGAGTGGATGCCTGGGGTCTTTCATCTGCCTTGATCTTTCTTTTTGGCTCAGGACCTTTCTTCTGATATCAGTAAATACAGGCTATTCTGGGGTGTTGGCTTAACACTATACAGGCTATCCTTGGGTATTGTGCTATTTCACAACAGCTGTCATTTAGAACTGGGTCTAGTTCAGGGGTGGGCAAAGTATAGCCCATGGGCCAAATCTGACCTACAGAGGGCCTTTGTCTGGCCCGCAGCAGTTCCACCTGGCCCAGGTACTATCCAGCCCATGGCATGTTCTGCTGCCCCCTGGGCACTCAACAGCTCTGCAGCTGGATTGCCTTTCTAGGTAGCCCAGGCACTGGCAGCTCTTTCTGGCTACCACTGCCACTGCCCCCAGCCCTGTGGTACCGGTGGGGACCTGCATGCACAGCTCCAACCTCTGCCTGCCCCATGCCTTCTGCATATTCAGACCAGCAGAGCAGACCAGCTCTGGACCAGCCAGAATCTGTGTGCACAGCCCTGACCTCAGGCTGCCCTGCACCTGCTCCAGACTCGCCCACCATGCTGAGCAGTGGAAGCAGCAGCAGTGGCAGTGTTAGTGGCAGCAGCTGGGCAGAAGCTTGGTGCAGGAGAAAAGCAGCCCCTCCCCTTCACCACTGCTGAGTCCTTCCTGCGGCCACAAAGAGCCTGTGCCCAGGCTGCTCTATGGCTCCTCTGCACTCCCAACACTGCCCTGCAGGGCAGCCCAGAGGTGGCAGTGACGGTGGCGGAGAGGAGCTGCAGGACAGGCCGAGCATGGACTCCGGACATCTGCAGCAAGAAAGGCCCAGCAGTGGTGAGGGGGAGGGGGCACTTTTCCCTTGGGCGGAGCAGTACTTCTGCCTGGCCACTGCCGCTGTTCAGTATGGGCAGGTGGCCTGAAGTAGGCATGGGGTGAACTGGGGTTAGGGCTGCACATGCAGGCTAGTCCACTCTGGCTGGGGCAAGTGCAGAATGGATGTGGGGCAGGCCAGGGTTGGGGCTGTGGCTGTGCACTGTTGGTGATGGCAGGGAGGAACCTCTGGGCATGCAGACTCCAGCCTGTTGTGTGGAGAGGAAGGGAGTGGGGCTGGCTGGCCTGTGGCAGCTCCCCAGAACTGCCTATCTGGCCCACAGGCCCAAATAATTGCCCACCCCTGGTCTAGTTTTTTGGCATGAACTGATCCTCCTCAAACTGGACATGCATACTCTGCACCGGAGTAACACAAGGCAATAGCAATATTTTGAGGTTGCTCCCCACCTTGAGGTGACTACCTTTCTAAGTATGTTGTTGCAGGTGCTGACTTTTCCTTTCATCTTCTCTACATGTGCTTTGAAGGTAACCCCTAGGGTTTGGGTGATTAGTAGGGGTGCACCAATAAAGATTTTTTGGATCGATACTGATAGCCAATTAATAATAAGCCATATCAGCCAATACCAATCCAATTGCCAATATGGAGCCTGGCAGCTTAGAGAGCAGTGTCCAGCTCATAAGTCTGTTGTGGGGGGAAGGGGCATAGGGGAGGGCAGATCAAGGCCTGTGGTGAGGGAGGGAGTTGGGTTGGGGCAGGGGTAGGCGCTGCCCAGCCAGGGCAGAGTGGGGTGCAGGACAGAGCCATGAGTAGCTCATCCAGAGGGCATGGGGAGGTCGGGGCAGATCCCACCACGATCTAAACCCCCAGGGGAGCCATAGGGGCCATGCCCCCCTGGATCTGTGCACAAGGCAAGGGCGGGCTGCCACTGGGGGCTGGGGCCAGGGGGTGGTGCCAGGTTCTTCCTGGTGGGGGAGCTGGGCTAGGGCTCTACTCAAGGCAGACAGTGGCAGTGCTGGGGTGGATGGACGGGGTATGGGTGGGTCTACAGCCACCCCAGAATTCACTGTAGTCCCCCCCTCCCCCCCATAACCCTCCTTCCAGAGCACCGCCGCCACCCAGATCGAGTGCAGCCCTGGCTCAGCCCCCGCTTCCAGAAAGAGCCTGGCACTGCCCCTGGTACCAGCCCACAGTAGCAGCCCACCTTCACCCCGTGCACTGATCTGGGAGGCACCCCCCCCATGGCTGCCCTGGGGGTACATGTAGCGGAGGGATCCACACCCCCCATGCCCTCCCCATGCCCCCAGGATGAGCTGCGTGGCTCCGTCCCATGTCTCCCCCTGCCCCCACTGGGCAGCACCTGCCCTTGCACCAGCCCCACTCCCTGCCTCACCAGAGGGGCCTCGATCTTCCCCCACACACCCCTTTCCTCCCCCCCAACCTCTTCTCCCCCAACAGACTTACCAGCTGGACGCTGCTCTTTAAGCTGCTGGGCTGGCCATGTGCATGCTGCAGCTGTGTGCATGCATGCAGCATTTAATCAGTGACATCAGCCAAAAAAAGCCAGTTACTGATAATGTCAATTTTCCTTTTATCAATGCTGATACAATATGGACAGATGTATCGGTGTACCTCTAGTGATTATTCAGTGGGATGAAACATCATCCCAGGTGATGTTTAATTTCTGCTTGGCTTCTCTATGGTATAGACGAAAGACTATGACCTGCATCTTGGCTGAGTTGATGTGAAGCTTGTTCTTATTGTAGCAATCTGAGAGGTTGGTCAGTCCACATGTTAGTCTGTTCTTGACAGTAGGAAAGTATTTCTCTTGCAATGCAATTCATAGATCATCAGCATACTGTATATGAAGCTGCTTGTATTATTCTGTATGGGTTGGTGTAGCAGGTCCATGGCCATGGTGGGGTGGCTGTGATGCCCCCTGGTGGCTGTACTGCTCCTGCCCAACTCAGTGTTGAGGGAGCTGGCAGGGGTCATTGCGGAACCCTTAGCCTGGCTGTATGAGCATTTGTGATCATCTGGCCAGGTGCCGGGGGATTGGAAACTGTCTAATGTGGTCCCAATTTTCAAGAAAGGAAAGAAGGAGGACCCGAGTAACTATAGGCCTATAAGCCTCACCTCAGTGCTCGGGAAGATCTTGGAGAGAATCATCAAGGAGCACATCTGTGGGGGGCCAGCAGGGGAGATCATGCTCAGGGGCAATCAGCATGGGTGGTTCATCAAAGGCAGGCCCTGCCTGACCAACCTGATTGCCTTTTATGACCAAGTAACTAAATCCTTGGATGATGGTGTCACCATGGGCTTAGTCTTTCTAGACTTTAAGAAGGCCTTTGACACTGTCTCTCATCCCATCCTCATCATAAATTAAGTGACTGCGGCATTAATGCCTGCACAGTTGGATGGGTCAAAAATTGGCTGATGGGGCACACCCAGAGAGTAGTGGTGGACGGGTTGTACTCAACCTGGTGAGATGTGAGCAGTGGGGTACCCCAGGGCTCGGTCCTCAGGCTGGCACTGTTTAACATCTTCATCAGCAACTTGGACGAGGGGGTGGAAAGCATGCTGTCCAAGTTTGCTGATGACACTAAGATGTGGGGTGAGGTGGACACACTCGAAGGGAGAGAGAGGCTGCAACTAGATTTAGACAGACTGCAAAAGTGGGCAGATGAGAATAGGATGGGGTTCAACGTAGACAAATGCAGGGTGCTGCACCTTGGGAGAAGGAATCCACAGCATACATAGTCTGGGGAGTTCCCCTCTTGAAAGCAGAGACGTGGAAAGGGATCTTGGAGTCATCATTGCCTCCAAGATGAACGTGAGCCACCAATGCCAGACCATAGCCAGCAAGGCCAGCCACACCTTGTCATGCATCCAAAGGTACATCTCAAGAGGAGGGCCATCCGCTTGGTGAGAGGGCAGCAGGACAGGCCCTATGAGGAGAGACTGAGGGACCTGAACCTGTTCAGCCTCAGCAAGAGGAGGCTGAGGGGGGACCTGCTGGCTGCCTACAAACTCATCAGGGGAGATCAACAGCAAATAGGTAGAGACCTTTTCTCTCCAGCACCACTTGGGGTGACAAGGAACAATGGTCATAAGCTGATGGAGAATAGGTTTAGGTTAGAGATCAGAAAGCAATATTTTACAGTTAGGGTGGGCAAAATCTGGGACCAACTTCCCAGGGAAGTGGTCCTCGCCCCTACCTTGGGCAAATTCAAGAGGAGGTTGGATGATCACCTGTCTGGAGTCTTGTGAACCCAGCATTCATTCCTGCCTGGGGCAGGGGGTCGGGCTAGATGATCTGTTCAGGTCCCTCCTGACCCTATTATGAAACTATGAGACTCAGCTGCAGCCCCTCCTTTGAATCTTTCCTGCCATGCCTTGCTCTTAATGAAGGTTATAAGAGGGAGGCCACTTGCAGGCTCTGCATGAGTCTGAGACTGTTTTGATCCTCACTGGGCCTCTCCTGGGTCCCCTCAGTCACAGTCTAATGCCCCCAAGCTAGCAGGCCCTCTCAGCCTGTCTGTACCCCTGCCCAGCACCAGTTACCTTAAGGGCTTCTTGCATGGCTCCTTACCTTCCCTACATTATGCCCCAAGCCTCACCGCTGTTCTCTCTATGATGTTGCCTATTCATACATTTGGTCCCCTTGGGCATTCTGAGCCCTTACACAACCTCCTCCTGGACACTTGAACCTCTAGTCCAGCATGTAGCCTTCTCTGGGTTTCCAGACCCCTGATCCTGTGTGTTACCCCCTTTCTGGGCTCCCAGCCCCCTGGTTCTGTATACTGCCCCTTCTCTGGGCTTCTGGACCTGTGGTCCTGCACACAGCCCTTCCCTGAGCTCAGGAATCCTTTGGTGCAGCTTAGCCCTTCCCCAGGCACCAGGACCCTCTGTGGGCTCAAAATAGAAAAAGGCCACTTGCCTATAAAAACTTAGTCCTTCTCTGCTGGGGGTGCTTGCCTTTGCTCCCAGGGCTGCAGAGTAATTTATAGGTTACAGTCCCTTCAGGAACCCTGCTTCCCAAAGCTTCTCACCCCATGGCTGCCAAGGAGGGACTGCCTGACTGGCTTAGGCTCTGGGCTTATATAGCTCCAGCTTGAGCCCTCTTCCAGTCAGGCAAGTGTCTTATTAGCCCCCTGCACCACCTGCAAGCAATCTCACAGGATGCTAGCACCCTTAAAGGAGCAGGCACACTCCAGTGCCCTGCTACGCCCTCCGCCCCCTTCCTATATCCATTACTTGCTTGGGGAAGTCTTTGCTGTAGCACACCACCGAGTGTTTTACCACTGGTTAACACTCAGTGATGTAGTTCTCCCTTGCCTTTTCCTCATCACAGGGATAACCCACCAGGTTGTGGGGGCAGAGGTTTTCAGGTGCCTCCTATTTACCTTTCCCAGGAGTCACAATATGTGGTATTTAGTAAGCACTATCCTGCCACAGGTAGCGCCCCCCCCCCCACTAGCCAGCCCCAGTAGGATGCAGTTTTAGGTCCTACCCAGGACCCCCTAGATGTCCTTAATGCAGTCCTTGGAGATTCGCATGGCTTCTCATCTCAGGGTTGATCTGTTGGTTCTGTATTTCCCTCAGCCAAGGCCTCAGCTGTAGGTACTGGACAGCTCTCTCCCATCTCAGTACACTGACCCTCTTCTTTCATCGGGAGTATAGCCTTCTTTCTCCCTCCAGCCTGGCTATACCAAGTGGTCTTGGGCTTCAGCTCTTCCTTGCAGGGGAACCCCTGGGACCCTTCACTTCCACTGGCTTTCCTACAAGTCTAAAAATCTTTCCCTGAATACCCATTGAGTCCTCAGGGCTTGCTGGGGACAATCTCTGGCCCAAAACTCAACCTCTGCAGAACCTGTAGGCCTTCCTCCAGCCCCCATATACAATTTTGTGTAGGTGATTCCACCTTCTTTTCAAATAGTTCCTTAACTGTCCACCACTTAGAGGGGCTGCGGAAGTTGCTCACATATATCTGAAGCCTCCTTCCAGGCCTTTGTCCCCACTCTCACCCCGTTATCTTTGGTGGCAAGGGGCGTCTCTCCCCCTCACCTAGGGTCCTCCCCCTCTCTTTCTGAGTCACCTGCTCATTTTTGGAGGTTCCATCATCAGTGCTGTCTTCACAGCTCCCCCTCTGGATTCCTTCAGCTTTCTGCCATTTTTCTTCTTCCCCAGTCAGGGCCACCAAATCCCCACCTTGGCTCTGTGGTTGTTTCCAGGATAGCCAGTGAGGCTGGCTTCCCCTTCTCTCTAGAGCATTTAGTAACTTTTCACCAGGGTTGCTCTTTTGGTATCAGGCTGTCTTTTCTGAATTTTTTCCCCTATTTGCCCTGCAGCTCCCACCTTTTGGTCCCTACCCCTGGGTGCTCTTCTGCCACAGTCTTTGCCAACACTTCCTTCTTAAAGCATCTTTCTAGTTGATGCTTCCTTTGAGGTTGGCCTGCCATAGCTCTCCAGCCCCTTGGTTCTGGGTACTTCACCCAGTGGGTGCAGTCCTAGCAAAATTGGTTATCATTCTCGCTACTTGTCCCCATCTGTCTCCTTTTCTCCTTAACCAAAGTCTTTCCCTCTGGGCTCACTGGCAATTCTGCTTCTAGATGCTGGAGGCAGTCAGTCACTGTGGGCATCTTAGCCTCATACTGGCTGGCAAGCCTTCCCAGCTTCTTTCTTATTCCCTCTGTTTCTTCCTCATGCCTGGCTGCCAGCTCCTTCCACTTTGGGTCTAGGCATTTAATTAATGCTGGCAAGACCTCTAGGTGAGATGCTTTACCTGCCTCTAGGTTCTTCCCTGACTGGGCCATCTCCATCTCATCTCCGGGAGTTTCTTGATTCAAACACAGATATGATTCCTCACATTCTTGGGTCATCTGTGCTTCCACGCTTGCAACCTCTAGGTTTCTCTCCACTGCAGCCAAAGCCATTCTCAGAAGTTCTAGCTCCTGCAAGTGATCCTCGCCCTCCTCTCTGGCCACTGCTAAGTGTTCAGTCAGCTGGGTTTCCAGAGAAATCATCTTTTCCCACAACTAGTCTAGGGCTCCCAGACCTCTAGTCCCATATGCTGACCCTTTTCTGGTCTCCCAGACCCCTGGTCTTGTGTGCCGTCCCTTCTCTGGTCTCAGGAACCCTCTGGTTCAGCTCAGTTCTTCCCTGGGCACCAGGACCCTCTGTGGACCCAACATAAAATAATGGCCACTTGCCTGTAAAAACTCAGTCCTTCTCTGCCCAGGGGGTCTTGCCTCTGCTCCCAGGCCTGCAAAGTATTTATAAGTCACAGTCCCTTCAGGAACCCTGCTGCCGAGGGCTCCTCACCCCATGGCTGCCAAGGTGGGACTGCCTGACCAGCTCAGGATCTGGGTTTATATAGCTCCAACCTGATCTCTCTTCCGGTCATACATCTTATTAGCCCCCTGCACCACCTGCAGGCAGCCTCTCAGGCCTCTAGTTCCCATGAAGGAGCAGGCCCCCAGTACCCTGCTACAGTTGGTTATTGGTATATACAGTATGTTAAGGATCAGTGCTAGCATGCTACCTTGTGGGAACCATGTTGTCATCTCCAGTGGCTCCATTTCTTGCAGTTCTATGTAAGAATGTCTGTTTTCTAAGAGATTTGATAAGCTTTAAGTGGACTGAGTTCTTATAGTTCTAGAACCAGGGAAGGGGTGAGTGGAGGCACAGAATGCTATGCTATGCTATGGACCGTGCCCACAAACTAGAGGTGCACAGACAATAATTGAACTAACTATGTTTCTGGTTTGGGATATGAATGCCTACACACAGGCATCTGCAAGTGTGGTGATGGGTTAGTGAGAGGTGGAGTGGAAACACAAAGCCAGCCAGAGGTGGAGTGCCAGCTTAGAATCAAAGCAGGATCACAATTGCAGCCTGCCTGAGGGTCATTTGGGCATCAGAAGTGGGGGAGGGGGTGTAGCCGTGTCCTGTGATATCAGGTAATCAGAGTGCTAACAAAACCTATTGTAGCCTTCTGTAGTGGGATAATGTCTTGTATTTAAGCCAGCAATAAAAGGGCAAACATACAGAGAATGGATCTAATATGCAAACAATTATAAAATGGTAAAATTGCAGCACTGCCTAATTTCCCTACTTGAATGCCAAGCATGTTCTGCAGTAAAGTGGCTATTTTATCACATGGAATAATATTCTCTCTAACAATTTTTAGTAACACTTTGCAAATAATTTCTTGTAAGTTTATAAAACTACTTAACAAGTATGGATAAGCTGTAGCCAATAACAGTACAAGGACAACCTCATGTTATTTAGTTTTATCCTGTCAAATTCTGTGCTTAAACATAAAACTGAAGGTACGATTTAGCACTAAGTTTGTCAGTGGGTAGGGATTCAGGTGAAACCTTGAAAAATATAATGAAAATCAATACATTTCATTGAGTACTTTTTTTTTCAGATACACCCACACTGTGTAAAATTCAGGACACCTACTGGCAAGTACCCCAACTTCCCTGACAGGCCACACCCCCAACTTTTGGTGGCCCAAGCCAGAAAGAGAGGTTTTGCAGGCTGTATGTTCGATACACTTTGTCCCAGGATATACATTGAATCTGTCTTGGCACTTGTCAAATTACATTTCAAATCCTAATCTCATGTCATCTGCCAAACTGAAGTTGTTAGGTCTAGATGAGAAAACATCCATATTCCACTTCATGTTACAATACCAGAAATACCAAACGTCCCATTTTGAATACCTTCTTGAGAAACAGCAGAGGTGGATCCCTTCTCCTAGAGGTTTCTACAGATATTTTATTATAGATCACAAATCCTGTCTTCTAATAGACTTCTATGTGCCTGCTCATGAACTTTATTTCTTTCTCCTCTCTGTAGCTATTTTTTATCTTCTTTTTTTCAGTTTAGTTTGTTGCTGTCACTGAAAAAAATCTATTGTGAATTGTAGGGCCAATTAAGTAGTACAGCCACTCCTTGCTTAACGTCATAGTTACTTTCTTGAAAAATGTGACTAAGTGAAACAATGTTAAGAGAATCCAATTACGTCACAGTAGTTACCTACTAGCAGGTGGTGGCCAAACAACATTAAAACCAAACATTGCGCGATTTTAAACGAGTATATTCTCCAATAGATCAGTGATGTAATAATAAAACTACATTAACCAGGATGATGTTAAGTGAGGAGTAACTGTATATAGCACCTTGTCTATGTAATTAGTAATTTGGTTACATGAAGAGTTTTTTTTTTACTTCAATACACAGAGTGCTGTTTTTTATTTGCATTTAGCTTTTATTAATGCACCTGTACTCCTTTTTTCTTGTTAAAGTTTAAATAAAAGAAAGACAGAGGAAGTGTAGGTGAAAGTGAGTGAATCTACTCATGCGCTTTACTGCCAAGTTGGCTAATTAACTCCACGGTAAAGCATCACAATCTACGTGTATGTCACTATTAGGGTGCAGTAAATTAACTCCACTGTAGGACAGTATTGTCTTGGACAAAAAGTATCCTACAACAGAGTAATTGTGTGTGCTCGGACACACGCATGGACTGTGACAAGGGCTAGCTGGAGCATGAGGGTGCTACAGTCATGCTCATGCCAGCCTTTCCAATGCCAGCACACAGAGCTGCTCCACCCTGGCTTGAATTACTATGGTCCCGAGTGTGGCGGGCCAGTAGGGGGCGCTCCTGCGTTGAGCCGCCCACCTCACTGCGCCCGACCACCT
>NW_005842301.1:824001-847267 GCF_000455745.1 Alligator sinensis | reverse complement strand
CAGAGGTGGTTGGAGTTTCCTCTGGAGGCAGGTCACTCTTGGAGCCTGCGGTTATGAGGAGAGAGCCAGTTTCAGATTCACCTGGATGACTGCATGGCTAATGGCTGCCTTGTTCCTGGCCCGGGCCTTTAAATAACCTCTCTGACCTCAGCAGCCCGGTCCAATCGAAGCTGCCAGTGCTGGTCACAAGCCAACCAATCTAAAAAAGCATCACTGGCTACCTGGGCCCGTGAGCGGGGCTTCCCGCCCCAGCCCCCAGGGGACCAGAGCATCCACCTCCGAGGCACCAGGCTTTTGTCAAGTAGACAGGGAGGGAGATCCCTGCCCTGAGGAATTCAACACCAGCCTCTCATGCTGGCAGAGACAGATTTCTGGAGAGGAACACAGACGGTGGCATTTCTGCCACACCGAGCACATGTTAAGATGCTGCACCTGGGAAGCAGCTGACTCCAGCATGAACTGCACCAGAGTTTATTCAAGCACATTAATAACACATGTAGATGCACCAAGTGAAAGCTACCAATGGATAGTGGTCTATAAATGGATTAATTTCACTACTTAGTCTTTTGTTCCAGAGACTTATCACAGTACTTTTATATTTCTATAATCACTTTAACAGGTTTCTCCATTCTATGAGCTTTTGGCTCTGGTAACAGTATCTCTCTTTCACTTTCCCCATTCTTCTGTAAAATAAACTAACGTATTGTATAACCCTGGTTATGCAACTTTGTTTTCCAAGCTTTATTGGTATGGACACAAATTCTCATTTTATTCTCTTCCACCTTAAAAAAAGTGAATCCTTCCTATTTAGTAGTTAGCCACATTCACATATAAAATTTTCCTGACAATTTTTCTTTTATTGTTGACTGCCTGCCTCTGACTTTCTTCTGATCAGTAATGGACTGAAAAAAACTGTTACCACTTAGAAATTATAATGGCCATGCTTGATACATAAATACATAAATAAAAGTTATTATATCATTTATTTAAATATTGTCCATTTTAAATTCCATACATCCAATTTTGATATACTGGATTCAGAATAAATCTGAGGCTATCAACTACTAATATAATTTATTTTTAACATTATAGTTACTGTCCCTTGTTGTATGCAATAACGTAGTGGAACTGTTACAGTAAAAGCTCTGTTATTCGGCATCCCCTGGGAATGGGGGATGCCAGTTAATCAAATATTCCAGTTACTCAAATGTGCACCATCTGGTGCACTCCCCAGCATCAGCGTGCCGGGAGACAGGGAGGGGGCCCCGTGCAGGCTGCTTTGCCCCACGCAGACTGCTTTGCCCTGGGCCGTGGGCCGAAGAAGCAGCGAAGAAAAACTCGGCTTGCAGCGGCGAAACAGGAAATCCCCCAGAAGTGGTACTTCCAGTTTTGCTTTTCCCGCATCCCTCAGATGCCAGTTAATAGAGTTTTCCAGCTAATTAAGTGCCGGTTAACACAGCTTTTGCTGTTTAACATTTAGTGCAAAATTTTGGAATCATTAACTTTTACAAAATGAGTATTGGACTAGGTCAGCATACAAATAGGAAGTTGTGCACAAAAATTCATTATTCATATTAGAAGTAACACTGCATCTTCAATAGCACATATTTTTATTTCTTATAATACCTAATTTTGTTCATATTTGAGCTGCTGTCCATCTCCACAAACACGCATGGAAGCTGTAAGGCCCTGCTGTAACCAAGTAATCACTTCCCCTGTAATTACCCGGGAAACACTGAATGGAGCTTGCCCGGGGACCGACATGCAAGGAAGCTCCATCGATAGGGAGGATATCAGGAGGGTCACTCTCGCGGGAGCTGAGGGAGTAGTTCTCTTTCAGTGTGACAGTAAGTTGAGAGCCCCAGTAGGAGGACTCAGATGCCTGTACACTAGTGCCAGGAGCATGGGGAACAAGCAGAAGGAACTAGCTCTCCTGCTTTCCAGTGGCCATTACTATCTAGTATGGATTATGAAGATCTGGTGGGACTCCTCATACAATTGGAGCATAGCCATAAATGAATGGGAGTGTGGGGCCATTGCTCAACAACTTAGGACAGCTAGTCACCAGCACTCAGGAGAAAACTGAACTCCTGGATGACTACTTTGCTTCGGTCTTCAACTGGGCCAAGGGGAAAGTCATGCCAGATAGAGTACAGAATGAGCAGGGTTCAAATGACCACCTTCCTACTATTGCCTTAGAACTGGTGTGTGATCAATTAAAGGAACTGGATGTATATAAAAGTCAGTAGGACTGAATGAACTTCATCCGAGTGCTGAAGGAGCTGACCAAAGTCACTGCAGAACCCATGGCAAAGATCTTCAAAAACTCATGGCACTCCAGGGAGGGCTGGCCCCAAGGACTGAAAGAGGGCCCGTGTTGTGCCCATCTTCAAGAAAAGAAGGAGGGAGGACCTGGGTCATTATAAGCCAACTAGCCTAATGTCTATCTCAGGGAAAATCCTGGAAAAAATCATTAAAGGAGCCTATGTGCAATAGGCTTGCAGAAGGTAGGATTCTGAATGACAGCCAGCATGGCTTCGCTGCAGGCAGATCTTGTCTTACCAACCTCATCTCCTTTTATGATCAAGTGACTCAACTCTTGGATAAGAGAGGAGGTTGACATTATATACCTCGACTTCCAAAAAGCTTTTGATCTGGTATCCCACAATGTTCTTGCAAGAAAATTGGAAGACTGTGGGCTTAACTGCGAGACAGTCAGGTGAGTAGGAAACTGACTGTGGGACAGGACCCAGAGAGTTCTAATGAACGGATCTGTGTCATCTTGGTGGAAAGTGGCCAGTGGTGTCCTGCAGGAGCTGGTGCTTTGTCCAGTGCTATTCAACATCGATGATATGGATGTGGGGGTGAAGACCTCACTGGCCAAGTTCACAGACGACACAAGTTATGGGGAAGCATGGTAACACTTGAAGATAGGCTGCAGATACAGGCAGACCTAGACAGGCTTGCAAGTTGGGTGGACTGGAATAAGATGAAGTTCAACATTGAGAAAGGTAAAGTGCTCCACCTAGGGCAGAACAATCCCCTGCACACCTACAGGCTTGGCAACACCAACCTGAACAGCACTATGAATTAAACAGACCTGGGGGTAATAATAGATCACAGTAAAAACATGAGCCGGCAGTGCAGCGCTGTAGCCAGCAGAGCTAACAATACTCTGACACACATCACGATGCATCTCCAGCAAAACAAAAGAAGTGATTCTCCCACTCTACTCGGCATTGGTGAGATTGCAGCTGGAGTACTGCATCCAGTTCTGGGCGCCACACTTTTAATAGGATGTGGTAAAGCTTGAGAGATCCAGAGAAGGGCCATCCGTATTTTCAGAGACTTGCGTGGCAAGCCATATGAAAAAAGGCTAAGGGATCTCAGACTCTTCGGCCTGAAAAAAAGAAGGCTGAGAGGAGACTTGGTAGCAGCTTACTGCTACATCAGAGACGTACATCAAGGGCTCGGTGAACAACTGTTCACCAGGGCACCCTTGGGGAAAACTAGGAGTAATGCACAAACTCCTGTAAGACCATTTCAGGCTTAACATTAGGAAAAACTACTTCACAACTAAGGTGTCCAGACTGTGGAATAAGCTCTCTCCAGAGGTGGCACAATTGCCTACCCTGGAAACCTTCAAGAGGAGACTGGACTGGCATCTTGCTGGGGTCACCTGACCGCAGTTGTCTTTCCTGCTTGGTGCAGGGGGCTGGACCTGATGATCTTCCAAGGTCCCTTCCAATCTATGACTCTTCGGGCATGTCTACACAAGACGCTACTGTGCAGTGGTTACTGCGCATTTATTTAGTACTTGTATCATCAAATACTAAATAAATGCACAGTACCTGGAGTGACTGTACAGTAGTGCTGGTGAACACCTTTAAGTGACACTATTGCGCAGCAGCTTAATAATACTGCACAGTAGCATATTAGCACTGTTTGTGTTGTGATGTGCTACTACGCAGTACTATTCGGCTACTGCAGAGTTAGCATCTTGTGTAGATATGCCCTTGGTGTAACTGTCAGCTGCAGATAGCTTGCAGAATAGTCAGCTTGCAGTAGTAGTTACAAATAGGAATGTAATTTTCAGTGGCCGTGTGCTTGAGACTAGTCTTTAATTTGAATACGAGTCAAGGATTTTTGTGGGTTTCCAGAGGCTGTTTGTGAGTTCCAACATACTCATAAGAATAAAATCCTAACCCCCAACTGGACATGTGTGCAGACACAAACATAATGTTTCAGTTTTTCCATGCTGCTTATGACTGCAAGACAGTTTTATATCCCATTCAAGACCACACTACATTTTATATTGGCTATATAGTTTTGCTAGCTGCCCTCCACACGTTCTGATTACACCCTGCTATCACATAATTCATAAACAAATTTCTAGAGTCAGGACAGTTAAGTCAGATTTAAAAATGGCATCAGTTGGTGTATTCATTGCAACAATATTGGTCAAAGAGACTCATACGTCTCCCATGGCAGGGGGTCGAACTTGATGATCTGCTCAGGTCCGTTCTGACCCTACCTATTAAAACTATACGTGCCGTTCTTTAGGAAAATTTTCACTGCATCACTTCTCTTTGAGACAAGAAACTACTTATGTGTTTTGATACTACATGAATATTCCCAGGCTACCACCCCCGCCTTCTTGATGTTTGCCTTCACAAGTAAATCACCAGGGATCCTGGTTTTCTCCAATTAAAAATTACAAATTCTCCGATTAAAAACCCAAAATCCGTAATAAAAATTAAAGACCCCCACAGCCCCCCCCAGTGCTGCTGGTGCCCCGCATTCCCCCCAACAGCCTCCTCAACCCTTCTGATGCTCCTCACTCCCCCACAACAGCCCCACAGACACGCAGACAGACACTGACACTCACCCCAGCAGGTAAGTGTGGGCGGAGTAGGGCAGGGGAAAGGGAAGGTGCTGGGGGAGGGCAGATCAAGAAAGTGGGGAGCATGCCCCTGCGACCACTCCCAGGAGCAGGGCCAGGGTGCTACTCTGCAGGCTGCACGTGCACTGGCTGGCCTGATAGGGTGTTTGCACATGGAGGCTGACACCACAACTCTGCCACTGCACCCTGTGCTACCATCCCACGGCCACGACACGGCTTTGTGGGCCAGTGGTGTAGGGTGCAGCAGCAGCAGTGCAGGGGCGGCCGCTGTATGAAGGCTACATACGTGCCACATAGCTGGGGAGGGAAAGGGGGGCTCACATGCAGTGACTGCCATTGCACCGCCACTTATGCCCTGTGACCAGCTGCATGGCTCTGCAGTGCTGCAGGGTGGCAGGAGCAGCATGCCAGCTGGGGAGGGAGGGGCTTTGCGGGTAAGCAATGAGGGATGTGGTGTAGTAGCGCCCGCCATGTGTGGCCTACACACATGCCGCCCAGCCAGCTGGCCAGGGGAGGGGGAAGAGGGGCTTGCATGCAGCCAACTGCACAGCTCCGTGGCCACAGCTCTGCAGTGGTGGCAAGGGATGGTGGCTGTGGGGGGCAGGGCGGGGCTTGCATGCACCAGCTGCTGCCATTTACCTGTGGAGCTGTGCCAGCAGTGGTGGCTGCCATGTGCAACGCCTCCCCACGCCACTGCTGCGACTGCAGACCCATGCTGGGCACTCCAGACAGCTGCAAACCCCTGATCCCTGCTGGAGTGGCTGGCTATATACCGGCGATTCCCTGCCCTCCACCCCTGCAAAAGCCCGATCCTCACCAGTATAAAGCCAGGCACTATGGCAGAGATCAGGGGTTTGCAGCTGGCTGCCTGCACATAGCCCAACTGGGCTCGGTGTCTCCATGCCTCACATATAACTGGCCAGGCACTCGGGCCAGCTGCAAACCTCGATCCCCGCCAGAGTGCCCAGCTTTACACTGGTGATCCACACCACCCCACCCCGCGCAAACCCCCAGTCTTCACTGGTATAAAGCCTGGCATTCCGGCAGGGATTTGGGGGTGGGGGGGGTTGCACAGGGGAGGAGGGAATCACTCTCCTCCAGCCCTGCCCCACAATGCCACAGCCCCCACAAGCCCCACTTACCTCTTCACAGGCTCTAGGAAATGGAGCTTGACCCAACACTTGGGACTAACTAAATGCCTCAGGCCCTGCCCTTCCCCTTTTCCCTCCCTCTCCCCCTGCCCCTCAGGACAGGGTTGGGGCTTTCCTACCTCTTTTGCAGACAGGTCTTGCAGGCTGGAACTCAGCCAGCCTGCAGAGCTTTGCAAAAGCAGGAAAATCCGTGTTTTCTCTGCTAAAGACAGGAAATCCACAGTTTTGTCCATGGGAAATGGAAAACCCAGATCCCTGGTAATCACTGACATTACCTGGATACGCACATTGTGCATACCTGCTCATGAAGCAGTTTCCTGGGTAAAGCAAGGAATATAGTCAGAGTATATTGTCTGGCAACAAAAGTGGAATAGCAAGTAAGTTAGTTATTTATGCATTGACAGACAGGCATTCAGTATGAGGTGGTAAGTCTTCATTGCAAGGGACTTAGGAAATATGACTTAATTTCTTTAATAATGACAGCCTTATCTTGTGCTAATTACTACTTAATATTAATACTACAATTTTATCCCCCCACCTGCAACTCACTCATAATATGATAAAAATGTAAGTGGAGAGCTTTGTGGGTGATATCATTTACTGGACCAACTACTAGGGCTGTGCAAGGCTTTCGACACAGCTTTGGATCCGGAGAAGCTTCGGACGCTTCAGGGTCCGAAGCAGCACATCCGGGTCAAAGCGCTGGCCTCGTTAGGCTTCCCGAAGCAGTTCGGAGCCGCCTCAGAGCCACCTCTGAGATCCGGCCATGGGGTATAATGGGGAAACAATAAAGTACCTATAACTTCGTTGTTTTTTGTCCAATTTGGATGAAATTTTCAGAGATGGTAGACTCTACAGAGAGGATGAAGCCTGCCAAGTTTTAAGAAGATCGGTGCAAGGGTTTGTGGGGGAACTGCCCCTCAAGCTGCAGACAAGCAAAACTGGTGCCATGAATGCTTGTGGGACTGACTCTGTTTTGGGGCGGGGAGCGGGAGCTGTTGTGTTCCCAGTTACCAATCAATCAATCAATCAATCAAGAGTCACTCAGGGACCAGGGACCAGCTCAATACACAGGACCTAGCTACTACATAACTTAACGAGCATCAATTAGCACCTACAAAACCAGGCTAAGGAGAGGAAAGACTCAATACAGACAATCAACTGCCCCAAGACAGACGCAGTCTTAGCAAGAGTTTTGCCTGTCAGCAGCTAGGGGTGCAGGGCCCCGGACTCCCCTGCACCGATCTCCTTGACAGCTGCCAGGCATCACAGCAGGGGCCACTAATCCTGCAGCTGTCACCCCGCTGTGCCTGAATCAACACACGGTCACCCATGGCACGAGTTTTGCTTATCAGCAGCTTGAGGTGCAGGTCCCCTCAAACCCCTGCACCAATCTCCTTGAAACCTGGCAGGCTTTGTGGCCTCAGTAAGAGCTACCAGCCCTGCAGTTTTGACCCCCCTGTGGTGTGACGCACAGCTGTGACATGTTTGGCTTTCAAGAATTTGGGGTACAGTTCCCCCCAAATCCCTGCACCGATCTTCTTGAAACTTGGTAGGTTTCATGCTTTCAGCAGAGGCTACCATCCTTGCAAGTTTCATCCAAATCGGACAAAAAACCAATCAAGTTATAGATATTTCATGGATTCCCCCGTTATACCCTATGGCCAGATCTCCGAGGCAGTTCCGAAGCTTCGGCCGGATCAAGGTGGAAACCCGGTCCGGAGCTCCGGATTGGATCACGGCCATCCAAAGCAGCCAGATCTGAAGCCAGATCGGATCGCTGCCGACTCGCACAGGCCTACCAACTACATAGTTGGAAGGGATATAGATGAGCATCTGGGTACCAAGTACCCTATCCAAAAGCTCAAAGCAACTGTTTAGTCATGTCCACCATCCCTTTGCCTTTTGTATCTTTTCTGCATCATCATTGCTGGACATCACTAAGTAGTGATCAAAACTCAGGGGGTACCCCATGATCAGGAATGTAAGTTTTCCTAGGGACAAACAGCAACAGCACATATTTGTGCCACTGTTAGTTGTCCCCAGGCATGCCCCTGCATATATGCTCTGGTGTGCAGCAGATTGCCCCAGGTGGATTAGGGAAGAATGAGGCCAGCACCTGGGCTGGCCCCAGTAGTCTTACCTGGGGTCCTGGTAAAGGCTGCAGCGGTGGCGATCCAGCCAACACGGATCTGGCCAGCCAGGCTTGTTTCGGGCAGTGCACTCTGCATGTGCTGTACTGCTTTCCTGCAGGTTTTTTTTAGATTTCCTGGTATACAATTTTGCCACCACGCTGCAAATAAGCAGTGCAGCTAACAGATCCATGTGCAATACATGGTGCCTCAAAAGACTTTGAGGCATTGCAAACAGTTCCACCTACTATTTTTCCATACTGCAATCTTTACAATCTTGTTCGTAAGGGGTAAAGACTAGAGGCAGTAGAAAGAACAACCAGAAAATATCATCCTGAAATTTATTTTTGGAGTTTGGTGCCTTGAGTATTAGATAAAACATTTTAACTTAACATGCAATTTAGAAATGCTACAGGGATGTCTGGATATTAGATGATTACACATAGATGAGATTAAGTTAGATAGTTTTCAAGCACTAACAGATAATAGCTTGCTCATGCCACTGAAGTATGATCTTTCCCTTTCACTCATTAGTTCAAAATGTAGAGGCCTCCTACAGAAGTTGCATTCAGCTGAAGAGTGTGGCTTCAATTCCAGACCAACATCTTTCCACGTAGCCAGCAGTTTTTCTGTTGAGAGGAAGAATATATTCAAGAATACTCACTTAGGGCTTTACTAAACATTCAGTAATCTAAACACTTTCCAACCTTCAGGCAAGTAATCCCCATACTGTCTTGCATACCACCCCTACCCCTGAGATAAGACAAGCACCTTGTTTCAGGAAGGCAGAATGTGAAAAAACATTCTACCTCTTCCCTAAGTTGGCAGCAGTTATGAGAGGTTAACACTGTGCTTTGCGCCTGCTGGTCCCGAAACCAATGACAGCCATTTTGGCAGCTGTTATAGCAAAGTCTCCTTGCTTCTAATTCCAGCAAAGAACAGAAGCGTCCTCACTTAAGCCATGCATCCTAGTTCTGGAGGGAGAAACGCGCATGCAGCATGCAAATAAAGTAATTGTGATGTTTACAGAAGTGAGGGGTGGCAAAAAGAGATATTTAGCAGAATTTATTCTTACACTAAAGTAGGGTAAGGTGTCAGGGGAAGTTGGTTTCTACTTATATTCAGCTTGAGTAAGATTAAGAGTACATAGTTCATTAAAAAAATGGACCAATTACATTTTTTGAATGCCCAAGGAAAAGAAAAAGCAGTTAAGGGTGCTAGTTGCTACTTCTTAACCTGTATTAAAAAGGGTAGTCAGATTTCCACAGCTCTAAACTGACTTTGTGGCTGAGAGGGGAAGAAAAAGTAAGGAATCCCAGATACTGCTTTCACACATAGGTACTTAATAGGGAGAGGGAAGATAAGTTTTTATCAGCTAGAAGGTTCTGCTTTTCATCTGATCATCAGAAACTGTTGAAGCAGGGTCCTGCTTTTCGTGGAGATGTGGGACTTAAAAATTAGTTCAACATAAGAATGCTTACACACTGTCATAAGAAAGCAATACTTTTCAAAAAGAAACTTTAGAAGGTGATAGAGGACTAGACTAGTATTACACAGAAATAAATTGTTTTCTTTCAGCTTGAACCTTAAAAATGAGTGCCACTACTTTTTCAAGGCAAGATCACAGACTGTTTGGTACTTTTTTTTGTAGAAGACTGAGTACGGGTGCACTTTATAGACTGAGAGTCTGCTCTCAAAAGGCATTTGAGTGCAGTGTTCTTAGGATCATAGGAAAGTATGGCTGGAAAGGACCTTAAAAAGGCATCTAGTCTAGACCCCTGCTCAAGGCAGGGGTCTAGACTAAACCCTGACTAAATCATCCCCGACTACACCATCCTAGCCAAGTGTCCAACTTACTCGTGAAAATTTCCAGGGGTGGAGAGTTCACAACTTCTCTAGGTAGCCTGCTTCAATACTTGACCACCCTCATAGTTAGAAAGTTTCTCCTAATCTCCAACCTAAGTTTCCTCTGTTGCAGCTTGAGGCCTTTGTTCTTAGTTCTGTCCCTTATGACCACAGAGAAAAAAAAACAATCCTCCTCTCTTATTGAAGGCCACCCCCTCAATCTTTTCTTTTCTACAGATTAAGTAACTTTAACTCTTCTAGCCTTTCCTCCCAACTCATGCTTCCCAGGCTTCTAATAATTTCTGTTGCTCTCCACTTTACCCTCTCTAATCTGTCCAAATCCTTCATGAAGGGTGGACCCCAAAACTGAACATAATACACTAGATGAAACCTCACCAGTGCTAAATAGAGCAGAAAAATCACTTCCCTTATAGATTCATGGATTGTAGGGCTGGAAGGGACTTCAGAAGATCATTGGGTTCAGCTCCCTGCACCAAGCAGGAAAGACAACTGGGGTCAGGTGACCCCAGCAAAGTGAGTGTCTAGTCTCCTCTTGAAGATTTCCAAGGTAGGCAACTGCACCACCTCTGGAGGGAGCTTATTTCATAGTCTGGACACCCAAGCTGTGAAGAAGTTTTTCCTAATGTTGAGCCTGAAACAGCCGTCAAAGAGTTTGTGACCATTACTCTTAGTTTTCCCCAAGGGTGCCCTGGTGAACAGTTGTTCACCGAGCCCTTGATGGGGGTGGGGGAGGGGGGGGCGGGGGGGGGAAATCAAGGCTGCAGCAGTGAGGGAGGGAGGGAATGGGGCTGGGGCTCACTAGCCGGGGGTGGGGAAGGAGGGTGTGTGACCCCGACCTGTGTGGCGCAGGGCAGGCTGCAGCTCTGGGCTGGGGCCAGGGTGAGCGCAAAACAGAGGCACGGCTTATCCGGCAGCTCCCACCGCTCGCCAAGGAGGGCATTGGGGAGGGGGTGCCCCCAGATCTGCCCAGCCAGGAAGAGCCTGGCGCCAGCCTGCCCCATGCAGATCCAGGGGCACATGTTGCCCCCCCCTCCATATGCCATCCTGGAGCCACCACATGAGCACCGGACAAACCGTGCCTCCATCCCATGCCTTCCCTGGCCCCAACCCCACACCCTCCCTCACAACAGGGGCCTTGATCCCCCCCAGCACACCTTCCCTTTCCCCTTTCCTCACACCAGACTTACCAGCTGCACACAGCACTGCACGCTGCTGGCTCTGCTCCTCACTGCCTATGTGCTGTGCTGCAGCTGCATGCACACATGGACGTTTATTGGAAAAATTATTGGCCCCATCGGGCTGATTTCCGATACAGAAAATGTTCTTTATATTGGTGCACCTCTAGTATTTGTAGATGCAGCTACTTCATCACAAGAGCAGGATTTTGTCCTTGTTGAATCTCATCTCACTGACTGCAAACCGTTTTCCCAGTTTATTTAAGGTCATTCTGGATCTTTGCCTTGCCCGCCAGTTCACCCAATTTGGTTTTATCACCCAAATTTGTTAAGCAGGCACTCAATCCCATCATTCAAAACATTAACAAAGATACGGAACAATACCAGACCCAGGACAGATACCTGGGAACCCCACCGAATACCTCTTCTGACTGAGCAACTAATGACTTACTGCTAAAGTAATATGATCCAACCAATTATGTAATCACTTTATAATACTTTCATCTAGTTAATATTTCCTCAACTTGTTAGTAAGAAGGTTGTGCAAAAAGTCCTTCTAGAACTCAGCTGCCATATACTCTACTCTCCCCCACCCACAGAAGCTGTCACCTTATCATAGAAGGAAATCAGATTGGGCAGGCATGACTTGCTCTTAGGGAATCTATGCTGCCTGTTCCTGATCACTTGTTCTTCTCTAGATGCTTCACAATGGATTCCTTGGGGACATGCTCCATGATCTTTCCAGGAGCTGAGTTCAGGTAGATTGGTCTGTAGTTCTCTGCATGCTCCTCCTCCTCCCCTTTTTTAAAAAGAGGGCACTATCTTTGCCTTTCTACAATCATCCAGAACCTCACCCAACCTCTGTAAGTTCTCAAAGAGGATAGCTAATGGCTCTGAAGTTACCTCAGTGAATTCCTTCACTGAGACCTTCCTGGACCTGCCAAGTTGAAAGCATCTAACTTCTCTCAGTAAGTCCTAACCTGTTCTTCTACCACTGTAGGTGGTTTGTCTCCTTCCCCACCTTTAATGCCAACTCTTAGGATCTGTTCACTCACCAAGGAAATAGCTCATCATTTGAGGTGTGTGATGAGGGGTAGGGGCAATACGCAGAAGCTCTTCTCCACGAGGAACTGTGGGATAGTTTATTGCTTGGACATAGATGCTGTGCTGGCTCATTAACGTGTCACATATTTCAGTATTTTTAGCAGCATCTGCAACCTAAAATTACACAAATACACACACAAAAAAGTCAGTGCAAAGGTGGTGACTGGAAGCATGCATGCTTTATTAATAAAATATACAGTATAAGCAAGTTTATAAATCTGAGTAGGTGCAGCTTTCTTCAGAAGCTGAGCCAGCTTAAACCCAGAACCAAAACATGAACTAACTTGTTCCCCCTTCCTACACCACTGTGTTATAGGAGGACACTATTAAGTAGGAGGGTCAAAGGACTTTCATCTAACATCCTTTCTAGAGTGGTGATTCCCAAAGGGTGATACAAAAACAAACAAACAAATAAATAGGGGTGCACCAATAGAGATCTTGGGGGCTGATACCAATAGCCAATTTTTAAGGAGGCATATCAGCTGATACCGATCTGATTTCCGATACAGTTGTGTGCAGCTGGTAAGTCTGCTGTGGTGAAAGGAAAGGGGGGAGGGAAGGGAAGTGGGGGGGCAGATCAATGCCCCCCACGGTGAGGGAGGGAGTAGGGCTAGGGTAGGTGCTGCCCAGCTGGGGTAGGGCAGGTGCGGGAAGGAGCCACAGCTCGTCCGGGGGGCGCAGGGAGGGAAGAGGGAGCAGGGAAGGGGGGGCAGCTGATGTGTGCTGCTTGTTGGGGAGGGTACCGGTGGGGGGTGCCCCCAAATCTGCACTGGGCAGACCAGGCAGGCTACAGCACTGTGGCTGGGACGGGTGGCTACGGGGGGCTGCAGCCACCCCCAAATTTCACCGTAGCACCCCTCCCAGTGCCACCGCAGCCTGTCCTGAGCACAGTGCAGCACAGCCCCTGGCCCCAGCCCACAGCTGCAGCCTGCCTCACGCAGATCCTGGGGGACACATCCATCCATCAGCCACATCAGCCCAAAAAAGCCAATTGCTGGTAATATCAATTTTCCTTTTATTGGTCTCGACACAATATGGGCCGATGTATCCGTGCACCTCTAATTTTAATATGGAAAATGTGTGCCCCAGGTATCAGAAGTTTGGGAAGCATTCTTATAAAGTATATTCACCTTCTCAGCTTCAACATTTCAAACCCTTTACTGGGCAGAAAAGGTTCTACTTCCACAGAAGGTTCAGTATAAAATAAAAATAGGAATAAAACTTGTATAGTGCATTAACAATGTAAATGCCAGACAGTTTTCCATGTACCCGTTCTTGCTGTGAAATGTTTCACACATTGATGTTAGTACACTCCCATCTTCCCTCATGTCAATGACCAACACACCCAAACATTCAACTACAGTCTTCATCATTTTAAGCTAACAGTAGGCCAAGTGTGGCTTACTATTTGTGACTATTAGAATAGGCTTCTACTTGTCAGATAACATGCATGCAAGTTTTTGCAGCTATACACAAAGCAAGAACTATTTGGAGTAAGTACAAAGGAAATATTTTAATCTTTAAAATAGTTACCCTGATTGGAATGATGTGACTAGGACAGTGTATTACAGGAAGTCCAGCATCCATCAGCATCTGTCTCATAAGCTTAACATTGCGTTGGTGCTGGCGTCGAAGAACTTGCCCCTCTTCACTCTTTAGAGTTCTGACAGATGCTAGTGCACCAGCTAAAAGCATGGGTGGCAGCGATGTTGTGAAAATGAAGCCAGCAGCATAGGAACGTATGGTATCTATCAAGGATCTTGTACTGGCAACATACCCTCCTACACAACCAAATGCTTTGCCTGGGGAGAATAAGGGGGGGAAAAGAAAAAGACACCACACTTGATAAGGTACTTCATACAAGGTACGAAAAGATTGTGATTTGGTGCCCTATGACAGTTTCTCAACCAGTGGGTTGCAAGAATATTTGAAAGGGTTGTGAGCAGGTCTTCAGAAAAACTTGTGAAAGCACACTTTTCCCCTTGCAGGCTGGCAGCATTCCAGCTTGCAAATGGCTGCTTGGGATAACTGGAGGCAGCAGGCGCATGCACATCTGCATGCGCAGACACACATAGCCAGCATACAGTGCATGCGCCTGTGTGCCTGCCTGCCGATGCTTGGGACAATGGCCGGGCGTAGGGCTGCGGCAGGGCAGGGGAGCAGGGGAAGGAGGGGGTGATCCTTCGCAGGGGAAGCTGTGTGCATGGCCCGGCAACATGGGTCTGTGCCCATACACACAGGGGCCCACACTTGCTGCTCACGCTCTGGCCTGAGCAAGACAAAGGCAGCTGTGGGCCCCCTCTGGCAGGGCTGGGGGAACAGGGGACTGCGGATTGGGAGTGAAGGGAGGACAGCAGGCACCACCAGGGCCAGGGGTACATGGGTCAGGACAAGCCATTGATTTTAGCAAATGGGTCCCAGTACAAAAAAAGGGTGAGAACCACTGCCCTACGACACTATGAATGTAGTACACAACAAGTTCAATGTTATGTTAGTTCATCCAGAAATCAGTTTGTAGTACAATGCAACGTTAATGCTATGGCACCCTGAAAGAGCTGGCCTTGCCTACAGCTTTTTGTGAAAAAGCTAACTAATTAAAGCAGAAGCGGCCCTCGTGTGGCCGAGATCTAGACAGTGGGGCTTCTGATAGGCTGGAGAACCCACCACGAAGTGGCAAGGCAACAGGTTGTTGGCACAGCTCCAGAACCCAGGAGTCCCACCCTGCTTTCCCCCCAGCACTGACAGTAACTGAAATCCCCCAAACTTGGTGGTGTGGTGAATTGTGGTGATGGCATTCACCTCCTGGAATCTGAAGCCACATCAACACGGTGGCTTTAGCAGCCCTACAGGCCACAATTTAACCATGGGCTGCCACTCAGATAGCACCATACTAATGCATATGGAAGGGGTGGAGGGGGAAGTGAGATGACACTGCCCAGGGCACATTTACACAAGATACTTTACTGCATAGTAGAGCCAATTACTGTGCAGTAAGCATCTGCATCTCCATGTACAGATGCTTACTGTGCAGTAATTGGCTCTAATCGCAAATACATTTGCTGTCTGCAAATGCAAGTAGCAAATTTACTTGTGATTAGTAACTGCAGTAGCGCAGGTGTAGAACCCTGACTGGGAGCAAATGTGCTCCTGGTCAGATGGGCAACAGGAGATTGCTTCCTGCCCCCAGCAGCAGGGAGCTCCCAGCCCCAACTCTGTGGTCGCAGGGCTGGTGCCAGGAGATCCTCATCTCCTAGCCTGAGCTCCACAGTTGCAGGGCTGGTGCTGGAAGCTCAGGCTGGAAGAAGAGGAACTCTCAGTCCCTGCTCCCAATCGAGGGTTGGGAGTTCCCTGTTGGTGGGGACTTTGTAGCCTGTTCCCTGCTCAGCTCTGTGACTATGGAACAGGCTTTCCAGCCCCCACCCAGCAATAGTGGAGTGGGGGCTGGGAACTGTCCCTTGTCAGAGGCAGGTCCCAGCCCTGTGGCCAGATCAAGCGAGTGGCTTGGAAAGAGGTAGCAGCAAGCCCGTGACTGGGCAGGGAAACTCTGCTAGCTGTCCCACGAAAGGATCATGGTAGGGGGCTGAGACCTGCCCTTCCTCTGCAGCTCTTTCCAACTCCCCTGCCCCCAAATCAGGGAGCCAGGACCAAGAGCTCCCTGCTGCTGGGGCAGGGGGGACATTTACCCATCTGGGCTCTGGTGGTGGAGCCTACCCTGGCAGCAGGCAGCCCTCTGGGGGCAGGGAGCTATATCTCAGCCCCCACCAGGAAACAGCTATCTCCTGGCCTCACGATCCCTGTCAGCTCCCCTCGGCTGCTGCAGGGAGCTGGTGCAGGACCAGCAGGGGCAGGAGAAGATTGCTGCCATGAGCAGCAAATCTGCTCCCAAGACCCTGAATGTGTAGACACCTACCCCGGTCAGTTTACTCTAGAGAAATTTACTGTACAGTACATTGATCCTGTATTAATTTGCATATGTAGAAGTGTGGCAAGGGAGCAACTTATCCTTTTACTACCAAATGCAAAAAATTTTTTGAAAAGGGAACAGAACTAGTAAGTTTTAGAAAATTACTTTCGGCTCAGTAATAAGTCTGAACCTTCAGATCCATCTGTCCTCCACTCTCCCAGCTGTCTCCCCACAACACTTACTTGGCAATTAGAAACATGCAGTTTTGCTTCTATGTTCCAGTTGCACTTCATGTGTTTGAATGGTTATATGCAATGTGCAATTAGCATGTTAGGGTATTAAAAAGTATTTAGGCACCAAAACAAGCCACAAAATGAAACCAAAATGCCTACTGTACTATCTGTTGATTCTGAGTTCTATTTTGTAACAGTCTGAGATCTGACAAAAAAATATTGTTAGTCTTCACTATAAGGTTTCTTGGACAGGGGCAGGAGGAAGGGGAGCTAAAAACATGGGTGATAGGGATGTGAAAATGAAGCCAGCGGTATAGAAACATAGGATATTTATCAGAGATATTGTAATGGCAATCTCATTGCAGAATTTCCTTCTCCTTGATATAATTCTCTCTTACATAGGGGAAGTTATTAAGCAGAATACTGTATTATTCTCATAAGAATTTACTGTTGATGGTAGCACATTAATGCCATTTTGCTAGCTTATTAGCATAAGTCAGTGGTTGTCAACCAGGGGTATGCATACCCCTAGGGGTACTTAAAAGGGTCGTAGGGGGTAGGTAGAACTCTGTATGCATGAATGCAGCTGCAGCGCAGCACACCAGCAACCAGGGGTGCAGCCCAGCCACATTGTGGGGGGAAGGAGTGGGGCTGGAGCTGCAGCAGGGGCTACCCAGCTGGGGTGAGCGTGGGACTGAGACACGCAGGGGGAACGGCGGCTCCCACTGCTACGTGCACCCTGGGAGGCTCATGCTCCTGGATCTGCGCACGGGGTGGGGTGGGCTGCACCGGGCTGTTCCCAGTGGGTGCTGGGCTGGACCAGACTGCACTTGGGGTGGGCAGTGGCACAGAGAGGCTTATGGGGGGCTACAGCAAATTTTGGACTGGCTGCAGCCCCTCCTGTAGCCCCCCCCCGCCTCCCAGCACCACCACTTCCTGCCCAGAGCCCAGGCCGGCCCAGCCCCTTCCGGGAACAGCCTGATGCCACCCCGGCCCCAGCCTACCACGCCTTGTGTCAGGGCCGCTGCAGAGACCTCACCTGGCAAGTGGGGATGCTCCACAGCTCTTGGCATTCTCCGCCTTGCAAGCAGCTGCGGTGCCTCCTGGGGAGTGGCTGGGAAAGGAAGAGGTGTGGTCTGCGGCTTCTGAGCCCTGAGAGTGGCGCCTGCAGCCACCTGAGCCGGAGTTGCTGCCACATGTGAGTGTCTATCTGGGCCAGGCCAGGCGGGCAGCACCAGGGCAGCTGCTTGGGGTGAGGTGGGGCTTGGCTTGGGCTGGAGTCCCGGGCTTGGCTCTGCCTGTGCTGTGCAACACTCGGGGTCCCTTGTGCTGCCCAGGCAGGCTCTGCCTGGCCTCTGCCCCAGGAAGGGGCTGGGCTTCTGGCATCACTCCACACCTGCTCTGGCCAGCCCCCTTCGCCTGCCCCATGTGCTGCTTCCTTAATCTGCTGCTCTGTTTCTGCTGCTTCTACTGTGCTCCCTCACCACTCTGCTTTCTGCTCCCTGCTACCTCCTCAATCTACTGTGTCCCCCAAACAAGCTGCCAGTGCCACTGACCACCCTTGCACCACAGGATGGCCAACTGCTGCTGCTCCACTCCCTCCTCAAGGGGCCTCAATCTGCACTGCCCCCCTTGAAAACATGAAAAAAATATAAAGGGGTACATGAGGTGAAACTCTGGGACAGAAGGAATACACTTGTTAAAAAAGGTTGAAAACCCTTGGCATAAGCTAATCAAGTGCCCTTTTTAGTCAGATGTTCAGTCACATCATATCATGTTAAGGTCTCATCTTTTGTTGAGATGTTCCCGGGAATTGATCCATTTGCTCTGACTAGCTTTGAATCAACTTAATTTTGTTGAAGTGAAAGCTTTTTTTTTTTTTTTTTGAACAAGAACATAATTGCATGCATTCTTCTAAGTAGGAGGCAACACACACATACCAAGTGTTCCAGATATTATGTCCATTTTATGCATAACTCCATCCCGATCTCCTATGCCTCCACCTCGAGCACCATACAGCCCAACAGCATGCACTTCATCTACGAAGGTGATTGCACCATGTTCATGAGCCACATCGCACAGTTCTTCCAAAGGACAGACTGCACCTAAGATAACAACAAACCCCCCCCCGCAAAAAAAACTCCTTAGAATCGCAAGTCCTTGCTTTTTGATTGTACACAGATTTCAAGACTTACTAAAATGTTAAAAAACAGAAATTCTTGGGCTGGTGTTCGACAGCAACACCCAGGTCTCCTATAGCACAGTTCAATGAAGGTCAGTACCACTTCAGTGTTTTATGACATACATGTTGAGTAATATTATTCTTAAAAAAAATAAAAATCTTACCATCCATTGAGTGAACAGTTTCAAAAGCAACTATTTTAGGAATAGCTGGATCTGATTTTTTCAATAGTTCTTTAAGATTATTGACATCATTATGGTAAAATATATGTTTCGGTACTCTGCTGTTTCGAATTCCTTGAATCATGGAGGCATGGTTTCCTGCATCTGAGTATATCTCACAGCCTGAGGGCATAACCATATATGAATGAAAGAGGCAATTTATTTTTATTAATGAGCAATTAATATTTCCATTCTTAAAAAATATATATATATATACATATATATATATATACACACACACACACACACACACACACACACACACACACACACACACACACACACATATACACACACACACATATACATGTGTGTGTGTGTGTGGTCATTGGGTGAGTGAAATCATAAATCACACTGTATGAATCTGTTTATGAGCTACCATAACCTCACATGTGGAATGCCTTTCCTCACCACTTGTCTCAATCCTAGACAATGTAGCCCAAACAGAAATTAACAAACTCTTGTTTCCAATGCTTTTTTTGCATGCCTGCAGAGTACTGAAATATGAAAGTCACCAAAACTGGTCCACACCACAATTTTTTTGGCTGCTAAAACATCCTGCAAGAGAATCAAGTATCAGAGCTTGCCGGACTATATTGCCGAGTAATGTAATGTAGATCATGTCAGATCTCACCTGGCAACATTTTAGCTAAAGTGAAAAGGGTAGAATCATTAGCAACAAAGCAAGATGAGAACAATAATGCTGCATCTTTTCCATGGAGATCAGCTAATTCTTGTTCCAAGTCAACGTGAAATTTACTTGTTCCAGAAATATTCCTAGTGCCTCCGGCTCCAGCACCATGTTGTTTCAGTGTATCCCTAATTAGATGCGTTAAAAAAAAAAAAAAAAAAAAAGCAACATTAATCCCATTTTAAGTATACTGGGATTGAGCAGCATATGAACAATATGGGGAAAAGCCATACAATAACAAAATTCTCCTTACAAACTTCATAAATAAAACACTTGATATGTGCAAGAAGTATTTGTTTGTTCACCATCTGAAAAAGGTTTTTGAAATTAACTAAATAATGAACTGATGAAACTTCTCTCAACTAGGGGTGCATCAGTATATTAGTCCATATAATATCAGCACTGATAAAAGGAAAATTGACATTACTGGCAATCGGCTTCTTTTGGCTGGAGTAGTCAATAAGGTCACCCATAAATGCTGCATGCATGTGCGCACCTGCAGCATACACATGGCCAGGAATGTAGTCCGACAGCTTGGAGAGCAGCGTCCGGCAGGTAAGTCTGTGGTAGGGAAGGGGTGTGGGGCATTTGAAGCCTACATGGTGAGATACAGAGTGGGACAGGGGCAGGCACTGCCCAGCTGGGGCAGGGTGGGGCATGGGACAGAGCTGTGGGCAGCCACTGTGTGCACCCCTGGGGGAAGCATGTGCCTCCTGGATTTGTGCACAGGACGAGGGCAGGCTGCCTGCTGTGGGCTTGGGGCTGTGCTGGCCTCTTTCCAGTGGGGGAGCTGGGTGGCGGCACTGGAAAGGGAGGGCTATGGAGTAGGCTACAGCCACCCCACCCCAAAATTCCCTGCAACCCCCCCCTCAGCACCACTGCTGCCCGCCCCACCCTGAGCGTAGCCCTTGCCCAGGCCCCCCCACTGGGAAGATGCTGGCACAGCCCCTTGCCCCGTGCACAAATCCAGGGCAGCTCTCCACACCCCCTGGACGAGCTGCCCTCAGCTCTGTCCTATGCCCCACCCCACCCTGGCTGGGCAATGCCTGCCCCTGCCCAAGCCCCACTCTCTCCCTCACCATGGGGGCTTCTATTGGCCCTCCCATGCCTCTTCCCTCCCCCATAGACTTACCTGCCAGACGCTGTTCTCCATGCTGCCAGGCTGCATATCAGCGATTGGATCGGTACTGGCTAATATGGCTGGCTAATAAATTGGCCATTGGTATCAGCCAAACGAATCTTTATTGATGCACACCTACCCATAAAGACTAGTGTCAGTTCTCTAGCTCTGCCTCTAAAAAAGAATCTTAAAAGAATCAATCATTACCTTCAACTATTTGTACTAAATATTGAGAAGTATTCAAATCTTGTCATATGTTCTGTCTAGTTTTTTGGAAGCTCCTAAATGACAAAATACAATGCGGGGGGTGACAGATATTTATTATAATTACTTAATATTCAAAACCATGATTGCTCCCAAGTTTATATCCCTGAAGCAAATATGGCCAGCTATGGCAAATATTTAAGTGTTAATTCTAAAGAAGCTTGCATGTATACTTGTAGGTCACTGTATACCTTGCAATTATTAAAATTTAAAACGAAGTAATACAACTGCTTACATAACTGCTCCACACACTCGACGGTGGCGACTCATCCCCAGATAATCATTGCTGCACCAAACAGACACCTCTTTTTTGAGGGAATCCGAGTAGTCATCTGCCATGGGAAAGACCTGTGCCTTTCGGTTCACTGTTTTGAATACTCGATATGTGTGATCCTTTTTTTTCTCATCAATTTTTCTTTCAAAGAACTGATCATACTGGAAGGTAGACACAGCTAAAATAAGAGAGAAGCTATTAAATACACAAGAGTAGGTAGATGTTGAGCATTAACGTCTGGATGGAGCAGATACGGATTTGCAGAATTGAAAGCTGCTTCACACTTACTTTGCTAGTAAAGCAACAAGAATAATCCTTACATTTTGGCAAGTTATCCTGCAGCAGATGAGATACTCTCTCTGGTCTTTGCTTAAGCATAATATCCTGGAATTTCTTCATAAAGTGATTTTGCTCTTCTCCATCAGTCTTCCTGTTTATTTCAGTGGAATTAACTAATGTTTTGGCAAAGTCAACACCTTTGACAAATTGAAAAGAAACCAAGCGAATTTAAACACTATCTGAACACGAGGCATTTTTGTATTCCAGTTGAATGGAAGTTATAAATCCAATTAGATGATCTTATTACTTTACATTTATCCCCAAGATAAGAGATTGTTTTTAAAAAAAGCTGCATTAACCACTGAATAACACTTTTTGCTAACCAGTAAGCTACCTTGCATGCATATTTGAGCCATGATAGAGCTTCAGGTATAATTTGTTTGGACTAGTATTTCGGTTTTTTCCCCTCCCTAACAAACATAATGATTCATTTTCTACATATTATTTTTCTAATTGAATTCTATTTTTTCCAATTACTGTGCAGATATAGAATTTCAAAATTTAGTTTTACTAACTAAAACCAAAGTGTACTATATAAAAGTTTATTTTGGGTTTAGTTTAAAAATGCAGTTCTGGTAAGGGAACAGGTTGTTTCTAGATGCCAAATTGGTCAACCTAAGTTCTTATTTATATAAGACAAAAGAAAAAGAATCCCGCCCCCAAAAAACTCTTACACACAAACAAGATTCCCTGCAATTTCAATTCAATTTCTCAAGTCTGGAAAAGTCAGTGAACTGATTAAACAGAATAATTCAGAAAAAGAGATTTGTTGCACCTGCCATAATAACCAGCTTTAGTACTGCAACTCTTGTTACAGATGATTGTGCAACAGGGTCAGGTGTTGGACCTCTAAGGAAAGCCAAACAAGAAACCTGTATTACTTGTTTGTTTTTTTAAATCCAAACAAACCCTCAACATTTGGCAGTTTTCAATTTTTCCTAAACTGACATATTTGCATTTGAATCCATTATCTTAATGTTTCTGTTAAATCAGGAGACAAAAAGAAAAAAAAACCCCAAAACGTAGTAGCTGGTGCAATACACCCTTTCCTCAAGACAAATCTTGATCAAGAGAAGTTAAGTAGTTCATTTGACATAGTGGTATATAAGTAGCCATATAAGTAGCCAGAGTGCCAAATACAGTGAGGGGACTTTGTTTTGACCAAAAAACAAGCATTTTTCTGTTACTTGAAAAATCTCTGTCCAGTTGATGTAGGTTACCAGAAGACAAATCGATGAGGCCCTCATCAGATTACATAACCACTTGCATGCATTTGAGTACACCTATGCATACATCCCCATCTTGTTACAATTGCTTTACTTTTTTGCTTTTCATTTTCCCACCTCAGGCTTACAAATTCAACTGGTTTAAAACAAACAAGCAAACAAAAAAAAAATCACTATTTTCCTCAGATACCACATATGCCTCAACATCCGGGGTGGGCAAAATACAGCCCACCAGGCACTTTCATCTGGCCCATGGGCACCCACCAACAAACTGTACCCTGCCCAGCCCTTCTGCCCGTGAGGGTGAGAGCGAGGCACCACGTATACACACATCCCCCAACATACTCTATTGTGCCTCACTCCCAACCACATGGGCAGAAGAGCCCAGCCCCACCAGAAGCAGCTTCTGGATGGGGTTGCTGCTGCTGCCACTGCCCCAAGGGAATCTGCTTGGCTTCCCTGGGCAACAGGTAGGGAAGTA
>NW_005842301.1:817737-823991 GCF_000455745.1 Alligator sinensis | reverse complement strand
GGGGGGGGGGTGCGGTTTGCGAGGAGTGCAGCCTGCCTGGCCTGTCTTTATCACAAGGGCTCTGTGCGGTGTGGGTGCAGCTACCACAGTCGCACAGCACCAGGTGAAGCCCTGCACTGGAGCTGGCTGCCTTCCCCACAGGTCCTGGGGCTTCTCCAGGAGTGGAGGGAGCTCTACGTATACGGCAGGGGGTGGGGAAGGCAGCCAGCTCCAGCACAGGGTTTCACCCAGTGCCGCATGAGCACAGGAGCTGCAGGTGCACTGCGCGGAGCCCCCATGATAGAGGCAGGCCAGGTAGGTTGCACTCCTTGCCCTCAACTGCAGAGCTGTGTGCTGCTGGGTGCTAGTGCTTGTGCTGGGCATGAACGTCCCTGCCTGCTTCTGCTGCCAGTGGGGGCTGCACACCATGTGGAGGAGTGTGAGGGGGTGCCCTGACACCCCACTAGCCTCACACACCCACACCCTCCCCTCATACCCCCCCCCCACAATATACAAGAGTAAGAATTTAGAGTTATTATGCCAGGGATGGGCAAAATGCAGCCTGCGGGCCAGATGTGGCCCACCAGGCAATTTTATCTGGCTCGCAGGGCCCCTAAAAAATTTAGAAAATTAATATTTATCTGCCCTGGCTGCCTGTCATGTGGCCCTCAATGGCTTGCCAAAACTCAGTAAGTGGCCCTCCGCCCAAAGTAATTGCCCACCCCTGTATTATGCAATCCCCTCTATATACAGTAAGCAAACACACATCATGACAAAAAAATTTTAATGACAAATAAAATTAAAATATGTTATAGTAGGTGTTTGACTTTTAGTATACGATTTGTTTTTTCTCCGATTCTGGCAATGCTACCCTCCCAAAAGGAGTATTTCCAGGAGGCAAGGTGAGGGACTTCTGGTGGCAAAGGTCAGGGGTTAGGTAACAGGATTTCTGGTCCCAATATGGCAGCCATGGGGCAGGGCAACTGTCAAAGGGTGGGGCTACCCATGCGGCCCTCGACAGCTTACCAAAACTCATTAAGTGGCCTTCCAGTTGAAATAACTGCCTGCTCTAAATAATACATGCACCTTGTTTTGAGAAGGCAAACAGTCTAAAACCATAGAGGTAAAATCCTCTACAGCGCTGGCAAATCCTACAATGTCAATTCAGCAGCAGTTGTGAAAAGTAAGGTATGTAACACTGCAGCTCTGACCCCGAACAGTAACCTTTGCCCCTTTCCTCTGGGGACAGCAGCAAGAGCAGGGCAAACATCACAGCTGTCATTCATGTTTCAGCTTCAGTGCAAAAAGTCAGCTTCCTGTTTAAGACCTGCACCCCAATTTTGGAGGGCTAAGTTTGGCGGGAAAGGTGCATGCATGTATGATGCAAGTAAAGATTATACTAAATGACCAATGCTTTTACCAAAAGAAAAGTTGCTCAAGAAGACTGTAACTTGACCAACATTTGTTCTGCTTCTAAGACATTTCCCACAGCAAAAAAAATGTTGCACAACACAGTTGCAGTTTCTACAGATATCAAAAGACTAATCGCGAACTCTAATACTGTAAGTTAGATAACATGTGAACAATGCACTTCTACATTTTGCAATAGAATCCTGCTACTGACCTGTACTGTTTTCTCATCTACTTTTAAAGGTAATAATGAAGTTAAATTAGCTTGCTGACAAGACAAATCAGAAATAAAGCAGGCTATTTAAAAATAAATTACAATCTTGTATATTGATAATGGCTTTATATACATTGTATTTTAAAACATACCTTTTCTTTCTGCCTGAATTTCCTGCACATCTTCCTGGAGTTCTAGACTGGCTTTGCAGAAGGCATTACTAGTCTCATGATTCATCTGAGCTACCAGGAAAGGACATTTGGTGGCAGAATTCTGGCTCTTAACAGTAGGTGGATGGCCAGTGGGCAGCTGGGATCCACTAATATTTTGCTGAGCCATACCCGTGGCATTTCTGGCCTCTTTAAGATGGCGGGGAAACAGATGGAAGAGAAGAAAGAAGGGGAGAAGATTGTTTAAAGAACAAAAAAGCAAGATCTTACTATTGCTAAACAACACAGAATTTATTAATATTTTTATGCATAGTTCCCCATGCTTCTCAGCTTTGCTGGTTGCCACATGGGGCCAGGAGGGAATTTCCACTCTCCCCCACACCGCTGCTACATATGCCAAGTTTGTTTGTTGTTTTTTTTAAGTCTCAGAACATTGGGTGTTGGCTGTAGCCAAGGCTGAGAATTTTGACTGGGGTGCATCAATGCTCCTGCTGGGACTTACACTCAGAGGTTCCTAGCTAGAGGGTCCAGCCCTTTCCTCTTTGGGTCAGACCAACTGCTGTATTTGAGGGTCAAGGAAGGAATTTTACCTCATGGTCAGACTGGTATGCACTGCAGGGAGTTTTGTCTTCCTTTGTAGCAAAGAGTGTGGGCCTCTTTCTGGGATATCTTGAACATATTTTTAATGACCTTTGCAGCAGGAAGATGGTGGCTGCTGTGGTCCCCCACTTTGCCTGTGGCACATTTGGAACTTATTTTGGGTTCTGTATTAGGGCCGACTCTGCAGTTTTGCCAAGACATTAGAGAATGGATTTATATAGGATCGTCTAGACAGGGATGATCCTACCACAGGCATGGGGCTGGACTAGATGACACCAAGGTTTCTTCCAGTCCTACTTCTCCAATTCTATGATCCAAATGAAAATTGTTTGTAAACCACTGTCTCTTACACTATATAAAAAAAGTGCATGAAGCCTCAGTAATACTGGATGTAACTTGTTTCAAAATAAAATACTAAATTATTTTTTAAACAATGATGGATTGGTGCTCTGTAGAAGGGCATGGGTAGGGAAACAGGAAAGTTTTGAACAAAAACATATGATTTCTGGTTTTGATAGTATACAAGTTAATTATCTGTAAACAAAAATACACAGGGGAAGGGGGAAAGCCTTCCCCTGTCCATCTTTCCTTTCTCACAAAACCAGTTGGAATAAGGCAGTTTTGGAAACCAAGCAACCTCTCATGCTGCAGATCCAGGGCAGGCACCTTTGTCTCCCTCCACCTTGTACATATGAAGTCTTGCCCTTTCAGTCCAGACCCCTGTGTTGCAAGCAGCCTCAAGGAATACTTATAATTGCCACTTCCAATTCAAACTTAAGTTAATACCCAGAACCACAAGAACACAAGCAGGGGAAACAAAGCCAATGCCCCACTACTACAACAACAGGGAAAACCTACCCCCCCAACTCTATACACACTTACTCTCACTAGCTGGGATCATTTCCTTCACTTCTCGACAGCAAGCATCTGAAGTACTCACAGTACGGGAAGCAGACTTGGCCTCAACCTCCATCATTTTAGGGCAGTTTTGAGCATAAAAGAGCAGTGACTTTCCAGCTTTCTGTAAAAAGGCCTGTGATACCCTTGACAGAAATGGGCAGCGGCGAACAACAGTTTCCATTTTAAGGGTTTTTCTTTTTTAAAATCCTGTAGCAAGATGTAGAAGGGGTAAGCATTCAGTGTAGGAGCTAAATATTTGTTTTCCATATAAAACTGCATTCCAGATTTCTTCAATGTTAAATACAGCAAAATTGAGTTACAGGATAGCACAGGCAACACAAGCAAGTGCAGTACTATCTGTACTTGTCATACTAAACAGCCATATTAACTAAATCATGTACCATTATGAAAACATGCAATTTATCAGTAAGCTTCCAAAACAAACAAATCACAGCACAAACAAAGAGACTGCATTTTAAAGTGTTTTGTTAACATTTAAAGGAATTCAAAAAGAGATTTTCATGTTTCACAGAGTTTCTTGATCAAGGAAGGAGTAAGAACTTTGAGAACAAATCACATTGCAGAAACAACTACAACTTTTAGCCTTTTAAGCCCTTTAGTAATGAAACAACTGAAGCAGAAGTCTCAAGGACACAAACATCCAATGTGACTTGTCCTTCCCAAGAAAAGTGGCAAGAAGCAGTTTCAAACAGCGTACTCACGGAATTGCTGGACTGAGTCAAATTTCACGAGTAAAAGTCAGGATGACTGCAAAAGGAGGCTTCTGTCCACTGCAACTTAGCTGTAAAATGCCAAAGTGAACACTGGGTGTGTGGACTGACTTTCTTGCAGGTTTTTAGTCAGTACAAAGGGGTTGGGGGAGAGAGAGGAAATCAAAGCAAAACACTACCATAAAATGCCAAGAGCTGGAAGAAGGCTGCAGCAGTAACACCTCCCACCTCTACTTCCTTGTGATCCTTGGAACAAAGGTCCAGAATGGCTTCACCAGTTGAAGTTCAACTATTATGTTTCTGCCGTTCTTTTGCAACCAAAAAGAGGTTGGGAAACATGACCAGGAAACAATCCAGTATTGGGCAAGAGGCCTGGCCTTGACGGTTTAACAGGCGTCTCCCTACGTCAGGCTGCGTTGGCACCAGACCAAGGGGAGGAAGACAATACCAGGATGCCCGGCAGCTACGACCAAGACCCCCTCATTGCACGGGCTCGTTCTGCGCCTGCCCCCGGGGCACAGCGCTGCCTGAGCACGGACACCGGCCGGGCGGCCACATCCTGCTCCCGCGCCGACTCCCCACTGCCCAGCCCCCGCCCCAGGGACTTACCCCGGGCCCCTCCCGCAGCTCCATCGCCCCTCGGCCAAGGGACGGGGACGGGCGGAGGGAACGACCGCCCCGCGCTCAGCGAGAAAAGCAAAGCAGCTCGCAGGCTCCTTACCCCGACCCGCTCCAGCACAGCGGCAGCCCCAGGCCACAGTCCTCGCACGACCCGCGGAGCCGCCCAGACACCGAACTGCTTCTCAGCTCCAGCTGGCGCGCATGCGCGCTAGTCCGCCGCCTCCCCTTGGGCGCATGCGTCATGAGGCGCCTTGAGGAGGAAGACGCGGGTGGTGGTGTGGGCATGAGCGGCAGAGCAGGCCGACTGCCACAAGGGAGGTGATGTCGAGGAAGTAGTTCGCAACAGACCAGCCTCTGAAGCGGGAGGCTGAAAACACGAAGTCACCGAATTTGAGATTAGGAGGAAATGTTTCTTTCAGGTCACCTTGGCCTAGAGAAAGATGTCGGTTTGCCTTCCTCTGTAGCATGGGGCATGGCACTTTGTCCAGGGCAGTGGTTGTCAACTGGGGGTACTTAAAAGGGTAGTAGGGGAAGGTAGAACTCCGTGTGCATGCGCATCCTCATCCTCAGCGCAGCCGGGTCTGGCTGGTAAGTTTGTTGTGGGGGGTGGGCGTGCCCCTTCCCCTGCTAGAGCTGGTAGGGGAGGCTGGGTGAACCCCATCAGGCTGGGGGGCACATGCCCGCCTCTTCTCCCTGTTCCCCACCCTGACTACACACTTGTGTCACTGACCTGCAGGGAGCTGCTGCAGGCAGTGGCAGCATGAGGGGTGGTTGTGGGGGTGCTAAGATGAATTTTTGGGGGCTGTAGTCCCCAAGGCCCACAGAGCGCTGCCGCCTACAAAGGTGCAGCGCGGCACTCCTGGCCTGGCCCAACCGTCCCCTCCCCCCACCAGGTAGGGCACAGCTCTCCCAGCCCAGCTTGGCCCGCTCTCCACTACCTGGTTTGCCCCCCTCCCCAAGGTGTAGCACAGCTCTCCTGGCCCGACCCCAGCCCTGTCCCCCACTCCTCTCGGCCTCACTGGTGGAGGAGCCCTGCTTCCAACTCCCAGGGAAGCAAATGTGAAAGCTGCAGTTTTAAACTTGGTGCCACAGATGGGCTTGCGATTCTAAGGTTTTTTTGAGGGGGGCTTTGTTGTTGTCTTAGGCGCAGTCTGTCCTTTGGAAGAACTGTGTGATGTGGCTCATGAACATGGTGCAATCACCTTCGTAGATGAAGTGCATGCTGTTGGGCTGTATGGTGCTCAAGGTGGAGGCATAGGAGATCGGGATGGAGTTATGCATAAAATGGACATAATATCTGGAAGACTTGGTATGTGTGAGTTGCCTCCTAGTTAGAAAAATGCATGCAATTATGTTCTTGTTCAATAAAATAAATAAAATTTAAAAAAAGCTTTCACTTCAACAAAATTAAGTTGATTTAAAGCTAGTCAGAGCAAATGGATGAATTCCTGGGAACATCTCAACAAAAAATGAGACCTTAACATGATATGATGTGACTGAACATCTGACTAAAAAGGGCATTTGATTAGCTTATGCCAAGGGTTTTCAACCTTTTTTAAAGAAGTGTACCCTTTCTATCCCAAAGTTTCACCTCATGTACCCCTTTATATTTTTTTCTTGTTTTTAAGG
>NW_005842301.1:807193-817546 GCF_000455745.1 Alligator sinensis | reverse complement strand
CACTGTGGCCTGGCAGCCCCTGCCCCCGCCCCCGCCCCACACCCTCCCTCCACAACAAATTTACCAGCTGAATTTGGCTGCTCCATGTGGCTGGGCTGCACTTCTGGCTGCCGGCATGCTGTGCTGTGGCTGCATGCATGTACACGGAGTTCTACATACCTCTTACGATCCTTTTAAGTACCCCTAGGGCAGGGGCAGGCAATTATTTCGGGCCGCTTACTGTGTTTTGGCAAGCCATTGAAGGCCACAAGACAGGCAGCCAGGGGCAGATTAATATTAATAATTTCTAAATTTTTTAGGGGCCCCACAGGCCAGATAGAATGTCCTGGTGGGCCACATCCAGCCTGCGGGCTGTATTTTGCCCACCCTTGCCCTAGGGGCACACCTACCCCTAGTTGACAACCACTGCCCTATTCAATACAGTCTCTGGCATCCACTATTTATTGGGTTAGAGATGCCAGAGGCATGGGTGACTGGTGCCTCCTGAGTCGGGGGGGGCACTTGCCCCTCCAGCGGCCAGTCAGCAACCATGGGGGGGGTCACATGCAGCCAATTGCACCGACTGAGGAGGGTCCCCCCACGGCTGATTGTGCCGACCCGGAAGCACCAGCAGTGTGCCCAGAAGTGCTAGCAGCACTTCTCCTGGCACCCCCACTCCCTAGCCGGCGTTCTTAGTGGGGGCATCAGCACTCCCACCTGTCCCCCTGCCCATTGCCTAGCTGGGGAATGCTGGCTCTCAGGGGGTGCACCCCCTACGCATCCACTGGCCAGAGGAAACCTCGCCAGCCATTCTGTTCAATAGCCATTGATAGTTCTATTTTCCATGAATTTGTCCCTTTTTGAAACTGGCTATGCTATATGCCTCCACCATCTCCTATGGCAATATATTCGACAAGTTAACTACACGTTGCAAAAAATTTATTTTTTCTTGTTAGTTTTAATCCTTTCATCTCCTAATTTCAGCAGGTGCCCCCCAGGTCCCATATTTTGGAACTTGGTGAATAACAGTTCCCTGTTCACATGGTCCACACCTTTCAAGATATTATAGACTATCATATCCTCCCTCAGCCTTCTCTTTTCCAAACCAAAGTGTCCTAGTCTTTTCAATCTCTCCTGGTATGTCAGCTGCTTCAGTCACTCCTCACAAAGAGAATGACCTTTATTTGGGATTAATTTCAGGAGACACACAGCATATGGTGTTAGCAATAGGATCTTTTGTGTTTCTCACTAAAGTTGCATGTAAGCTGATTTTAAGATTGACACTTTGAAACAAGCCTTGCATCATTCAAAATAGGTGAGGAGCAAGAAAGGTCAGAGGAGGGCATAATGAGGGGAAAATCAACCTTCACGAAAATAAATGACTGACAGATGCAATATTAATCTATTCTGAGAATGCATTTAACTGTTAAATCTTTAGAATAATCTGTCTTCGCCATCATTTTTGGAAGTTTACTTGGTTTATTTAAAAAAACTTTACAGGCTTTCTGTAACTTCTTGCAGAAGTGTGTGTTAACTTTGCCCCATAATTTGGTATCTGTGAATTTGGACAGAGTGCTTTCCATGCCCTCATCCAAGTCACCGATGAAGACATTGAACAGCACCGGTCCAAGGACCAAGCTTTGTGGGACTCCAGTGCCCACGTCTTTCCAGGCTGATACCGAGCCATCCACCACCACTCTCTGAGTGCGACCCCTAAGCCAATTTGCCACCCACCTGACCGTGTAATCATTTACATCACAGTCACTCAGTTTATCTATAAGAATATAATGAAATACCATATCAAAGGCCGCCTTAAAATCCAAGTAGATGACATCCACCTTGATTCGTGACATCCACCTTGATTTTGTGACCTAGTCATGTCTCTAGTGGGTTATGGAATAGAGAAAATCCCACACAATTTACTGATTCGTTTTGATGCACTGGCTGGGGGAGTAGTTAGCTGATTGCACGATTTCACAATGATTACACACTTAATTTATACAACACAATTTTATTTTAAAACTCTTTGCTATGTATATAACACTGCTTAGCTTTAAGAAACACCACAAACATTAAAAACACAATAATTACATATATCAGAAACAATGCTCCGAATGCACTTCCTTCCCAAACAATGCTATAAGAATTAGTGTTACAAAAACAACTACAATTACAACTAAAAGTTAAATTTGAATCAATACTATTATTTTTCATAATATACTTGCAATCCTAGAATTCTGAGAAGCCAAATACCAAAATATGGTTTCATTCCTCAGTAGTACAATTTAATGGGTTGGCCTCAGTAGTACGGTTCAATGGGCTCGCCTCAGCAAACTTGCAATTCTTCCTTCGTTGTTCTGCAAGTGAAGTCACCTCCAAATTGGGACAGTAAGTTACAGGTTTTTATTGAGTGAGCTGCCGTCATTGGGCTCCTCCTACTCAATTTATCATACCTCCCAAATTTGGGCTCGGATCTTACTCAACAGAAATTACCTTTGTTGAGCATTTTTAAATTATTCTTGGGGCGACTTCCATATCACTGTAAATACTCTTTCTTAGCAATTTGGTTAAAAGGCCTTAGGCTTTGATGTCTCGGAATTCAGGATATTTGCTTTCTTTGTAAAAAACTTCTAAAGATACAATTTAAATTAAGACTTTAAGTGAAGTCAGGACATTTCGCACGTAGCTCCGAAACAATGAGCTAGATAAGGAGATAAATCCTATCTTCTTCCTGAAACTGGCTAATGGGCAACCTTTACAAACATTCAAACTATTTCATTCAATATGACAAGTCATAAAAAGAAACAAGTTTAGTCAGGTAAGATCTACCTGCTATGAATCCATGCTGGTTGCCCTTTAGCATTTCTTTCCCCCCTGGACTCCCACAAATATAATCCTTAATCATTTTTTTCAAAGGTTTTCCCGAGGATAGAGGTGAGACTAACTGCTTTATAGTTACCTGGATCCTCCTTCCTCCCGTTCTTGAAAATAGGGATCACACTGGCCCTTTTTCAGTCCTCTGGGACCTGACCTGAGCACCAAGAGTGCTCGAACAGCTGTGCCAATGGCTCAGCTATGACACCAGACAATTCCTTCAGCACCCTTGGATGAAGATCATTTGGGCCTGCTGACTTAAACACATCCAGACTCTCTAAGTGTCTCTTAATTAAGTCAATGCTAACGGTTGGTGGACTGGTTCCTCCTTTATGCCTGTCTTTGATCTAATTGGGACATTTGTCTTGATCTGAGTTCAGGAATACAGAGGCAAAAAAACTCTGCTTAGCTTTGTCCCCCCCCAATCCGTAACTAATTACCCTTGTTTGTTTTGTAGGAGGCCTATGCTACCTTGTGCCTTTTTTTGCTCCCTATATACCTGAAGAAGGACTTTTTGTTGTCTTTATTTTTTGTTTCCAGCCTAAGTTCCATTTCTGCTTCGGCCTTTCTGACTGCCTCCCTGCAAGTGCTGGCCAAGTAGGTATACTCTGCCTTGGTAGCTCCCCCCAGCTTCCCCAGCCTATATGCCTCTTTTTTTGCCCCAAGGCTTTCCTGGATTTCCCTATTCAGCCAAGAGGGTTTCTTGGCCCCTTTGCCCCCTTTCCAGAGCAAGGGGATTGTCTCCTGTGCTTTTAGGACTGCTCCCTTTAGGAATGACCACTCTTCCTGGACTCCCATCTCACCAATTCTCCTGTTCTTCAGTGCCTCGCTAACTAATCTCCTAAGCACACTGAACTTAGCTTTTATGAAGTCTAGCACTTCTGCTCTACTGGTTATCTTTCCCACCCTATGCTGGATAGTGAATTCAATCAAAGTGATGGTCACTGTCCCCTAGGTTACCTCATGTCAGTAGATCCCCCACCAAATCATCCCCTGTAGCCAGGACGAAGTCCAGTAAGGCGTTTCCCCTCATGGCATCATATACCTCCTGTGTTAGGTGAAGGTCCTGTATGCAGATTAAGAACCAACGTGAACCGTTGGATCTAGCTGCCTGCTCCTCCCAGCAAATGTCCGGGTAGTTTAGGTCACCCATGACAACCACATCCCTTGACCGTACGGCCTCTGAGAGCTGTCTAGAGAATTCCATGTACAACTCCTCCTCCTGATGTGGTGGTCTGTAGTAGACCCCCAGTACCAAGTCCTTTTCCCACTGACACCTTTGCATTCTGACCCACAATACCTCAATTTGTCCCTCCCCTGATCCCATCTTGATTATGGAAGATGTATATTTCTCCTTCATATAGAGAGCCATGCCTCCCCCTTTTTTCCCTACTCTATCTTGTCTATACGACCTATAGCCCTGAATGTTTACTTGTAGTGTGTGATTGAATAGTTTTAGCAATATGTAACGCAAGGCCAGAATGTGTTAGCTTAGAAGACTTGATATTAGAATAAGGTTATATTTAAATTATGTATTGATAACATTATATTGACAGTAATATGTTGAGTAGATATATATATATTATGTGTAATCATTTATATATGTAATCAAGCTATGAATTTAGTAGTATGATTGAGTGAGAGAATGCAAAGTGTATGGAATGTTTAGTGTCCTGTCTAAGTAGCAGGCCTGCTAAGGTGCCAAATGTGTAAGTTACCAGACAGTGAGCTGATTAACGGATGGCTGAAGAACCAGTCTGTGACCAGGTGCAAAGGAGATGAGCTAAGTGACAGGGTAAAGGAGAAATTCTGCATGTCCTGCAATTTAGCCTAAACAACTTTCAAGGCTGGAAAACTGACTTTTACGACAGAAGCAACCTTGAGCTAAGATAACGAAAAAATGATGAGAAACAAGATCTGGATAGAGACGTGTGGATGGAAAAGTACCTTGACTTCAAACAAATACTTGAAATCCCTATAAAAGTAGGATGCAGCAATGCCAGAGTGGGGAATTCACACTCTGCAACCTTCGCTGGACCAGACTCGTCTGTCCAGCCCTGCTCCCATCATCCTCAGTGAGCCTGGGCTGGTCACCCAGTGCTAACGTTGAGCAAACAAGCTGGTAACTATAACATCTCCATAGAGTGTGTTTGTCTGTGTGAATGATGAGTGTGTTCGTCTTTGTGTTTGTCTCTGTAAAGTCTTTGTATGTTTTTATTCTATGTAATCAATAAATGTGGCACTTTGCCTTATCCCCCCCTTATAAGGTCTCACTCATAATTTGAGCAATTGGGAATTTGTGTAACATACTGCCCAATCATGGGTAGGGTCTCACCAAGTTTCAGTTAGCCCAACTAGATTGAAGTTTTTGTTTGCAAACAGGGGTGCGAGTTTTTCCTGCTTGTTCCCCATGCTCCTAGCATTAGTATAGAGACATTTGAGCCCCTGTCCTGATGCCTGTTGGGCCCCTTAGTACTTAAGTGGGCTGTTCCAGCTCATGGTTTGCTGATCCTAGGTTCTCACTGTCATCTGAATTCCTGTCCCCTGACGAACCTAGTTTATAGCCCTGTGTAGGAGATCAGCCAACCTGTAAGAGAACAGACTAAGAATAAGGAGACTGTGACATGGCAGTAAGTATATCCTGTCACGAAAAGCCAAAAGAACAGCAGAGAAAGAGATACTGTGGTGGTGAGACCGGATAGAGGGAAAGCCAGGCAAGAGTCCCTGGATGATAATTAAAATGATCAGCTGGAGGAGACAGTGGGGCAATGAATGGGGAGCTACGTCCAGACCTCCAGCTGAACCTTCCCCTGCTGGGAAATGGAGTCTACTGCCAACTGGATTTGCAAGCCAGACTTTGCCTGCCCCTGGCATAGACACTGTTGCCTTCTAAGAAAAAGATCATGACAGGTACCATCTGAATTGTTGGTAAGGGTGAAGTGTAAGGGGAGGAAGAGCCACACACAGAAGACCCCAGGAAAGAGTTGGAGGAAATGTTAGACTACATTTGACTCCTGACAGAATAAGAATTTTCTAGCAAGATGTGGCAGGAAAGAGGGAAAACATCTGAGGTAGGGGATAGCGTCATTCCAAGGTTTTCCTTCCCAGCAGGGTACGTGAGCAGGACATGTTGCAGGCAGGGACCTCAGCCATACTGGGTTAGTACCCAACACGTGTCCTCTTCCTTTTTTAGTGCTGCCTCTGGCAGTTCTTCCTCCACAGTCCTGGAGGTCTCTTTCAGGATCAAATCAATTAACTCCTCATAGCCGAGGATGCTTTGGAGGCTCACCACCTCCTCCTGTGGCTCTCTTGCCTGTAGTAATATACTATTACTATAGTAGTAGTATATAGGGTACACATCATGTCAAACTGATAAGCCCCACCCCCTGACAGGCACCCTACCCCCTTTCCCACCCTTGTATATAGGGTATACCTCATGTCAAACTGATAAACCCTGCCCCCTGACAGGTGCCCTGCTCCTTTCCCTGTCCCCTGGCTGCCATCTTGGGACCAGAAGCCCTGCCCCCTAACCCTTGACCTTTGGCACTGGAAGCCCTGCCCCCTTCCCTGGAAGTACTCCATTTGGCCCTGGAACTGGAAGTCCTGCCCCATCACATGGTCTATGCCATCATAAGCTCCACCCCCTGGCCACCAATTTGACTGCTATGTTGGCTGCCACGATGGTCCCATGGCAACCCCAGCCTTGTGCTTTCACATGCACCTACGGCTGGGGTCTCCACGGAGACCGGCTCCAGCCATGTGCAGGGGCAGCTGGGAAATGGAGTCTATTGCCAACTGGAGTCTACTGCCAACTGCATTCTTTCCTGCTTGGTGCTCACTCCTGCTTGGTTCAGGGGGCTGGACCCAATGATCTTCCGAGGTCCCTTCCAGCCTTACAATCTATGAATCCCCTGCTACCCTTTCACATGGTCTGTGATATCATAAGTCCCACCCCCTGCCTGCCATATTGGCTGCCATGTTGATCTGAGAATCCCTTGCTACCCTGTAACATGGTCATGTCATAAGAAATCCCACCCCTAGGTCACCATGTTGGCTCCAGTGTTGTTCGCCATGATGGTCCCAGAATCCCCTGCCCTTATTACATGGTTTGTGACATCCCACCCCCAGAAGTCCCACCCCCAGATCACCATGTTGGCCCCAGAGTCCCCTGCTGCCCCATCACATCAGATATCTCACCCTCCTGGAAGCCATGTTGGGCACCATCTTGGTCTCAGAAACCCCTGCTGCCCCATCACAGATCTACTGCAAAATCTTATTTTTTTCCACAGCAAAACTAAAATTGTCACACTGAAAGTCTTGATTGTATGAAAAAGGACTTTAAAAATAAATCAGCTCTTTCCCCAGCTCTACCTATGGATTTGAGTCACTGGGGAAGACATTCACTCCTGCTGATTAGGGAGTGCAAACCTGTAGTGCAGACATACAAAACCATTATAACTCACAATGCATATATCTTTATAGTTATGTCTCACTGAAACCACAATAAATTCCTCTAGTGCAGGGGTGAGCAAAATATGGCCCACAGGCCGGATCCGGCCCACCATTCTATCCAGCCTGTGGGGCCCATAAAAAAAATTAGAAAATTAATATTTATCTGCCCCGGCTGACTGTCAAAGATGACAGGAGGCAGGGGCAGTAGAACCCAGGGGAAGCCATGGCAGGAACCTTTAACAGGAAGGCCTGCCTGGTCCCTTTGTTGTGTCCCCCCCCAGAAGCCCCTGCCTAGCAGAGGCTTCTGGCCTGGGACCATGGGACTATTCATGCTTCCCTGCACCGGAGTGGAAAATTCAGATAAGAGCGGGGGGAGGGAAGGGGAGGCAGGGGAGGACCGTGGGCAGTCACCCTGGTCCTTGGGGTGGGGCCAGCGCCTGCTGAGTCCCACGCTTCAGCCATATAGCCAGGAGTCACATTGTGCAGGAGCAGCAGGCCAGTGGGCAGGAAAGTGGGGAACTGGTGGCAGGGGCGGGGGGGAATAGAAGCAAACGGGCATGTGGGAGCACAGGGCCTGCGCCGGTGTCCCGGGGCCAGCGCCAGCGGGGCCCAGAGCAGGGTAGCAGGGCCGTGGTGCACAGGCTGGCAGGGGTCTATGGAGCCGGCCTGGGCTGTGCCAGCAGAGAGAGAGGGGAGCTGGCCCAGCTCCATAGAGCTCCTGCCGCCCAGAGCCAGGCTGTGGTGCAACTCCTTCATCGCCATCTGTGAGCTGCCCTGCAGCTGCTCCACACTGTCACTGCTGCTGTGCTAGGCAGCTCACAGGTGGCGGTGAAGGAGCTGCAGCGCAGCCTGACGCAGTGCAGGCTCCAGGCGTGTGACAGCTGAAAAGTGTGCCTGTGTGATAAAGGTGTTTGCTGAAGGCTCTATGAAGATTAGAATAAGTGTTTTTTGTATTTGTTTAAATATCAAGCAATATGTTGTTGCTAAAAGCCTAATTAAAGTCTAAGATGTAGTGAGGCCTTGTATGAAGTAAGGCCTAGTAAATTTAGCAAAGCCTTAAAGTAGTAAAACCCTGTGGCGTAGTTAAAATTACCTTATCAAAAGAATGCAAGGCTTGTTCTGCTATTAGTCAGTCTAAGGACAGTTGAAGTAAAAGGAATCTGAGTGGTTGTACGTTATCAGAACCATTCAGAAGCTTTAAATTGGCTGAAATATCTGAAAACCATTCAGAAAGAAAATACAACTCTGTGAAAAGGATTAGTTAGCTGTTGCCTGAATCAGTAGGCCCGTGGACCTCAAAGAGCCCAAGGATTGCATTCCAGGGTCCTTCCTAGTACCCTTCGAACAGCGCTGTTCAGGGACGCCTGACTTTGCTGAACTTTGTGGAAAGAGAAGCTTGCTGTGTATCAGGCATCAGAGGGGACTTCCAATAAGTTGCCGACATGATTTGATTTTGTCTGTCATTGTTTGTTTTGTTACTGTCACAACCCAGTGATTTTTGTGCCTCGGCACTATGGAATTTCCTGGCCACATGAGAGCTCCTTTGCACGGCAGAGTGTTCTGCTGCAATTGAGAGCCCGTGTGCAGGAGAGAGTTCCCGCCAATTTACAGTTTCCTTTGCAAGATGCATTTCTTCTTTGCAGCACAGAAATGCATGGTGCAAAGAGTTCCCGCTATTCGGATGTAAATTTGTGTCCCGCTATTGGCCAGTGCTAAATTATTCACACGTGGCGGCTAGTAATTAGCTCGCTGGCCGTTTAAAATTCCGCGCGACTTCCGCCCAAGTCGAAGAGCTTTGAGCACGCTGCAGAGTGCCTCTGAAGTTATCTGACTTGCGGCTGCCGATCGATAGACTGATCGCCTATCGATCTTTCTTCCCGTCACCGAGCGCAACCCCGACGTACCCCTTTCCCCGCTGGCTTCGAATTGCGGACGGATTAACTGCCTTGGGCCCCGCCAGCTGGAACAACTCGTGTGGTTGTTCCAACGACCGGACCACCTGCGTCGTGATTGCAAGCGGCGTGAGTAGTTTTTTGCAACCAATAAGTTGTGTCTGCCTCTCCATTCACCAGCCTGCCCTGACGTATGAGCGTAACTCGAGTCGGCCCTGGCTGTCCGAGACAGAAATGATCAATGCTTTGTCATTCAAAGCAATGGTGTCAATGCAATGACACCATTGAGGATGATTCAGTGCTTTATGTTACTATTTCATTGCCTCAGAGTGGCCTTGAAGGTGCTCTTTAATTTCTTCATTTATCCATCTGTAGACTAGTGACCTTCAGTGAGTTGGGAGAATAGGACCTATTTTGGGAGCTAGTTGTCAAGCACCATTTTGAAATTCCTGTCCAACAGATTTGATACCACATAAACATGGTTTCAATGCTGGTGGTGTTTTCTTGAGACAAAATGCTGGCATTTGTTCATAGATTCATAGATGTTAGGGTCAGAAGGGACCTCAGTAGTTCATTGAGTCCAGCCCCCTGCCCTGGGCAGGTAAGAGTACTGGGGTCAGATAACCCCAGCTGAGTACTTGTCCAGTCTCCTCTTGAAGACCCCAAAGGTAGGGGAGAGCACCACCTCCCTTGGAAGCCCATTCCAGATTCTGGCAACCCTTACTGTGAAGAAATTATTTCTAATGTCCAACCTAAATCTGCTCTCTATCAATTTGTGGCCATTGTTTCTAGTTACTCCAGGGAGTGCCCTAGTAAATAGAGCATCTCCTATTCCCTGTGCCCTCCCCTGATGAACTTATAGGCAGCCACAAGATCACCTCTCAGCCTTCTTTTGCAAAGGCTAAAGAGATTTAGGTCCCTCAGTCACCTCATAGGGCCTTGCCTGCAGGCCTCTGACCATACAAGTGGACCTCCTCTGAACCCTCTCAAGTTTCTCTGAATACTTCTTGAAGTTTCATAGTTTCATAGTTTTAGGGTCGGAAGGGACCTAATAGATCTTCTAGCCCGACCCCCCACCAGGGCGGGAGAACAACAAAAAACCCTAAAAACAAAAACGGGACTCAAATGAGTCCAGCCAGGTAGGCATCCAGCCTCT
>NW_005842301.1:796983-801754 GCF_000455745.1 Alligator sinensis | reverse complement strand
TAGACTGATCACCTATCGATCTTTCTTCCCGTCACCGAGCGCAACCCCGACGTACCCCTTTCCCCGCTGGCTTCGAATTGCGGACGGATTAACTGCCTTGGGCCCCGCCAGCTGGAACAACTCGTGTGGTTGTTCCGACGACCGGACCACCTGCGTCGTGATTGCAAGCGGCGTGAGTAAAGTTTTTTGCAACCAATAAGTTGTGTCTGCCTCTCCATTCACCAGCCCGCCCTAACGTACGACCAATTACTAACGTAACTCGAGTCGGCTCTGGCCGTCCGAGACAGTTACTACGCGTAGTTGTGTTTTTGTTAAGTCAATAAACCTTTCTTACCTTTCTACCCCCAACCATACTCTCAATCCCAAACCCTCCGCTGGCGGCTGGGACATAAATTGGCATCACGAACAGGATTGAGAGGCTCTGGTCCGGAGAGAAAGGTCAGAATGAAGGGAGTTGCATGGGCCCTGTTAGTGGCTTTGCTTAAGGAAGTGACAGGGATGGAGAATCCCGGGTGGGATAAGGATAGGTTGAGACCTGCCTGGAGTGACCTGGGAACTGTACCCAATCATTGGGCTACGTTTGTTACTGCTGCCCAGGATAAGCCCGAGAAGTGGTGCCTGTCATGGCTGCTGGCCACATGCCTGTGGTTAGGGGCCGAAGAGAATGCCCAGCTCTGGGAAAAGGTCACCTGGCTGAGTAAGGAGTTAAAAGATGTGAAAAATTCCAACAGCATGGTGTGCAAGCTACGCAGAGCTGTTTGGAAACATTAGAACGGAAGAAAGGAAAAATTATGATCCCGTGCGTGGCCGCTCCCCTCCAGAAGAGAGTGCAATTAGCACAGGCTGTGGAGCCATCCTCCCACACGTGTTTGTATAGAGATAAACCAAAAGTTAAGCTCTGGGAAGATCAAAGGGAGGAGATTGATGGAGAGGACGAGATTTATGACGAGCCTGGTGCTGAAACACCCCCGTATGTTCCTGCCCAGAGGGAGGAACGTAGCCAGGCCTTCCCCGCGACGAGGGAGAAACTCAGCCAAGTTTTTCCCATGGTGATAACTCATTCAAGGCTGCAAGGAGAGAATCTCCGAGCAGAGCTGCATTCCTTTAGCTGTACAGAGATTAAAAATATTCAAAAGCAGCACAAGTCCAAGCCAGGAGAGCCAGTAATAAACTGGCTAGTTCAAATGTATAGTGAAGGGGCATTTGCAATTTCAGTGAATAGAGCTGAAGCTGCAAAAATAGTTCTGTACCCTGAGAAGTTAAATGTACCCAGTTAAATCAGTTTGCAGGAAGTGATGAAAATGTGACTTTGTTTTCTGCTGCGCTCCAAGCCACTGCAGCCAGTTATAGTAATATCATTCGTGCAGCGGTTTGGACTCACACACCAGATGCAGAAGTCATGACAGCACCGTTGTGGAGGAGGTTTTGCTGACAAGCACCAACAGAGTGCACATCAGCCTTGTTGGCCTTGGAGCCAAAGGAGGTGAATCACCCGGTAAGAAATGCGATCCGGCGATTAGTGCAGCTTTTACTCATTTTGCAGAAGCCAAGGCTTACCAAGCCGACGAAAACTGCCAAGGCCATGGCAGTGGCCTCAGTGAAAGATAAACCCCCTGACCTCCCCAAATTGTTGAGAAAAGTTGGGAAAGGCCAGACCAAAACTCCACAAGCAAAAATGTGGAAAGACTAGTTAGCTGCCTGTTACAATAAGGGCGATTAGTGCAGCTTTTACTCATTTTGCAGAAGCCAAGGCTTACCAAGCCGACGAAAACTGCCAAGGCCATGGCAGTGGCCTCAGTGAAAGATAAACCCCCTGACCTCCCCAAATTGTTGAGAAAAGTTGGGAAAGGCCAGACCAAAACTCCACAAGCAAAAATGTGGAAAGACTAGTTAGCTGCCTGTTACAATAAGGTGCAAATCAATAGACTGCCCTCCAATGTCTTGAGAGGGCTGAGGGCTAAACACTGCACCAAAAGGGCAAGACCAAAAGCAGAGCCTTTTGTGCCACCAACAGTGTCACCAGAGAGATTCTCTGCCCTGAGGGCAAAACTGTCAACATTTTCCCAGGCACATGCAGGGCCGCCAGCCTTTACCCTGCCCAATCACATGGCCTAGGGAGTCCGGCCAGCCCAACCACCAAAGAAAGGAGCCACAATGGGGGTAGTAGCAGGCCGAGGACTGGTATCTAAAGTTAATATTAGCCCCTTAATTTGAATACCTGTACAGATTCAATTAGGTAAAAGTAAAAAATCAATTGATATGCTATTAGACACTGGTGCCCAGATTTACATTTTAGATTCCGCAGATTAGGAAGGGGGAGAAAGGAACCCCTTATCAAGTAATTTAAGTCGGAGGCACCAGACGACCAAGACATCTAGTCCGAGCAACCTTTGCGTTACCTAATGGCTCTAAGGTAACAGCAGCCGCAGTAATACTTAAACGGGGACCAAGCTCACTGGGACTTAATGTACTAAGAGGACAGCGGTTTGCCCTTGAACAAGAGAATTAGCAGTTTGAGTGCACAGTGCCTCACCGAGAAGCAGAAGAAGCGGCTATAACAGCTGTAACTCAATGTAGCATGATCCCACTAACCCTGCCTCCCATGAAAAAAGTACACAGACCCCAGTATTGAACTCTTCCCGAGGCCACCCAACCTATTCAGTGTATTACAAGCCAGCAGTTAAAAAATGAGATTACTATTCAAACCCACTCTCCATATAACAATCCAGTGTGGCCAGTGCGCAAGCCAAATGGAGGGTGGCAGTTGACTATTGACTTCCAAACTCTGAATGCTAATACTGACCCCTTAATGGCTGCCATCCCATCACTACCAGCCTTGACAGAAAGCATCCAGAGTTATAAGCCTGCATGGATAGAATCCATTAGTATCAAAGACATGTTGCAACGCTACGTGTTTGTAGCTGTAAAAGTTGCCACAGAAATAACGTTTGCCCGCACCTCAGTAAGAGCTACACCCCAAGACACTTGTGCAGCACTGAAAACTTTGCTAGCTGTGTGTCCACCACCTATAGAACTACAGAGCGATAATGGCCCTCACTTCTGCAATCATCTTGTGTATGACTGGACTGCGAAACATAGCATGTTATAGACGTATCACATCCTATACCATCCACCGTCTAATGAATTGGTAGAATGAGCCAATGGCATCCTCAAATGCAATTTGCGAGTAGCCACTGGCCCGGCTCTTAAAGACTGGGACTTGCATCTGGATCGAGCTATCAATTGGACCAATAACCGACCCCATCCGGGAGGTAGCCCCATGCAACAGACTTTTAGATTGGGTGGTCCCCGCGAGCCGGCAGTAGAGCGACCTAGGGGTGGTGACCTGGGAAAGCTCCAGGCAAGAGATTGTGTAGTAGTGAATCATCCTCAAGGAAATAAATGGGAGGAGACACTATTAGCAAAAGGTATGCGTAATACATAGTGGGTATTTAAGTCAAATTTATCTAACGGGAGCCAAGCTCCTTGTCTTGTTCTCACAGATTAGATCTGTCCACAAGTGCAGCCATAACCATTTCTAATTAAGCCTGCCACTGAAGACGAGTCCTGCTCTGTCACCAGTTGGTCTAAATTGACTGGCATCATGAAGTGGTAGACTGTTATGAATGTATTCTTTTTATTAATGCCTTATTGTGTTTCCTGGGTAGGGCATGTCTATTACTCTTCTTATTACCCAGATATTAATGAACTTGCTCCTGAAGACCTCAAGGAGTGGCCTGACCCTGAAGAGCATCCCCCGGAAACGTGTTCAGATGGCCTTCACGTGGTCCAGCTGCAGTATACATACTGGAAGAAACCCGCCACCCCAAAGCAAGTGAAGCCCTAGTCTCTGAGTAGAAGAAACAGGATAGTTAACTGGCAAGGTGGTAACTGTCAGTGCACCTGTGGCACCAGTTATTATCTTGGGTTCATTCCCTACCTGAAGGCTGAAAAAGCTAACTGTGAAAGGGGAGATGATTGTTATAGCTCTGCTTGTTTGAGAGTTTGTTGTTACATACTTCCTTAGGGGGACCCCGTTAAGACTTGGGTTCATTCCCTACCTGAAGGCTGAAAAAGCTAACTGTGAAAGGGGAGATGATTGTTATAGCTCTGCTTGTTTGAGAGTTTGTTGTTACATACTTCCTTAGGGGGACCCCGTTAAGATCAACGCCCCTGAGTTTGTGTCCCCAATAGAGCATTCTGCATCTGTTCAGCCTCTCGAGCCACTGCGTTTATGGGAAAATATGCCCCCTCCCATCCCTATGGCTGACAACACTCTCCAGCGATAGTGTGAGGCCCACCAGGTGGGCATTACAGGTTGAAACAAAGTTATTACATAGTTCATGAATCATACCTACACAGAGGCATGGTGGACTGGTACCCACTTTAATACAACCAAAAGGAAGCTGTATCTGCAAGTTTCTACCACTTATCCTCATCCTTTTATACCAGTGGGGTTCCTAAAGCAAATCAGTGCTATGATTCTGCCAGGATAATGCCGTTTCATTAACCCGATACAGCATCGTTCCCATGAGCGACAGTGGAAGCTCTTTCACTCTCTGGTAGGTGAAACGTGGTTACAGGCTCCCAAAGAAGAAACGATAAATGTAATCTGTGAGAAAACGGGGTGTTCACTACTATCTCTGGCCATTCCTCCATGAGAAGCCCCAACACTGCCCGTGTATAACCCCACACTCTGGTGGAGGTCACAAGTTAAAATCCCAACCCTCCTAAATGCTTCGTTGTTCACTGCCTGAGTATCGTTCAAACT
>NW_005842301.1:793110-796953 GCF_000455745.1 Alligator sinensis | reverse complement strand
CAGCAGGAGCCCGAGTAGCTGAAGAGTTGCTTAAATGGGAATAGCCAGTCATTTTCCATTCCATAAGTGCACTTAAGTCCTGCAGACAAAGAGATACTCCAAGTTATCTTTGAGATGGACTTAACTCAGCTATAAATGTATAAAACTTGGATAAATCCCAGAAAAACACTAAAAAAGTAGCCAATCTCTGACAAGCCGTAGAGCTACTCACTAGGGGAGGCATGCTTAAAGGAAAAACATTAGAGCACACTAATGAATTGCTAGCTAATGTAAAATTAGAGACAGCCTGTCTTGCCTAAGTCATGATAGACACTGCTTTTAAAGCAGACAGAAATCAAACTTGGAGTACTGCTTGTGCACAAGTTCAGTTATCATTAAATATGCCTTTTTCCCAGGTAATAAACAACGTTAAAAATAAAGAATAGCCCCCTGGCTTAAAAAATCATGAGATGCCTGAAACATTTAAAAAGAAATACCCCATCAAAGTACCTGAATTACCACTTGGGAAAGTTGTAATAAAGGAAAATGTTCATTCCTGGTGCAAAGAGTAAAAGATAGAAACTAGACCACTGCTTATTTGCTGAACATGGGGCTAGGAGGAGGATGCCTTTGCGACTAGAATCTGCATCGTCCCATATGGGAAATAGTTACCCCTGATGGCCCTCAGTATGTAGCACAGTCCCCCTTAGTTCAAATTAGTAGCATCTTAATTAGATTAGGAACCCTACGGAGAGGCTGGCCTATCAGACCACCTAACATAACCTGTGTATACGAGTTACCTAATGTGTCATATGTAACAATATGGCAATGTGTTTGTTGGGAAAGACCAGGTCGTTTGCTGCATGAAAATAGTACCACCTGGACTTTATGCAATTCGTGTTGCTTAAGAGCTAAAAGTAGAGCCGTTGCTCTACTACAATTAAGTAACCGTACTATTGCCCTAAAATGGCCAGAAATTTCCTCTGAGACTATACCTCTCAACTTTATGATACCCACTTCATAGGTGTCAGATGTACATGCCACGGTTAAAATACTGAAATGAAGTGAAAAATAAGCTGCAAAACCTTGAGGCAAAGACTCGGCAAGGCACTCAGTTGGCTCTCCTTGCTCAAGAGAGTGGGCGAATTATCAGTCTGGTTGTCAACGCGCCCGAGCCATGTAAATGGTATGATGTAATTTGTATTATTCGTATGTTACCAAGTGCCACCTCAACTACGTGACTAACCATCTTAAGCATCATAGCATCATGTATTGCCCTAGTGGCAACAGCTAAATGGTGTTTTAACAGTTGTTGTCATAAATCTGTCCATGCTATGCAAGTTAAATTTATAGATCCCTCCCCATTTCCCTGAGGTAGCGCATGTGGCTTTAGCATCTCAGTTGTAGTTATCATAGTGCTTCAGCAAGCAAAGGGTGGAGTGTGACAGCTAAAAAGTGTGCCTGTGTGATAAAGGTACTTGCTGAAGGCTTTATAAAGATTAGACTAAGTGTTTTTTTGTATTTGTTTAAATATCAAGCAATATGTTGTTGCTAAAAGCCTAATTAAAGTCTAAGATGTAGTGAGGCCTTGTATGAAGTAAGGCCTAGTAAATTTAGCAAAGCCTTAAAGTAGTAAAACCCTGTGGCGTAGTTAAAATTACCTTATCAAAAGAATGCAAGGCTTGTACTGCTATTAGTCAGTTTAAGGACAGTTGAAGTAAAAGGAATCTGAGTGGTTGTACGTTATCAAAACCATTCAGAAGCTTTAAATTAGCTGAAATATCTGAAAACCATTCAGAAAGAAAATACAGCTGTGAAAAGGATTAGTAGCTGTTGCCTGAATCAGTAGGCCCATGGACCTCGAAGAGCCCAGAGACTGCATTCCAGGGTCCTTCAGAGAGCGCTGTTCAGGGATGCCTGACTTCGCTGAACTTTGTGGAAAGAGAAGCTTGCTGTGTATCCGGCATCAGAGGGGACTGCCAATAAGTTGCCGAGGCGAATTGCTTTTGTCTGTCATTGTGTGTTTTGTTACTACGCATAGTTGTGTTTTTGTTAAGTCAATAAACCTTTCTTACCTTTCTACCCCCGACCATACTCTCAATCCCGAACCCTCTGCAGGCGGCTGGGACACAGGTGGTCACAGCAAAAACTGCCTGGCAACGGTGACAGGGAGAGGCCACTTTCCCCTGCACTGAGCAGCAGTTTCTACCTAGCTGCTGCTACTGCTCAGCTCCGACAAGTGAGTCTGCGAGGTGCGTAGGGTTGTGGCTGCATGCGCTGGTCCCCGCCGCTACTGCTGCATGCCCAGGGGTGGCAGGACACACCACAGCCAGGCAGTGAAGAGTGGGTGCGGGGTGCGCTCGGGCTACACACTGTTGCAGTGGTGGGGATGCGTCCAGCTCGGGCCCTGGGCTGTTGCGGGGTGGGTGCTGACCAACTCGGGGGGGTGTGTGCATGGGGCTCCCATTTACATCCCCACATACCCTCAAACACTTCCTGCAAACCCCAGCCATACTCTCCCCAACACATCCCACAAATACCATACCCACACACACCTCCACACATTCCCAACACCCCTCACACACTATACAAGACTGCATTTTGAGCTATTATGCAATCACTTCTACCTATACAGCACAAACACACAAATAAGTACAGAAATATTTTTTTAAAATTAAATTAAAATATATTACTATGGGTGTTTGATTTTTAGAATATAATTTGTTCCCGCTTCTCCTTCTAAGATAGCAAACCCTCTTCCCCAAAGGCATGCTTCCAGGGGCAAGAGAAGGGACTTCCAGTGGCAAAGGTCAGGTTATGGGCCGGACTTCCGGTCCCAAAGTGGCAACCAGGGGCAGGCTACCTGTCAAGGGGGAGGGCTCCCCACGTGCCAAAATTCCGTACGCGGCCCTCCACCCACAAGAATTGCCCGCCCCTGCCCTAGTGCAAATCATGGCTTATGGGGCCGACCTGTCAATATTAGGCATTTTAATTACAGTTACGCACCGGGCTGTACCACCACTGCAGAGAAGAGACGTGAACTATCCTCCCACACAACAAGAAACCATCCACACACTGGACTACGTTAAGCACGATTTAGACAGGGGCTGTGGGCTCTTATCTCATTCCCTGGATCAGCTTCTTTGATACCGCTTGCTCCTGCGGGTTCTTTGCTTTACAGCGGTCAGAGCGGCCCTCCTGTCTCCTGCCGGCGCTAGTCTGACCTCCGCCCCGGCCTTTCCCAGCACCTGAGGAAGTCTCTGCCTCTAATCTCAGCCCTGCCCGCTGACTCCCCTCCCAGAGCCAGAGGCCATCACCCCTGGGCAGAGCGCCGCGGGGCTGCGGAGGGAAGCCAGGGCTGCTGCTGCTGCTCGCGCTGGGTCTGCTCTGCCGAAAGCAACAGCTCCTCTCATCTCGTCTTTCCGAAGCCCTTGTTGACCGGCATCACCCAGTGATTTCGGGAGACGTGACCCATCCTTGCTAAAAGCCAAACAATAACCGCCGGCCCGAAGGGTCGCGGGGAGGGAAGCCCGCTCCTGGCCTTGCCCCGGAAGCGACAAGCCTGAGTCTACTTTTCTAGTCGGAGGACAAGCCTAGCCTCCCCTCCTCTCATCTCGTCTTTCCGAAGCCCTTGTTGACCGGCATCACCCAGTGATTTCGGGAGACGTGACCCATCCTTGCTAAAAGCCAAACAATAACCGCCGGCCCGAAGGGTCGCGGGGAGGGAAGCCCGCTCCTGGCCTTGCCCCGGAAGCGACAAGCCTGAGTCTACTTTTCTAGTCGGAGGACAAGCCTAGCCTCCCCTTTAAGGCCTGGACGTCGTTACTGGGGCGGGCGCGGAGGCGCGGAGCTGCTACAGCTGCC
>NW_005842301.1:791881-792860 GCF_000455745.1 Alligator sinensis | reverse complement strand
CGGGTGTTCCGTTGGGTGCGGGCCCTTCCCGCGGGGGCCTTGCTGAGTCCCCGCCTGGCTGCTGGCTGCTCTTTAGCTTCGCTCCGTGCTGCTGGCGGTGCGTTGCCGCCTCGGTGTAGCCAGCCGAGACGCGGGTTCCTCGATAAGCGCTGGGAGCTCACTGGCTTAGAAGCGGGGCGGGAAGGGAGGGGTGAACACACCGCCAGTCTCAGGGAAGCGCTAGCTTGCACTTCAAGAGGCAAAACTGTTGTAGGCGTTACTGAAAAACACCAGGAACTACTTCTGAAAGTTGTGTAGGACCAGACTAAAATATATGCTTTGTTAGTTGGTCTTCAGTATCTGATGTTGTGTGTGTTATTGTCAATACAAGTGATCTGAGGTATTGGGATTCTAGCCAATCCTGCCGTTATTTCTGGTGATTATCTTATGTTTGCTTCCCTTGCTTCCTCTTTGGGTTGTTTGAACACATTGTTTTAGTAAGTGTATGGTATATTTTACACTTGCTGATTCTCTTTCCACAGTCCTAAATTCCTATGCTTTGGTAACATAGCTTTGAATACTTTGGGATGGTGACATTTCCTAGGCCATTTGTCATGGGGGGCTGGGAGGATTTTAATTGTATGAAGTTAACTATATTAACCTATACTGTAAATTTAATTGCCTTTAAGGAGGATCCATCCTTGGAGAGACATTTTAAAGGCCATCGAGATGCCATCACAGGAGTGGATTTCAGTCTTAATAAGAAACAATTGGGTAACTATCTTTGCAGTCATTTAAACATTCAGTTTTTTAATTACACTGAAAAATAGAGATGCTGAGTTGTAAAACGGTTTTGGAAGTCATGACTGGCAGATGAGTGAGGGTTTTATTTAATAGCTGGGAAGACCCACATTTTTAATTCTCTTAGAACAGGAATTTCAGGTGCCTCTCTGTACATGCCTCTCCAACTCTGTTGGGATAACACTTAACATTGTGTCCA
>NW_005842301.1:763073-791850 GCF_000455745.1 Alligator sinensis | reverse complement strand
TCCCTGAGCCCACTGTGCACTAAAAATATATTTTCTTCTCTGCACACCTCTAACCTGTTTCAGAATTGAGTCTAGGTTATCTAAATTAAGTAAATTTATCATCAGTAAGTAGAAATTACAGATTTTCAGATAAACTGTTGAAGTCACCCCTAAAAGTCTACCTGTGGCTTTTGGTAAAAGAAGAGCATTGATATATATATTTTAGAGTTAGTCAATGCAGTAATAACTGAATGAAAGGGTATGTAGATAATTGCACATCAAGTGCAAGTACACTGAAATTTGGGAGTTCAATAGGCAATCATGCCACATGTTTGTAGTTTTTCTCTGTATCCTGGTAACCTACATAATTCTTGCTCTGAAAATTAAGGAATGTGAAAGCAAAGCAAGTTCTTCTGGACTACATCCCTTCTTCACACCCTCTCTCTCCCTTCCTTTATGCTTTATGTACAGTATATGCTATGCATAAAATGTAGGCAGGGAGAGACATACTATTTGAATGAGGCATATTAAGTTTGTTACCATATGTTCAATCAATCTGTATATTTTATTCTTTATATTTGTTGCCTGTATATTTAACTGAAGAACTGGGCCACCAATATTCTGTTTGACTGGGATGTTTGCTCTATCTCATTACATTAATAATGTATCAATAAAATAGCAAAATATTGCTTGCATATCAAAGACGACAGAGCATTATTTTTCCTCATAACTGTATGCCAGTGGGGCTTACAGTTTGCATAGGTGTGCCTATCCATACCTTTCATAGGCATGCCATAAATTGGTCCTGTGTTCTCCCCAAATGTCACTCTGATCCCCTTCCAGTGCCGGATCTGCTACTCTGCTTTCTACTTCCTTCCCTGTGCTGCCTGCCTGATCTCTTACTCCGCTTTCTGCTCTGCCCTATGTATGCTCTCTTCCTGTTCTATCTACTGCTGCAGTGCCTGTCCCCTTCCTGGCCTCCTATGTGCCACACAAAGGCTGTCCATGCCACTTGTGGCATGCATACCACAGGTTGGCCACCTTTACTGTATGCTATCCCAGCTAGGGAAATTATGGTACTTCAAGTAGGTAACTAAAACATACAATGAATTAGCATAGTTAGGAAAAGAATTGATACCTCACTCCCTTACCCTGCCTGCCCTGCCACCTTATGGTTTCTCCTGGAGTAGTGCTTGGCTTCACTTCCCCTCCACTTCGCTACTGTGCCCTGCACCCCACAAAATGATAATCAGTAAGCTGTAACTGGTTACCACTGGGCTTATTGATTAAAGGATTAATCATTTAACTGGCTAGCAAGTTGGCTGGATCGGAACCTGATGAAGTTCAACGTTGAGAAATGTAAAGAGCTCTACCTCGGGATGAGCAACCCCCAACACACCTACAGGTTTGGCAGCACCAAACTGACTACCACCATGAATGAAAGGGACCTGGGGGTAATAATAGACCACAGTATGAAAATGAGCTGGCAGTGTGATGCTGCAGCCAGTAGGGCAAATAATACTCGGGCATGCATCAATCGTTGCATCTCCAGCAAAGCCAAGGAGGTGATTCTTCCGGTCTACTCAGCACTGGTGAGACTGCAGCTGGAGTACTGCGTCCAATACTGGGCTCCACACTTTAATAATGATGTGGACAAGCTTGAGAGAGTCCAAAGAAGAGCCACCCGTATGATCAGAGTCTTAAAAGGCAAGCCATACAAGGAAAGGCTGAGGGATCTGGGACTCTTCAGCCTGAGGAAAAGAAGGCTGAGAGGGGACCTGGTAGCAGCTTACCGCTATACTATGGGAGTACATCAAGGGCTTGGTGAGCAACTGTTCAGCAGGGCACCCAAAGGGAAAACCAGGAGTAATGGCCACAAACTCCTGGAAGATTGATTCAGGCTCAACATTAGGAAAAACTTCACAGTCAGGGTGTCCAGACTGTGGAATAAGCTCCCTCCAGAGGTGGTGCAATCGCCTACCCTGGAAATCTTCAAGAGGAGACTGGACAGTCACTTTGCTGGGGTCACCTGACCCCAGTTGTCTTTCCTGCTTAGTGCAGGGAGCTGGACCCAAGGTCCCTTCCGGCCTTACAATATATGAATCTTTGGTCACATCCCTAAAGGATTCTCTCTTTTGTATTAAAATGACTGAAAGAGAGAGCTTTTGCTGAAGAGTCTATCTGGTCCTTTACATAACTAATGAAATTAAATTTGTCTTGTAATGACACCATAGTATCAAAACAGCATCAGACTGAACTTCTTGAGTCATGTTTTATGCTCTTACTGGAAATATGTCCCTCTTAGTCCTCTGACAGGGCGGACATGTTGCTTGTGCTTGTCACCAAGCTAAGAGTTGTATACCAGGCATGATGTGTAAAAACCTTCCGTGTTTCCATAATTGAAACATGGGGATAGTTTGAAGAGGTATTTTTAGTAGCTGCCATTTCAGATGTTTGCAATCTAGTGGGCATTTTTCTTTTCAATAAGCTGACGGTCAATATTTTTGCTCTTATACAGCATAATAGGTGTCCTTTGTGCTGTAGACATAAAATGTGGCAGGATGTTGGGGAAGAAGGGCAGCAGCACTTTTACCATGCTGAATTGTTGCACCCTCAGCAACACTTCAGAACTTTTTTATTATATAATGTGAAATGGAGTTGACTTATGCAGGAATTATTGACAGGTACTCTTCAGATAAACCAGTGACTGTCATGTCAGGTAAAATGATGGTGACAACTTGTATAAAGTATAGAGAAGAGATGTAGAGAAGACTGGGAACTTTCATTTGAAGCAGTGCCTTTCACTAATGCTATAATCACAGGAGAGTCTGGTGACCTGAAGTATACAATGGACACTTGCAAATACATTTTCTGTGTACTGACCCTGCCTGTCTTGTGTATCTGCATTATGACCTTTGGATAGTTAACTGAACAAAACTGTAACTGCCTTTTGCTTTCCATGGAAAAATAATTCTTGAGACGTTGGTTGTCAAAATCCTATGGCCTGTGTGCGTATGTGGCCTTTTTATCAGAACTTCTCTTCTAATTTTTATGAGCCTTTAACTACCTGAAGGGTGGTTCCAAAGAGGATGGAGCTGGACTGTTTTCCGCGGTGACAGATGACATAACAAGGAGCAACGGTCTCAAGTTGCAGCAGAGCAGGTTTAGGTTGGATATTAGGAAAAACTTTCTCACTAGGAGGGTAGTGAGGCTTAGGAACAGGTCACTTAGAGAGGTGGTGGAATCTCCATCCTTGGAGGTTTTTAAGGCCCAGCTTGACAAAGTCCTGGCTAGAATGATGTAATTGGAGATGGTCCTGCTTTGAGCTGGGGGTTGGACTAAATGACCTCCTGAGGTCCCTTCCAACCCTAATTTTCTATGATTCTAAGAAGCTTTTAAATTTAGTCTGTTGCATTAACAGGATTACATGAATTAAATTTTAAATGGAAGCAGATGTGGCATCTCAATTTTAAGTGTGTTTTTTTTAATGTATCATTTGAAGGGAAAGTTACTGAAATTGTTAATACTGAGGAAGTAGTCACAGTTTGAAACTGCTGAACTTTGTACTGATTACTTCAGTATGTAAGATTTTAGTGTAATTGGCAAAGCTATTAATGTGAGTCTCCTTCCTCTTAATTTAGCAAGTGGTTCTATGGATTCATGTTTAATGATCTGGAGCATGAGACCCCAAATGAGAGCCTATCGCTTTGTGGGTCACAAAGGTGCAGTGATGTGCGTTCAGTTTTCACCTTCCGGCCATCTGGTGGCATCAGGCTCCAGAGACAAAACAGTTCGTTTGTGGGTTCCAAGCATGTAAGTATATCCTGCTTCTAGCTTTGTTGTTCTCAGCTGTGGTATTGCATTTCTCTTTGGTAGGAGTTCTTCAGTGTCGGGGTTGGTCATTTACATTGAGGGAAGAATACAAGGTAATGCAACATGGTGATTTCCTGCATAGGGCTTTTACAGGAAAGTAAATGTAGTCCTAAAGAAAGGACCAATGAGGTTGATGTAGAGCAGGGTTGGGCATTTATTTTGGGTGAAGGGCCATTTAATGAGTTTTGGTGAGCTGTTGAGAGCCACATGGGTAACCCCGACCTTTTACAGTTGCCCCAACCCCTGGTTGCCATCTTGAGACTGGAAGTCCCACCCCTAACCCCTGACCTTTGCCCCCAGAGGTCCTTCCCTTTGCCTCCAGAAATACTGGGGGGTTGCCATCTTAGAACCAGAAAAAAAACAAATAATGCACTAAAAGTCAAACACCTAATATAACATATTATAATTTTATTACAAAAAATATTTTTGTCCTGATTTGTGTTTGTGTAATCTATATAGAGGTGGTTGAATAATAACTCAAAAAATCTTAGTCTTGCAGTGTGGGGGGATGTGGGGCCAGGGCTGCGTGTGAGGGGTGGGGTGATGTGTGGGTGGGTGTGTGTGTGTAGTGTGGCAGGATGTCTAGTGTGGTGGGGTGTGTGGTTATGGGTGTATGTGGGGGGTGTTGGGTGTGTGTGCTGGGTGTGTGTTGGGTATGGGGGTATATGTGGGTGTGTGGTAGGGTGTGTGTGTGTGGGGTGTGTCAGTACACCTGGTGGGGTTTGGGTTTGTGTGTGCCTGGTGAGGGGTGTGTCTATGTCTGATGGGCTTGTGGGGGTGTGTGTGTGTGTGTGGTGTGGATGTCTGTATGAGGGGTGTGGGTATCTTTATGGTAGGCTGTCGGGATAGGTGTGTGAGGGGGGCTGTGGGGGTGTGTGGCTGTGTGTGGGGGAGCATAGGACATATTGGGGGTTGTGTATATGCGGGATGTTGTGGGGGCAGGGTGTGGGGCTTGTGGGGTGTGAGGGAGGGTGGGGGGGGGGTGGGAACCCCACACACTCCCCCCCATGGCACAGCAGCAACAGGTGGGGTGCTCGGGGTGCTTGTGCCTAGTGCAGACACTGGTGCCTGGCAGGGCATGGCTCTGGCCAGTGCTGCACATCACAGTGAGGAGAACAGGCCCCTGCTGGGCAGTCTATATTGTTCATGATATACTGCCTGAGACTGACTTAATTAATGAAGTGTTGATGTAGGTCAGGGGCAGGCAAAATGTGGTTTGCAGGCTGCATCCCGCCCGCTAGGTACTTTCATCCAGCTTTTGCGCCCACTAGGGTGAGAGTGGGGTGCCCACATGTGTGCCCACCCCCAACTTACCCTATTACGCCTTGCTCCCACTCTTGTGGGCAGAAGGGCCTGGCCCTGCTAGCACTGGGTGGAACGCTGCTGCAGGCTTCCCTGGCTTCCTGCTTCCAAGCACCAGGTAGGGAAGAGGGGGAGGGGGGTGGAGCTGCAGCTAGGCTGGAGCTTGGGGCTGGGGCTCAAGCAGCCCCAGTAGGCAGCATGGATGGCATCAGCAGCAGGCAGGCTTGGCCCAGGTGCCTGGCTCCGGCCAGTGCTGCACATCGTGGCAAGGAGCGCAGTCCCCCGCTGCGCAGTCTCTATCACTGGAGCTTCCTGCAGTCATGGCTTAGGAAGGAAGTCCCATATTCTGGAGCTGGCTGTGTTGGGGAAGGCAGCTGGTTCCAGTGCATGGGACTTGCATGGATGGCATCAGCAGCAGGCAGGCTTGGCCCAGGTGCCTGGCTCCGGCCAGTGCTGCACATCGTGGCAAGGAGCGCAGTCCCCCGCTGCGCAGTCTCTATCACTGGAGCTTCCTGCAGTCATGGCTTAGGAAGGAAGTCCCATATTCTGGAGCTGGCTGTGTTGGGGAAGGCAGCTGGTTCCAGTGCATGGGACTTCCTTCACAAGGAAGCTGAGCCTTCCTGCTGCTGATGCTGTCCCTGCTGCCTGCTGGGGCTGCTCGCCATTAGGGGGAGGGGGGGGGGGGGGGGGGGGGGGGGGGGCCCACCACCCTCCCTCACATCTACTCCCTGTTCAGTTGAGCTTCCCGCTGCCACTGCCACCCTGGGTGCAGGCATTAGCCGCACCGCCTGCTGCTGCCCCAGGGGGCAAGTGTTGGGGGACGTCCCTGTACCCTACCCAATACCTACCACAGTATTGCCTGCATTCACTGCAGAAGAGGACAAATGTGTTCCAGAGCCACACACCCACACCCCACAAACTCCACACAACCCCCTAACATATCCTGTGCCCCTCCAGTCACCCAGAGAGCATGCGCATATGTGCAACAGGTCATGTATGTGCACCCTCAATCATTTGAACACCCTTGCACTGTTGTGCACGCTGTTTTTGCATGTGCATACTTGTGGGTCGTGCGCTCTCACTTGCTCACGTGCTTGCTTGCACATGCTTTTTGTCACTCATGCACGTGCTCTTGTCACTGCCATGTGCACTCTGTCTCTCGCGTGCTGTCTCTGTCTCTCGATTTACATCCCACCTTATCCAGTCTTTACAGGAAATGACCCACAGCCGAATTCCCCAAACAACATACCAAAACCTGAAAATGCCCACTCTCAGTCATGCTTCACAACTGCTGCCACATTGCCCAAACCTTCACACACGTAAAATCTCCTGCCAATCTGAACTATGCCTCCCAACTGTCACTTGTATCCAGATACATGATACCTTTTCCCACCCGCCCCTGCTCCACCACCCTGTCTCAACCCCAGAGAAGACTCTTCCTCCAGTCTGCCATCTGGGCCCACACTCCCCTCTCCTACAGAAGGGCTGGAGCAGTCACTCTTCTCCTTCCCCCAAAAATACCTAACTCTTTTTCCTCCTCACCACAAATGCACACAAACTCCAAAGATCCCTAACAAAGTAAAAGAAGAAAGAAAAGGCATATTTGGTTGTCCTTGTTTCAGTCATTGCCAAAGGGTATCCTTAAGGATAGCTTTATAGCAGTGCCTGCCCAGGCAGTTCTGCTGGGTATGTAGGGCCTCCAGGATGGCTGGGTTCTTCTTCTTCCTTTGAGTGGCTGAGATGGTGTCTGGGCTTGGCCCCAGCCCCTCCCCCCAGAGGGGAGTGGGGTTTGGGGAGTGATTGTAGCAGTTTCTTAGGTCAGGCTGAAGATTCTCCTTTTACTATTCTATTTCACTTAGTGGATGACTAAAGTGTGGTTTGAGACAAACTTTTAGTTCTCCAACTACTGTGTAAGTGTGATTCTGTTACCTCTGGTGGACACTTAAATGCTCCCATTTTAGGGATAGGATTGTCCTCCAGAGGTGTGCAGATGCCTCCCTAGCTAGAAACGGATGTCTTCAGTGGAGCACTCATGTCGTGGCACAGTTGATTGCGCTCCGGGGATGTCCATAGACTCTTTTGTCTATTGATTTAGCCCACCCAGTGTTGGAGGGCTGTTTAGGACTGAGAAAACAATGGACTATTTGCTACTGAACTTCGCTTAGCTTTGTGCTTCAGCCTTGCCAGGAAAATGTTCTTTGCACTACTTGGAAAATGTAAAAATGAGGGAGAACTAATGTTGATTAAAGTCAAGTTTTGTACCTTGTCTGATTGATTGTTTCGCTTCATTTTGTTTTTTGTTTTGCTTGATTTAGTTCCCTTCATTACTACAGATCAGAAATACCTGTTGCACAGGGGTCTACTGAAGGTGGCTGGCCAAGGAGGCAGCCAGCCGATTTTCGTGGGCACGTCCCAGGGCTGGCAGCTGCTTTCATGGGCTGAGTGTGATGGGTTCCCCCCATGCCTCTGCCAAAGAGACCCCAGCAGTTCTGCTCCTCCCCAGAGATGGCCACGTGACTCAGAACCATAGCTTAATTACAAGAATTAATTCATGTGTTAAGTGTGGATTAATGGCTTCCTTGGGCTTAATCACGGTAATTAAACTGCAGTTCTGGAGGCAGCAGGCTCCATCTGCAGGCGGCAGGCTCTGTGCTTTTGGCAGGGTTGCTGGGGGGGGGGCCCCCCCCCCCCCCCCCCAAAAAAAAAAAAAATGAGGGCGCGTTTCACGGCAGCCCCCCCCACCCCCCCCCCAAAAAAAAAAAAAATTAGCAGCAAGTAGAGAAGCAGTACAGTCTTGGAGCAAGGAAGGGAGAGGGGACAGAGCTGGGGGAATGCCTGCTGTGGGGTGCCTCCACATGCCGTTCCTGATGAATGGATGGCGAGGCTGAGCTGGGTTGTCTGCCTGCAGTGCAGCGTAGCTTGCAGGTGCCTGGGTTCTGCCTCTGACTTGGTGGCCTCACACCCTACTGGCCCTGGGCATCACACTCGGCACAGGTCGGGGACCATGGTGGCAGGGATGTCTCTTCCTGCACTGCCCTGGTTGGCCCATGCTTTCCTGCTGCTATGACCTTGGATGCCAGTAGCAAGGTGGGAGCTGGGGTGCCAAGGCTCTGTCGCACCTTTCCTGGGTCCTGGTGAAATGTTGGGGGATGCAGCAGATTCTGCCCGCTGCTCATCTTGGGCTGGCCAAAAACAGACTGGAGCTGCTGTGCAACCCCTCCCATGCTGTCACCACCCTGGCCTGGCTGTCAGTTACTTGTGGTGTTGCCACTCCCTGCAGCTGGGTCTGGCCATGCCCTGCCTCACCCCCTTCCATCTCTCCTGAGAGCAGCCTTGTACTTCCCCCACCCCCTCTACCTTCCCTCCATGATCCAAGACTGCAGGGCTTCTCTGCTTCTTGGTAATGTTTATTTATTTAACAAGCCTGCCAAAAGTGCGGAGCCAATGCTTTTTCACGGAACCCACCTGAATTCTTAGTTTCTGTGAAAATCACACCATTGTGATTTTTGGTAGGTTTCTACTGATGCGTATATCTCAGATGAGACTATGTAGGAAAGTTTTAACTACACTATCTGCTGTGATATTAATTGGTTTTGAATGCACTCCCATTTAGTTGAGTGATTATTTGAGGGTTAACAATCCTCATTTAATAGTCTCTTTTCCTTATTGCTGTGAAAGCGAAGATCTGATGACAACCCAGTCTTTGTTGTTCTTATCTTTGTATTCTGATTCTTGCATGAGTAATAGGAATAGTTTTGAGATGAGTATTTAATTTATACTATTAAATCTCTCTCTTTTTATTACAACTTTGTGTAGGCAATTTAAGATTGTGTTGCCTTAAATTAGCATGGGCTCAAATAACATAACACAAAAGAAATCTGTTTAGCTTTGTACAGTGTCTAAACATTTGCCTGTTCAGGAGGTCAGCAGATTTTCTTAACCTCAAATGGATATAATTCCCAAAGAAAAGGTGGTTAAAATCCTTTTGTTAGTATACATAGGCTTCTTATTCTTTGGAGTGTATGCTGTTTTCTCTTGCAATTTAATTTAATAACACTATCTTTGTTATACTCAGCAAAGGGGAATCTACTGTCTTCAAGGCTCATACGGCAACTGTAAGAAGCGTTCACTTTTCCAGTGATGGCCAGTTTTTAGTTACAGCTTCTGATGACAAAACTGTCAAAGTTTGGACACTTCACAGACAAAAATTTCTTTTCTCACTGAACCAGCACATAAACTGGGTTCGCTGTGCTAAGTAAGTATATCCTGCTAGCAAGTGGTAGTGGTGATAGTTTATGCTTAAAAATAAAAATGGAATTCATACTCCATGTGGGTTTTTAAAAAAATAAACCAAAATTGTCTGTTATTGTTTATGCTTCTAAAAATCAGTCTTGACCTGATAGTGTTTGATGCATGCAGTGATCCTTGCATCCCTCACCTCCTGGCCCTTTCTTCCCAGCCTGTTGATAAATCCCATATCACTGTTATTTTTGTTTCTTTTAATGATCTTTTGCGTAGAAGAGGAACTGATTGTTTTGTTGTCTGTTTTTTCACTTTTGCTTCTCTTAGCCTTATCTCAAAGTTGTGAATGCAAGCAGAAAGTGGTCTTAAAGGTGCTTATCTTGATGTATCCGATTATCTTCAGGCTTGTTATCCATTTATGTAGAAATTATCTGGTCTTTTGACTTTCTTTCACTATATGAAGGGGGAAGACTTTATCAGAAACCTCACCTCATGGAGGAAATCGCAAGAATTGTAGATGATGTGAACATTTTGTGTTAAAGGGCTTTCACAAAGAATCCTTGTAATGGACCCATTAACAATGATCAGTTATGATCCTGTGGCTGAAAAGTAGACAACTTAATGTTGAGATTCTGTGCAAAATGGGGTGAAAAAATATTCTAACAGCAAAGACTGTGCTTTAAAAAAAGTCAGCTTGGTATTGTTTCAGTTCTAACAGGGGTGTGTTTGTGTGTGTAAGACCCACTAACATATATGTAAAATAATCCTACAGTTACATTTTGGAGTTCTAGGCCCCTGGTAAATGTGTTACAATTCAAAGGTATCATTAATATGTTAATTCCTATGCAAATAGTAACAAGTCTATATGTGCAACTGTTTTTTGTTGTTATAAAGTGGATGCCCAGGGTGGATAAAAAATCAAGAATTAAAAAAAAAAATTTAATGGATTTTTTTTAAAATTGAAATTGGAATTTTTTTTACTTAATTGTATTTTTTAGATGCTTGAAAAAAACCCTTTATAAAGACAGGCTTAATTTAAGATATGTTAAAGTTTAAATATATAAAAATGGAATAGGGATTATAACTTCTAATTATATACTATTTCAGACAATATATTCATGTAACCTTTTTAGAAAAGTTTTATAAATAGGTTATAACAGGCCATGGATTATATTAAGGGCCCAATGTTATGGGGTTCCCAGAGGCTTCTCTATAAATTAGTAAAGATTAAAGAAAACCACTCAAGCCAATGGACCCAGTGTTCAGTCCAGAAGATCTCATTAAGCATCTCTGCTTAGTTTCACTTTTCAAACTGTGAATTTGTGCCTCTTGAGTTAACATCCTTGTTAACAGCAGTATATGGAGATGAGAGATAACAAACCTGATTTACCTACCCATCAGCTCTATTTTCTCTCTGCAAATATTTTAAGTTTCTCATGTTGACCTGGCTGAAATAGTCTATTTAATTTTTGTTAAAAACACATTTCATATTTATAACTAAAATAGTTAAAAATTCAAAAATACATGTATTTGTTTTGTTAAAATAATTATATATATTTGTTGTTGAAGAAAAATATTCAAGATATAAGCTTGTCGTTTTAGTTAAAAAAACAACAGACATTTAAATTGTTTTATTTGTGATGGTTGTTGTTGTCCTCATAATACAGTGTGGTAAAAATATCCCCCAAATACCCATGATTAATCTAGTGAATTGGCGATTGTTTACCTCCCAGTGACTTCACAAGTATCTGCTTCAATTAGCTTTGATAAATAAAATAACCAAATCATAATTCAGTTTTCTGCTGTATCTGCAAAATTAATCTGATAAAATATCAAAATAAATCACTGCTTTAAAATGTATGGCATGTACTTTCTAAAAATGAAACTTGCATCCATCTCTGAGTTGTGAATAGTATTAAGGTCATATCAAACAAAAATGCACTTTTTGTAGAAAACAATAATTAAATTGAGGCTTCCTGACCAGTGATTTAAATCATGATTTAAATTGATTTGATTTAAATAAAATCCACTCTCCACTAGCCACACAGATATTCCATAACATACGTGGACATATTTTGTGACTCATCCATATGGCACCATAATTTGCAAGTATAGCACCCTGAAGCCAATACTGACAAGCAGCTGATTGTCAGCATTGGCATTGGGGTGAGGGTTGGTCTTGGGACCTGAATAGCCCCAGTGCCAAATTCTGAAAGTGGGCTGCTGGGGAAGCAAATTGCAGGGTTGGGGGAGTAGAGGTTCCAAGAGGTTCCCTCTGCTGGGATCTTGAAAATACCTCTGCCTAACAGTCTTTCTGAGGGGGCTGTAGGGCAAGATATTTCAAAGTGCCAGGTTGTGGGGAACTCTGGGTCTCCCCATGAACCAGAAGATTGACTGCTTTGCCCTGCAGCTCCCTGGTGCTGCAGAGCAAGGAAGGCATTTCAGACATTGTAGCCACAGGGACTACAGCTCCTACAGGAGCCACAGCTCCTGTATTGAGGAGATGCTTCCAGAGTTCCCATATGCCAGGGATATCTAGAAACCAGGTGGGTAGCTGGATTGCATACATGGTTTTTAAAAGTCCTGGTATACCAGGACCCTTGGGTTGGGGAGCCTCTCCTTGATTCAGGGGTCCTTATACACTGGGAACTTTTTAAAACTACATGTGCAGTCCAGCTGCCTTTGTTTTTAGAAGTCTATCAGGCCCCGGGTTCCTCTATCCCAGAGTCCCAGCAGAGAGTTCATGTTTTCCAGGTTCAAGACTGGGGAGAGTCAATAGATTCCTTCCTTCCAGCACTTGCAAACCCATGCCTCAGGTTCCCTGCTGGTCGTGGTGTGATTGGGATCTGGTGTGGTATGGCAGGAGGCACAATTGTTGGATCAGCGGTTAGATCCAATTGCACCATTAAGTGCAGCCCCCTCCCCAGTGAAACTAACATTCCTACTATTGCTACCACATTTTGATGGCAGTATGCATTGGGAAAAATAAAAATTAGGTGACATCAGGTATAGCATATCTCCTTATTGCATGTGTGGCTGGCGTTCTGTCTTACTGTGACATCAGTTGGACAGTTCACATCTTTAAAGTCTTTGGACAATGGAAGACTAAAGTTGTACTAATCTGGAATCTTCAAATGATATTTTTGGGGGTTTTTTTGTTATTGCCTTTTTTTGGTCTTCTCATGTGAGCATGAACCAGAAATATAGGCATTTGAGAATACTTAAATTGCTTTCTAGGTCAACCTAGAAAATGGTTTGAAACACCTTTTTTTTTCATTTCCAGGCCCTGCTTCAAGTAGGACAAATAATTCAAAGATCATTGAAGATGGATAACTTTGGGTTTCTTAAGTTACATATACAGATAGAAGGCCAGGTTCTGCTATTTTTGTCCATTAGCTAATCTTGTTAATGTTGCTTGAGTCGCTTGAAGAGGGCAGCGTACCTCAGCATGTGTACCATTATATAAATTTGGCCCTTGCTATCTGAAATTCTCTTTGATACTCCTTAAATTTCTCATGACTTCTGTCTTTGTTTTAGATTCTCTCCTGATGGATGCCTAATAGTATCTGCTAGTGATGATAAAACTGTCAAACTTTGGGATAAGACCAGCAGAGAATGTATACATTCTTTTTGTGAGCATGGGGGGTAAGTATCGAGGCAATGCACATCAACTTAGGACTTCCAGACTACTTCCTTTACAGCAGGTACAATCATGACTAATTGTACAGTCATGTAGGTTTAATCTTCATTAAAGTGATGCCTTTTTTTCAGCAGTTGTTCCTTTCTGGCCCCTTGCACTTGAAAATTACATAAATGCTAGTTTACACCAAGTGGATTTCTTTGCCACCCACTTTCTGTAATGTGTGTTGGGAGGCCACACATTCTGTAATGTGTTTTGGGAGGTGTGACAGGTGGCTAAAATGATTTTGAAAACATGGTGTACTGTATCCAAATTGTTGCTGCGACGAAGAAATGGATTTCATTGTAATTGGTCTTTATTTCTAGAGAACCCAAAGTGATCAGAATCTTGCTTCCTTTTCTTTTCTTTGGTAAAACTTTCTTTTAAATTCATGCTTTTCACTGGCTTAAAGTAAGTTGTCACTGAATCTGAGTGTAGCAGGACACTAAGGTGCCTGCTACAGAGAGTGCCCGGAGGGCTCCTCAGGTGCTGGTTGCCAGGGCAACGGGAGGCAGCAAACGACCCACACCTGCCAGCGATCAGCTGGCTATAAAGGGGCAAGGCCTGGCTCTTATGGAGGGGGAGCTGAGGCCGCAGGCAGTTTTTCCCTACCGGCATCTAAGACAGAAGGAGCTCCCTGCCAGCAGCCAGAGAGAGAGAAGCTCCTGGAGCAATGATGCGAGGAGAAGCCTGACTGCAGGTACCGCTAGCAGGGTAAAGGGTAGCAGCTCCAAGATGTCTGAGCAATGTCGTTACTGCCAGGTGGCTTAGGTTTAAGTTGTAGCCAAGAGGCTTGAGTTTATGTTGCAGTTTAACACCGGTGGTTTGGGTGAGGCTATAAGGGGATGGAGGAGGCCTCATAGGGGACTCACGGTAAAGTGAGGACCCCAGTCCCAGTGAGGGCATGGAGTTCAGGGGTACAGACCCCAGCTCCAGAGCTCAGCCCTGTGAGAGGGCAACCTTGCAGAGGGGAGAGCTCAGCCCGGTGAGAGGGCAACCTTGCAGAGAAGGCCCCAGTGTGGGCCCAGAGAGCCCCAGGAGAGGGGCAACCTTGCAGAGAAGGCCCCAGTGTGAGCCCGGAGAGCCCCAGGAGAGGGGCAGCCTTGCAGAGAAGCCCCCAGTGTGGGCCCAGAGAGCCCCAGGAGAGGGGCAGCATTACGGAGAAGCCCCCAGTGTGGGCCCGGAGAGCCCCAGGAGAGGGGCAGCATTACAGAGAAGCCCCCAGTGAGGGCACGGAGAGCCCCAGTGAGAAGGGCAGTAGTACGGAGAAGGCCCTAGTGAGAAGGGTGGCATACAGAGAAGGCCCGCAAGGCTTAGATACGCAGGACACCCGGCGCAGGAGAACTGTGGCCAAGTGGAGGAGAGGTAGCCTCCCTATAAAAACACATATCATCAAAGTCGTGGCGGGCGAGAATAGGAGGGTGCAAGTCCGAAGCTTGGCGCAGAGGAGGTGGCAAGGACCAGCACGGCGACCCTGCCGTCCCTCCTGTTACACTGAGTTTGGAATCCGTTCTTTTTAGATTTTCATAGTATTATTTGACACATTCCTTTTAATATATACTATTTACACAGGTATCTTTATTTGGGGTAGCCTGAAACAGTCCTTAGAATTTAGAATCATTACATATATTATCTCCATTGTGCCTTGGTATGGTGTTTTTTCAAAAACCTTTCAGTACACATTTTCTTTAAAATGCTGATCTGAGAATGCTTGGCTTCCTAAGCATTCATTAATACATGATGGGCTGAAATGAAACATGAGGACGGGGTGAGCAGAATATGGCCCCAGAGCCTGATTTGGCCCGCCAATGGATTTCTTGGTCCACAGGTAGGCAGCCACCAACTCATGGGATCTGGCCCTTGGGTGGCTGGCAGATCTAATTGCCATATGGTGCTGGGCAGGTGGCCTTCCGCCATGCAGAGCAAGTAGGCAGGACTGTTTCCACTCAGTGCTGATGCAGTGGTGTCAGCTATGGACCCGGGCAGATGCCCCAATCCCCACCTGGAACCTGTGGGGTGCATCCATAGCTGACACTGGCACCTGCCCAAGGTTGCTTCTGCTGGATTGGGCAGGTGGTAGCATAAGTTGCAGACAGGGCTGACAGGTTCCAGGTGGGGATTGGAATTGGGGCATGCTACAGCTCCAGGTGTGGAGGGAGAGAGAGAAAAAATCGTGGCATGCTATAGCTCCAGGGAGGGAGGGGCAGGGGGAGAGAGATGGGGCCCTTGACAGGACCCCAAAACTGATTTAAGCCAAAATAATTTCCCACACTTGCACTAGTATGATTCATTTTCTGTATTTGATTTTTTTCTTTGCAACTCTTCCTACGCTGTTACAGAAGGACCTTTTGATCCTCTAATGTACTTTTATAATTCTGTAAGTGGCCTGCTAGACCATTGAATCTAGTTCTGCTCTTTACAAGCAATAATTTACCCAAGGTGCCCTCAAATATAATATTTCAAACAAGTACAAGACATCTTACACAAAGCATCTAAGTACACCTATAACACACTATCAGTAAAAAGCAAAGGAGACACTGGCACTGCAAATGCTTTGCTGCTGAAATAATAGAGAAGTTGTTTGTCCTTATGGGCACCTATCCACTTGACAGACCTCTGCTCCAACATATTCTAATGAGTACACGCCAAATAGGGCATTAAACTGAGATCACCAGAGGATGGGCCAACAACTAGTACAAGCCCAAGAAATGGCAACCGTGCAACCAGCGTACCAGGGAACAATAGGAAGCATGCTCTGAGACCATCTAGAAGTCAGGTTTTTCTGCAGCCCACCAGGAGCCTACGGCCTCCAATGGCAGGGTTAGTTGCTTGTACACGAATGCCAGGAACATGGGGAACAAGCAGGAGGAACTGGCCCTCCTGCAAACCAACAAGCAATATGATCTCATTGGGATTACAGAGACCTGGTGGGACTCCACCTATGATTGGACCACAGGTATAGAAGGCTACACCCTGCATAGAATGGATTGTGTTGGGAAGAAGAATGGGGGAGTTGCTGTCTACTTGAAGGAACATCACACTTCCCTAGAAACAGAGATTGGCAACAAAGAAGGGTGACTTGAGACCCTCTGGGGGAGCATGGGGAATGGGATTTGACTATAGGAGTTTACTGCAGACCTCCAAACCAAGATGAAGAGCTTGACCAGGAATTCTCTAGAAAACTGGCAGAGGCTGCAGACTCTTGGAGCATGGTCATCATGGATGACTTCAACTACCCAGGCATCTTGTGGGATGAACACACAGAACTTTCTCACTTGCATTGAAGAGCTCTATCTGATTCAAGAAGTCTACAGGCTGGCCAGGGGTAAGGCACTCCTAGACTTGGTTCTGGCCAAAGGGGACAATCCAGTGAGCAACCTGAGGAAACTGGGCGACAGTGACCATGAGATGATCACTTTCTCCATGCACCGTGAGACAGGAAAATTAGTCAGAAGGGTAGAAATCCTTGATTTTAGGAAAGCTGACTTCCACAAGCTTAGGAGATTGGTTGGCAAGGCCCTGCAGGACCATGGTCCAGTGAGGAAGGGAGTACAAGAAGAATGGTCGTTCCTCAAGGAAGCAATCTTAGGACCACAAAGGAAGTCCATTTCTTTTCATAAAAGCATCAAAAGGGCTGTGACCCCCTTGCCTCAATAGGGAAGTCATGGACCTCCTGAAATGAAAAGGAGAAGCTTACAAGGGATGGAAGTCGGTAATAACCACCAAAGAGGAGTACTCAACAATAGCCTGCACCTTTAGGAAGCAGATTAGGAAATCAAACGCACAAACCAAATATAAATTGCCAACTGGAGTCAAGGACAACAAAAAGTCCTTCTTAGATGTGTTAGGAAGTCAGAGGAAAAAATAAGGGGAAAAGGGCCCCCAATGAACTAAATGGGACAGCTGATAACTGACACTCAGGACAAAACCAAACTCCTAAATGAATACTTTGTGTCAATATTCCACCAGTCCAAGGGTGTTAGCTGCCTTGACAGGTTAAAGAATGATCTAGGTGTGGGTGATCACCCTCTCATAGTTGGCTAAGATCTTGTGGGGGAGCACCTAGAGAGGCTGAATATCTACAAGTCAGCAGATCCGGTTGAACTATACCCGAGAGTTAAAAGAACTAGCCGGCATCATCACACAACCTATGGCAAAGCTATTTGAAAACGCATGGTGCCCGGGAGAGGTCCCAGAAGACTTGGAAGACGGTCACTGTTGTTCCTATCTTTAAGAAAGGGAGAAAGGAGGCCCCAGGGAATTACAGGCCAGTCAGTTTGACCTCAATCCCTGGTAAAATCTTGGAAAAAATTATTAAATAATCTATTATTGATAGGCTAACAGAAGGCAGTATTCTAAAGGACAGCCAACATGGCTTTGTGGGCAGGTCATGCCTGACCAACCTCATTTCCTTCTGCAGTCAGGTAACTTGCCACCTGAAGAGGGGAAATGAAGTTCATGTCATATACTTGGACTTCAAAAAGATCTTCGATTTAGTTTCCCATGATGTCCTTATAGTAAAAGTGAGAAAATGCGGCCTTGACTACTTTATGGTCCAGTGGCTAGGTAACTGACTCCGTGGTAGGCTTCGGAGAGTATTAATAGATGGAACTGAGTCATCATGGTAGAAGGTGACCAGTGGTGTCCCTCAGGGTTCAGTACTTGGGTCAATGCTTTTTAACATGTTTATCAATTATTTGGATTCGGGTATTAAAAGTGAACTGGCAAACTTTGTGGAGAACACCAAATTATGGGGGTGTGGTCATGGTTGAGGACAGGCTGGGGATACAGGCTGACCCGGACAGGCTTGAGAGGTGGGCAGATCTCAACCTGATGATGTTTTATACTGAGAAATGTAAAGTGCTCCATTTGGAGAGAAATAATCCACAACACACTTACTGGCTTTGCAGTGCTGCGTTTGCCAGCAGAACTGAAAGAGATCTGGGGGTGGTGATAGACCACAGAATGAACATGAGCCACCAATGTGATGCCATAGCTGGCAGACAGAATCAAACACTGGCATACATCTACTGATGCATCTTGAGCAAGACTAAGGATGTCATTCTGTTCTATTCGGACTTGGTGAGACTGCAGCTGAAGTACTGTGTCCAGTTCTGGACGCTGCACTTTAGCAAGGATGTGGTGAAGCTCAGGAGAGTCCAAAGGAGGGCCATGCGTATGATTAGAGGAGGTCTGGAGAACAGGTCATATTGGTGGTGGCAGCAGTCCCTTGGAGTCGAGGATGATGTCCGTCAGGCTTGATGGGTCCTCAGGTGATTGAGGAGCCCATTTCTGGATGCACACATTCTTCGGCAGGGGGGGCCGTGTTGTTGCGTGGGGGAGTGGGATTCGCAGTCCCGGGTTGGTCTCCTTCTCCTTCCTCCGCTGCCACAACTCCACCTCAGTATCAAGTCATTGGGCCTCAAAGTGGTGTGCACCTTGATGGACCAAGTGGTGCCACACAGAATGGTCAGCAGCTTGCTCCTCCCAGCTGTTAGTGTTGATGCCTCCATGCTTGAGGATGACCTTGAGCGTGTCTTGGTACTGTTTCTTTTGGCCACCTTTTGAGCACTGGCCAATAGAGAGCTGGGAAAAAAGAATCTGGCAAGGGAGGCCATTCTTGGACATCTGGACGCAATGGCCCATCCATCAGAGTTGATTTCTCGAGAGCAAGGCTTCAGTGTTGGTGGACGCAGCTTCATGGAGGATGCTTGCACTGGTCCAGCAGTCCTTTCATTTGATCCCCAGGATTAAACGCGAGCATTGCTGGTGAAAGGTCTCTAGGATCTTAATGTGGGTGGTGTTGGTAGATGGTCCAGTTTGCACTGCAGTAGAGGAGGGTGGTCAGCATGACAGCCTTGTAAACCAGGACCTTTGTCGACTTCCAAAGGTCTCTATTTTTGAAGACGCATTGTCACAGATTGAAGAAGTTGACCAGGTGCTGGACTTCTTCATCGATGGTAACCCATTGAGAGAGGTGGCTGCTGAGATACAGAAAGTGCTCCATGTACTCTAGAGCCTCCTTGTCCATGTAGATAGTGTGAGGGATGTTCAGCTGGCCTGGGGAGGGTTGGTGAAGAACCTTCATCTTGGCGACTTTCAAGGACAGGCTGAGTCTCTTATATGAATCTTTGAAAAGATCTAAGGTCATTTGCACATCCTGTGCAGAGTGAGCCATCACGCAGCAATCATCGCAAACTGAAGGTCATGGATGTCCTTGGTGGTGAGTTTCATTTTTGCCTGGAAGCACCCAAGATTGAAAAGTTTCCCATCCAGTTGATACTGGATACTGATGCCGGATGGTAGATCATCTCAGATGAGGTGGATGATGATGGTCAGGTAGATGGTGAGCAGGGTGGGGGCGATCACACGACCTTGTTTGAACCCGATCCGGATGCAGAAGGCATTGGTTTCAGATCTTCCACTCAGGACAGTGGTGGTCACATCATCATGCAGGAGCTTCAGCACAGTGACAAGCTTCAGCAGGCAGCCAAGGCATTGAAGGATGGTCCACAGCGCTTCACGATTTAAGGAACTGAATGCCTTGGTCAGGTAATGATGGTGAGGAACAGTTTTTGATTTTGCTCCTGACATTTTTATTGGATCTGCCTGGCAACGAAAACCATGTCCGCAGTGTCCCGGGATGGTTGGAAGCCGCGCTGGGTTTCTGTAAGGATGACTTCGGCAACAGGATGAAGGTGGTTCAGGAGGATACGGGCCAGGATTTTACCCGCAATGAACAGTAGGGAAATCCTCTTGTAGTTCCCACAGTCAGATTTGTCTCCCTTCTTGTAGATGGTCATGATGATCGCGTTCTTGAGATCCCTGGGCATGTCCTCTTCATCCCAAAGGCAGAGGATAAGCTGCTGGAGTTGTGATACGAGTCGAAAGTCACCAGCATGGTAGACTTCTGTGGGTATACCATCTGGCCGTCAGGCTTCGTTGGTTTTTATCTGTTGGATGGCCCGCTTCAGCTCTCCGATGGTTGGTGGATCACCAAGAGAATCCACCGCAGGGCATTGCAGGACAGCTTGGAGGGTCTCCTCTGATACGGTGGACTCCCAGTTAAGGAGGAATTCGAAATGCTTCTTCCAATGCAGATGGATGGCATCATCGTCCTTGAGGAGCCAGCTGTCCTGTGATTGGAGGGGGTTTTGTCCAATAGAGCGAGGTCCATAGGTTGTCTTGTTAGCCTGGGAGAAGTTACACATGTCATTTTGATCGGCGTAGCCCTGGATCACGCGTGCCTTCTCCACCCACCAGTTGTTCTTCGTGTCATGGATGCATCACTGGACCTCAGCCTTCAGCTGGTGGTACACTTCCGTCTTTCACCAAGTTCATGGATGGCTTTGCCAGGCGACGAAGGCTGCACGCTTCCACTCACGGAGATTGTGGACCTGAGTGTCATTGGCACCAAAACCAGTCCTGGTTCCATCACGGTGTGAACCCAACAGTCCAGGAACAGGCGTCTCGGACAGCAGATATGAGTTGCTCCCAGTGTGCCTGGATGGAGAGATCATCAGCAGTAGGGACTTGCTTCAGTGCACTATACAATTTGGCCTAGAACTCCTTCTGCTGTCCAGGGTACTTCAGAGCTTTGAAGTTCAGCCGTCTCTGGGTGGTCTTCTGGGTCTTCCGGTGTCTTGGTGCCAGGCGGATGTTGATCACTGAGTGCACAAGTTGGTGGTCTGTCCAGCAGTCTTCATGGCCCTTGTGACTCGCACGTCCCTCAAGTGTCTACCTTGGACGATGATGTAGTCCAAGAAGTGCCAGTGCTCTGAACTCAGATGCCTCCATGTGGTCTTGAGCTGGTCTTTCTGGTGGAAGATAGTGTTTGTCACGACCAGGCCGTATTGGGCACATTTGGTCAGGAGCAGAATACCGTTGGCATTGGCCTTCCCTGCACCATTCTTGCCGATGGTTCCACTCCAGATTTCGTGATCACATCCAACCCGGGTGTTGAAGTCGCCCGGGAGAATGACCTTGTCATGCCTGGGGATGGAGGCAAGAGTGTTGTCGAGATCAGAGTAGAACTTTTCCTTGACTTCCTCATTGGAATCCAGAGTTGAAGTGTATGCGCTGACGACAGTGGCACGTTGGCTTTGGCTGAGGTGCAGGTGAAGGGTCATCAGCTTTTCATTGGCATTCAAAAGGAGTTCAGGGAGCACGTCAGTGATCTTGTTCCTGATGGCAAAACCAACTCTGTGCATATGGGGGTCGCGGTCTGGTTTCTCTTTCCAGAAGAAGGTGTACCCTCCACTGACCTCCCTCAGCTGTCCCTCCCCGGCAAGCTGGGTTTTGCTGAGAGCAGAAATGTTGATGTTGTGCCTTGCTAGCTCCCGAGCCACGATGGCAGTTCGTCTTTCTGGGCGATCGCTCTTTGGGCTGTTGATGAGCGTTCTCACATTCCAGGTTCCAAAGTTTAGCATTTTCTTATTTCAACCACAGGAATGGTGATCCCGCTGGGCGTGGTTTCCCAGCCAGGAGAGAGGGGGTAGCCTATTTTGGGAGCACCTTTTCTAGCCCCCTCCCCATCAGGGTGAGAAGAGTGTATCCTAAAAAGGACTGCTCAGTTGCGGATGCAGTTGCTGAAGGACACTACTGTCCAGACACAGGTGCCCGATGACCATTGCACATCCGCCTCCTGTGTGCAGATTCTTGGCTGGGGCCTCCAGATATCACAGTCCTGCCCCCGTTGCCAATCCTTCATCGCCACAGGCCTTTTGGACCTGACAGAAGCCTGCATGTTTAGCGTGGGGACTCCAGTGCGCAGTTGGGCCCACACAGTCTTGGCAGTTGGTGGCCAGGTTTAGTGGCACAAGATCAGCATTACTGAAGTTTTTCTTATTTTGTCCTCTTCCAGGAAGGGAAGGTATGAGATATCTAATGTAATATTATTGGAAGGAACTCATCCTTGTCTTTGACAAGTCATTTTTAATCTGTTGTTCTTCATAGGTTTGTGAATCATGTGGATTTTCATCCAAGTGGTACGTGCATTGCTGCAGCTGGTACAGACAACACAGTGAAAGTGTGGGATGTTAGGATGAATAGACTTCTACAGCATTATCAAGGCAAGTTACTGATTTCTGATAGTCATATTTTCATCTATAATGTTTTACCTAAAAATATAATGGCCAGGTAGTAGGGGTGTGCAATATGGACCCTATTCAATTCGGATTCGGCCCGAATCGGGGACAGTGATTCAATTGGTTTATTTGGATCACTGTCCCTGAGTTGATTTGGCTGAATCTGAATCTTCAGATACGATGCTGATTCAGAGAATCGGCAATTCGGACATAGACACAGCTTTAAAAGTTTTGGGGGTTTTTTTTCTACATACCTTGAGTTACCAGCACAGTTTGTGAACACTGCAATGGTGGGGCGCATGGAGCATCTCACAGGAGTGCGGGGGGTGGACCTCCACATGCTCAGTGGCAAACCCAGAAGTGGTCTAGAAGTACTTCGGGTCTGTCGGGGAGCACGCAGGGGAGCCCCCTTGTGCCCTCCTGGCTCAGTGATTGGTTGTGAGGGGACCCCAGGTGCCCCCAGACCCAGGAGGCACCAGTCATTGAGCCAGAGGGGTGGGGGGATGGGTCCCCAGCGCACTCCTGACAGACCTGGAAGCAGACCAGAAGTGCTTCTGGTCCACTTCCAGGTCTGCTGCTGAGCGCGCTGGGGAGCCCCCTGCACTTCTGTGGGACACTCCATACACCCCACCATCGCAGCAGTCATGAGCCGCCTGTTATCTAGAGGTATATAGAAAAAACATTTAAAGCTGTGTCTGAATCGCTGAATCTTTCCAACTCGATTTGGAGGGTTCCGATTCGATTTGGAGAGATTTAAAGGTCCTCTGATTCAACTGAGAGATTCGGCCACCGAATTGATCCAAATCTTCGCTGAATTGAATCGGGGACTGGAGCTTTGCACAGCCCTACCAGGTATAAAAGCAGAAGAAATGAAACTGTAGTAAGTTTTAGCTCACGTGACAAGTACTGGTCAGAAGTTGCCAGCTCTAAATTTAATTGTTGACAAATCTGGATTTATATAACTGTCTTTTCAAACAATACTTCCAAATGTATGCATCTACTAGCAAATTGCCCCCTCCCTCCCCCTCGTTCAGGTCCAGTCCTGCTCCACCTCCCTCCTCCTGGTTCTGACCCTGTCCCCTCTTCCCCTCCCCCCTAGTTCGGGTCCGATCCTGCTATGGGATCCTTCTTTAGCTAGCCCCACCGCTTTTAAAGTGTTCTTCCATATATACATATATATATTTATTTATTACAAATAAATGTATTTATTTATTTTTTGCCTCTGTGGAGGTGGGGCAGAGGGAACTGCTGCACTGGAGGCTGCAGGAGGAGGTGGAGCCAGCGGAAGGACTCCCTTTTTAACTCAGCTGGCCCTGCCAGCCCAGCCCATGCAGCCAATCGGTGCATGCGGAGCTGGGCAAAGGCATTACAGACAGACAGACTAAGCCTTTTATTATATTAGAATTTACTTTAAATTAGATTGGGAGAATTAAATTCTCTTGGTTCCCTATGTTTAGTACAGAATATGCAGCTCTGTATGGCTAGGCCATAACAGCAGAGCTCTGTGATTATCCTTTTAAAAGCATAGGATTGATCATAGAATCACAGAGAAGTAGGGTCCTGAGGTAGGATCATCCCTATCCAAACCATTCTATACAAATCCATAATCTAACCTCTTAGTAAAACTATAGTCAACCCTGATACAACACAAGATGTAGCACCCTTTAAAAACAAAGGAAGGCTTTAAAAACAAACAAACAACCCCCACCACTCTTAGCCTGACACATGGGAGGTAGGGGATTTCCCTCCTAGCCCCATGCAGCAACTAGCAAAGCCCAGGAGCATGGGAAATACTTGTAGTAGAGCATAGGCTATGCCTAGATTATCTCTGATCGGTGGCTGTCCAAACCCTTCTTGAACACCTCCAGTGATGGAGAGTCCACAAGTTGCCCAGGCAGTTTATTCCGCTGCGTCACTGTTCTTCATTGTTAAAAGTTTTGTGGATATCCAGTCAAAACCTACTTTGCTGCAGCTTCAAGCCATTGGTCTACGCCCCACTTTTTCTAGCTAAGAGAGCAAAAGTGGTTTCCCTCTTCTTTTATGGCAGCCCTTCAGGTATGTGAAGACTGCAATTGTGTCTGCTCTTAAGCAACTTTTCCTCAAGGTGAACATGCTTAGCTCCTTTAGCCTTTCCTTGTACAACTTGTTTTCCAAGTCCTTTATCGTATTTGTTGCCTACCTTTGGGCCTGTTCTAACTTCTCCACATCCTCTTAAAATGTGGAGCCCAAAACTGCACATAGTACTGTAGATCAGGCCCAACGAGTGGTGAGTAGAGGGGCACTATGACCTCTCACACCTACTGCTTCTTCGGTGCATCCCAAAACAGCATTTGCCTTCTGTGCAACTGCATCGCAGTGCAGACTCTTATTGAATGTGTTCTACCAAGACTTCAAGTTCTTTCTCTCTCGTACTGCAATCCAGTCAGGGCAGGGGGCACTTGCCACAGAGCTTGCCTAGGTGGTGCGGTCTGCAGTTGCCATGTGGTACCCTGTATGGGGCCGAGCCCCACTTGCTCCTGCCTGCCGGCCCCAACCGCAGCCAATGTGCACGCCCACTCTGCTTGCAGGTGGCTGCTCATCGCAGCAGGTGGGCAGAGTGGGTGGGAGGCAGTTAGAAGTTGGAGCTGGAGCCCCACTTTCTGGGTTAGGAGTTGCCACCTGGTTGCAGCTTCCTTCCCACCCCACCCAGAGTGGTGCAGCATAGGCAGGAGGAGGAGGAGCTACAGGAGGCAGAGGGGCGAAGCAGCACCTAGGTGGCTGCAGCAGTAGTGGCAGCAGCCTCACTGGGAAGCTGTATGAGTTGGCCGGGACTGGGCCAGCAGGTGTGGTCAGGAGCACAGTGCTGGCTGATGTGGATGGGGCTCTGCCCCATGCAGAGTGCCACAGGGGCAGCTGCAGGCCAGATCCAGTAAATTAGTGGGCACCCCATGCAGACCAGATCCAATCAGTTGGTGGGCCAGATCAGGCCTGTGGGTTTTTTTTCCCCCCAACCCTAGTGTAACCCTTAATGTTGGCATTCCAGTTGTAAGAGCTGTCCCACAATGTCTCTGCAATAACAATTAGGTTATAGTTCTTTTCACAGGCTGCAGCTTCCAGCTCTTGTTTATTCCCTGTACTTCTTGCTTTTGTATGTGCATATTGGATGTATTTTGCATTTTGACCCTACTCACTTCCATTTTATAGATTCACAGAAATTTAGGGCTGGAAGGGGTCTTGTCAGGTCCAGCTCCCCTGTTCTGGGCAGGAAAGACTGCTGGGGTCAAATAACCCCAGCAAGGTGTGTGTCAAGTCTCCTTTTGAAGGTCTCCCATTATGATCCATCAGTTCCAAGGACAAGCCTCACTGCATTTGCCTTGGGAATAAAACCCTTCTGTGGAAGAGCTTCTGCAAAGAGAAATTTCCATCTAAGTGGGGAGATCCCATCTGTCATTTGCTAAAGGCTGAAAAAACCCAGCAATGAGCATAGGGCCTCTGCTTGTACTGTGGAGCACACAGCCATTTTGCATCCACCTGTCTTGCCACATGCAGGGAGGGGTCCACTGCCAGGAAACTGGTACCTGGCCAGAGTTAAGGGTATCTGAGGCAGGTGTCGGAGTTGTACTGTGCCCTTCCAACCATGTTACCCCTTTGGTTTTGATAACATGGGCCATTGCAGCATGCAGTCCTTCTCCGTTGTTACTCACTGTGCACCTGTCCCACCCTACTCTGTCCATAATACAGTTATCTACTCTGGACTCTGGTGGTTCAGGCAGTTTTATGGATGCCAATTTTGCCAAAGCATAGTGTATGCCAGTAAGATGCTGCAACTTCAAGCCATTGGTCCAGGCCTTGTCCTCTGCAGCAAGGGATAAAAGGTATTCTAGACAATGGTTCTCAATCTTTTCAGACTGAAAGCACCCCACAGAAAATGCCACGTCTTAATTATAGAAAAATATAGAAGCTGTAGAAAAATAGAGCAATTCTGGTGTTGTCAAGAACTTGGAAAGACCACAATGAGTTGAATGTTGTTAATACCATGTATTCCTATTTGAAACCTCTACGTTTATCTTGCAAATCATGTTTACATACTTAACAGTGCCAACATTGCATAGCACCCTATGACACCCTTGAAAGGATCTCATGGCGTGCCAATCAGGGAAAGCCACTGCACCCTGATTGAGAATCAGTAACTGACAAAACTTCCCTTTTACTTTATTTTCACAAGATCTCAGTTCACCCCTTAATCTTCAGTTCTTTGGGAGCAGTTCTTGTATAACTTGAAAATTTATAATCAGGAGGTACATATAACTTTATATGACTGTAATGGAAAACCTTTATCCATTTTTTTTGCCTTTGCTTATTATAATATATGCTTTTCCCCTCCCTCTCTCTTTTCAGTGCACAGTGCTGTGGTAAACTCTCTTTCCTTTCACCCATCTGGAAACTACCTGATTACTGCCTCCAATGATTCAACTCTGAAAGTTTTGGACTTATTAGAAGGAAGGCTGTTGTACACTCTTCATGGTCACCAGGTAAGAAAAATCTTAATTTTCCCCCTCTTGTTCCAGGATAGATAAAACACAAATGAAGAAATACTGTTGAGTTGAATCTTAGGCTTTGTTTTGTTCAGACAGTAATTCTTTTTTACATTAAATTTGTAACTTTGTCCTCAGGAAAAAAGGATATAATCTTTGGGTGCATGTATGTATGCATGTAAGATAGAGGCAATTTAATAGACTTTGTCTGATGTCTATTGTCAGCAGAAAAACTAATTTTTTGAAGACATTGGACTTCACAAATAAAACAATAATAATTTTAACAACATATTTTCGTTCAGTGTTGGTAAGCTTTTCTCTGTAAGTGCTAGTAAGTGGCGATTGAATATGCAAAATGGACTATTCATGGGTGTGTTTGGAGAAGGTAGAGGGTGTTTGTGTTTAGGTGGCAGGAAGCTTTTCTAGAATGTGTCTGTTTTATTAGCTAAGTTTTATGTGCTATCTTGTTTGATTGTTTGCTAAATGATGCTGATTTGCAGAACTAATTTGTGTATTAGTACTGAAGCTTCTATGTGCTGTTTGTTTGTTTGTTTGTTTTGTTTACTTCTGTTATCGGAATGGTTGGAGATCTTGTGTGCTCTTTTTATTTAAGAGTTTTTACTGGCTGGTAAGTCTGTTACAAGGAAGGGGAGGGGGGGAGGGAAGGGGCGTGGGGGGAGCAAATCGAGGCCCCCATGGTGAGGAAGGAGGGGAGCTGGGGCTGAGGCAGGTGCTGCCCAGCTGGGGTGGGGTGTGAGATGGAGCCACGAGTGGCTTGTCTGGGGGGTGTGGGGAGGGAGAGGGGGTCAGCTCCCATGGCTGTGTGCACCCTCAGGAGAGGCATAGGGAGCGTGTGCCCCCCGGATCTGTACACGGGGCGCAGGCAGGCTGCTGCTGTGGGCTAGGGCTGGGGGCTGCACCAGGCTCTTCCTGGCAGTGGTGGGGCTGGCCCAGGGTTGTGCTTGGGTGGGCGGTGGCGGCACTGAGAGGGGATGCTACGGAGGGACCCACCCTATAGCCCTAGTGTCGCTGCCACCCAACCAGAGCCCATCCTCAGCCCAGCCCCATCGCTGCCAGGAAGAGCCCAGCGCAGCCTGTAGCAACAGCCTGCCATTGCCCCCGTACACTGATCTGGGGGGCATATTCTCCCTATGCCTGCCCCGGGTGTGCACGCGGTGGTGGAAGCCACCCGTCCCTCCCTTCCCATGGCCCCCAGATGAGCTGCTTATGGCTCCATCCCACACCCTACCCTGGCTGGCCAGCTCCTGCCCTAGCCCCCACCCCCCACCTCCCTCACCTTAAGGGCCTCAATCTGTCCCACCCCCACACACCCCTTCATTCCCCTCGCCCCTTTCTTCCCATCAGATTTACCAGCCAGATGCTGCTCTCCGCCAGGCTGCATATTGGCAATCACATCAGTATCGACCGATATGGCTTGTTAACATTCAGCCCAAAAAATCTTTATTGGTGCACCCCTAGAAATTGTACATTTTGTTGCCTTTTTCTAGGTTTTTACAAGTTAAGCTGATTATACCAGTGGCCTTAGTCATCTGCAATCTCTGGAAATCTCATTCAGGGTGAAGTTACATACTGTATTGAGACCATACTAAGGGCACTTAAAATACAAACATTCCCATGTTAAAACTTGTTAATTTGTGCTAAATGCCTTTTGAGCATCTCAAAGTTGCATCATTTCAGGCAAGAGTTAACTCTGGGCTGTGCTACCTAGCTTATGTTAGGGTAATTTTGGTCTGCTCCATGGAGATAAATGAGCAATTTCCAGTCCTCTGGCATCCAAGGATATGTCGTTCCCAACACCACTGGAGACAGTAGATACATGAGTTTAATACAAAGACTCATCAATGCATGGGTGAACTGCCATTCAGGTGTGCAGTGGTATCTCTTATTTCCCCCATGTATTTCACAGACCTCCTGATGTGTGAGTGCTGCTTTCTAGATGCGTCTCTTCTTGGCTTGACTTCCATGTCCCAAGTTTTAATTAATTAAAAATCATATTCTATTATCTGAATTTTCTCAGGTACGAGTTCTAGTCACATTAGTCCTATTTCTTTGCACGGGAGAATTGGGGCAATGTCACCAAT
>NW_005842301.1:744810-763063 GCF_000455745.1 Alligator sinensis | reverse complement strand
CCTAATACTGTCTTAGCTTGAAATCACTTGGCTAGTCCTATCTTGGCTGCTACAAATTTGGGTATTTGGGAATTTAGCCTAATTAAGGTGCTTTTGAATATCTCATGAAGTACCTATTTGCATGTTTAGATATTTTATACCTTTAAAACTTTGATTTAAGGAATTTGGGTTTAAGCACTGTAGTGTATTAGGCATGAGTGTTTTTCGTTTTTTTTTTTTCTTTTCCATGAGACTTGGGCAGTTTTGAAAATGTACTCTTTTGTCTTTTAACTATTTAGTATATTCATCCTTTAGGAATGGAAATACTGTGTATTTTTAAATGATAAAAAGTGAGAAACTTCTAAAGAAGCACCAACACACATAGCATGTAAACTTTGGCCTAGATAACTATAGGGAGGAATAAGGTTTTAATTTTGACTGCATTAAAATTATGCTGCTGTTCTTTTGTAACCTTTTAAGAGTTGCAGCCTACATATCTTTCTTTTAATTTTAATAGGGGCCAGCTACCTGTGTTGCCTTTTCAAGGACTGGGGATTTTTTTGCATCTGGAGGTTCTGATGAACAGGTATGTATTTGTTTGCCTGCTCAAAATCATGGTTTATAGATTCTTGCTTTAAATGGGGAGGGATGATGGAACAGAAAAGTCATCTAAGAACGATACAGAAAATTGGGAAACAGAATCCTTATGTGGTCTCTTTGTCTTTTTAAGATATTAATTTTTTAAAAAATGGGTAGTGTTGAGGAAAGAAGTCTAGAGATGAAAGAAATACAGCCACTTGTTCATTGGGATGTTGTAACTTTTAGAGACACTTCTTCCAACCCTAACAAAACATCCCATCTTACTTCAATTCCCCCAAATCACCCAATCTTACTCATCCAATCACTTCAGACTCCAGCCTGTTCATCATCAAGTTTTGTGTCAAGTACACACTTGGAGCATATACTGTCCAATCAAATTCACCTCCTCATGCAGGCTGCAACAATTTCCATCATCAAACTTTGTATCAAACACTCGCTTGGTAGGTTTGCCAGTGAGCAAAAACAAAATAACCTTTATTCATTATCAGTTGGCAAGTCAATTTTTCAGGGGAAAAATGCCAGGGTACACAAATCCAAAGTTCCCCTGCAAATGTGAACTTTATGAGCTTTATGAACTTTCATGAACTTTATGTACATTAATTTTATTTTTCCTTGAACTAGACAATCACAGGCTAACACACGTACACACTTCTAGATACTGTTTCTGCATTTCCTTGACTATTTTGTCAACTTCCAAATCAGCCTGGAAAATATGCTTTGATAGATGAGATTATTAATAAAAGGTGTAACAATGCTGTTCTAGGTTTTAACATTCTTGTTAAGTTCCAGGGTAGAAATTAGGGAATTTAATTCTGAGCCTTTGGCTTTGCCAACATGAGTTATAATTGGAAGGGAAAAGTAAAAGCCAGTAGAATCCTATTATTACTTTTAAAGGAAAAGTTTTAAAGCAGCTAGATGCACCCCAGGGAATTTATGCACAGGAAAATTCAAAATTATGAAAAATTAATTACTTTTATTTATTTTTACAAATGAAACTAAATATAACACTATTTGAAACTTTAGAAATATATTCAGGTACTATGTATGGTTGGGGGGATGAGTCTGGCAGGGATTTGTGAAGGTTTAGGAGGGGGTCGGGGGGTTGTATAGTGTTAACTCATCAATATTTTAACTAGAGTTCACAGATTAATTTATATTGGGGTGGACAGGCAACTTTATTAAAATACTGAGGTGAAAAGTGTGATAGAGAGCCATAAGGTTTAGCCAGGTAACCTAAGTGTTAAAGCTTAGGCTGGATATCTTCTGGGCTTCATAGGAGAGTTTGCACAAAATAATATATTCCTGAGTATGTGTTTAAACCAAATGTAAGTATACTGTCAGATAGAATATAAGTTATAAAATTGGATAGAAGAGTAAAAGAAAAAGTTATATTAACATATACCAGAGTCACACAGCAACTGTCAGTGTAGAAACACAGATATAAGTTGACGTTGTTTCGAAACTCTGGCTGCTGGCCCACAAATTCAAACTCCCCCTCTCGTGCAAAACAGTCTTTTCTTTCTCAAACAGTCAGCTGTTACAGAGATTATGTATGCCAAACCTTTTTATAGTCAGACATTGACCCACTCTGGTAAATACTTCTTTCAGACTATCGGGTAAATGTTCACTATCCTTCCTGCCTTCCACATCCTTAGCTTTGCTTTCTCTGGGCTTCCTGAACAAAAGCAGAGGCTAAGTCCACCGTCCCGGTATTGGGGTCAGGGTGATATTTTACCACAAGCTGTGATTCTTGTGGCTCTAGGAATATTATGCAGAAAAATTACCAAGGGCTCGATTAGAGAAGAACTATGTCCAGATATGATTCTCCAGGAGCTCACTTCATTACCACCCATGACTGCAACAGAATCAGCACACCTCACTGATCACAACCTCCCTCTCTGGAGCAGAAACCCCCTCCTATACTTATATACAAGCTAAACTCAGACTGTTATCCCCCCAGATCACCCCATCTTACTCATTCTCTCACTTCAGACTCTAGCCTGTTCATCATCAAGTTTTGTATCAAGTACACCCTTGGAACATATATTGTCCAATCAAATTCACCTCCTCATGCAGGCTGCAACAATTTCCATCATCAAATTTTGTATCAAACACTCGCTTGGACCATATCCTGTCTAATCAAATGTGTGCATATGCTACCGCACTATTGCACATAGCACCATGCCTTGCACTCAGCAAGTAGATATTCACCACTATGCATGCTCCACAGCAAGACTAGGTCACTTTTGTCAGCAAAAGGCAAGAATTCACTCTTGCTAGAATAATCTGAACTGACTACTACACATGTGCAGTAGAAGATCTTACATACTCAATCAGCAACTATAACAACTTAAGCAGGGGGACTGTCCAGTGGACTAAAAGTTCCTCTCATCATTAGCACTTGGGGCCATGGCTCTTGGAGCTCTCCATGGACCTGTGGGGAACCCCACTGAGTGGATGACAGTACCATGGGCTGGATCTGGTTTACAGACACCACAGTCCTTAGACCCCTGCTTTGCAGGGTCCCAGGCTCATTTGGGTTGGAGGGCTTAGAATTGGAAGTTGTCAGGTGCTAGGAGAGCTGTATAGCCTTCTTCTGATGGTTCCTGTAGGTACTCTGGGGTCCCCCCAGGAATTCTATGACTTGTCAACATCTGCCCTAAAAGCCATTTTGTCAATTTTACCTTCCTGCTATGGACCCAGCAGGTGACTTTTAGAACTGGTCTTGCAAAAAAAAGTGAAGATCTTAGGAGGGATAGTGAGAGGCTCTGGGGGGTACCCAAGCCCCTGGGCACCATGGGCAGGGGGTTACTTCATTCCCTGAGTACCTGGAAATCCCTTCATTTCCAACCCTGCTCCCCAAATGAATTTTGGATCCAGCAGCTGCAGGGTCAATAGCACAAAGATGAGATTGACTTAAATTGCTTCAGAGCAGAGGTTGAAAAGTTGTGGGAGGAAGATAGGGATACATGATATCCAGCCCTTTAGGCACCAGAAGCAACTGGCCAGTTCTTCCACCGTATACTTGCCCCAAGTGAGCCTGCGGCCTCATAACCCAGGGTCCATAGCAGGGAAGTGAGATTGACAAAATACCTTCCAATGCAGGTCTTGCAAAAGACTAAGAAGGATGCAAGGGTTATTTTAAAAGTATTACTAAAAAAAAAAAAAACTCTTAAAAGAATTAAGTAAAGGAGATATAGTAGATGTAACACATTTGTGCAGTAATAAAACATAAGAGATAATTAAATTTAAATTGAAAATGTAATGCAAGCTGGCTTGAATGAAAACATGCTTCTATGGAATGACACCATAGGCTGCAGATAAAGAATCACAGGAAAAAAGCAGCTTTTTGACTTTGGGCCCTCTTTCTTTGTTTCCTTCCTAGAAGTAAAAAAAAAAAAAAAAAAAAAAAAAAAAGGTTTTAGGTAGGCCCTGGAGCACCCAGTCTCTCAAAAACCACAAGCAGGGGTCAATCAGAAGCACCTGAAAACCCCTCCACCCCTCCATTATTCTCCCACCCTAGACAAGCTTGGGACCCTACAGAGCGAGATCCATTTTTTTGTAAAGAGTCCAGGCTTTTTTACCTATGCGGGCTCTGGATTTTGGACCCAGATGCCTTGTTCCGGGGGGGAGGAATTTATTGATGCACAGTGATAACAGAAAAGAAACAATACAAACAATCGAGCAATTCTATATATCTACCAAATCCTAGGGCTGTCATCAGAGTCAAATTACATCTGGCCAGGATGCAGTCTTCACTCTGAGGCTCTCCCTTAGGTGTCAGATGTCGGCAGTCTAGAGGTGGGATGCTGAGGCCCACACCCCTCCCCACCAGTGGGGTGGATGAGAAGGGCTGGTGGTGTACCCTCTGCCCATGGTGGCCTCAGGGACCCTTGACGGGGACCCTCTTGGGGAGGAGGAGGGACCTGGGCGGAGGGATCCTTTGTTACTCCTCCCAAGTCTCTGCTTTTGTGTTCTCCTTCCCTCCTGCTGACTTCATCTGTAGCTATCGCTGGTTGGTGTCTCTGTGTTGTTCTCGCACATCTACATCCTGTGTTAACAATACATTCCAATCCCATCACCCTTCCCAAAATAGTAATTCTAGGCCTCCCTCTTTGGCCTTGTGAGCAGGTGCCACCTTATCTCATGTTATGGGCAGTGTAGTGCATGTCCTCCTCTGTTATCCAGACTCTGTCCTTGTTAGCCTGTTGTGTTAGCCTGTCTGCTTCCAAGGTTGTGTGAAAGTATGTGACCCAGACTCTTGGAAATCAGTTAACCCCTGCTGTCCATCCTGAACCATTCTAATGCATATACCTATGTGCTAATTCCCAAAAAGCAAACCTTTAAATACCATTTTCTAAGCCATCAACCTGTTTACCCCTCATCAATTGCACAGATTTTGGTAAAATGTAACAGTATTTGTTATTAAACTTGGCCTTTTTTTAACTCAGTGTTTTTGAGAAGGGGGAACAGAAAACTGCAGTTGTGTACAATGACACCTTCCTCTTAATTGGCATCCAGCCAATCTGGGTCTTTCTCCTCCTGTAGTGGATGCTAGGGAAACTCTGAGCACTAACTACTGGAAGACATGATAGTCTGGGTACTCTACCGCTCCCTGGTGGCGTATGAGCAACAGTGCAAACCCTTGTCATCCTGATGAGAAGTGGCCAGTGGTGTCCCATGGGGGTCAGTGCTTGGTCCAGTACTTTTCAACATCTTTATCAATGATTTAGATGTGGGGGTGAAGATCTCACTGGCCAAGTTCACAGATAACAACAAGTTATGGGGAAGTGTAGTCACGCATGAAGATAGGCTAGAGATACAGGGCGGATCTAGACAGGCTAGCAAGTTGGGTGCATTGGAACCAGATGAAGTTCAACATTGAGAAATGTAAAGTGCTCTACCTGGAGCGAACAACCCCCTACACACCTGCAGGCTTGGCGGTGCCAAACTGACCAGCACCATGAATGAAAGGGACCTGGGGCAATAATAGACCACAGTATGACTATGAACCGGCAGTGCAACGCTGTAGCCAGCAGGGGAAATAATACTCTGGCATGTATCAATCGATGCATCTCCAGCAAAATCAAGGAAGTGATTCTTCTGCTCTACTCAGCATTGGTGAGACCTCAGCTGGAGTACTGCATCCATTTCTGGGCACTGCACTTTAACAGGCCTTTAAACTAAGATAGCTGCGGGACAGGCGGTCAATTAACAGTAGTAGCCCAGGTCATGTCAACCACAGTAGAAATAACTTAGGTAGCCTAAGGGAACCCACTCCTACCATAGCCCTAGGAAAGGTCACAGAACCATCACATAAGGAAGCCTAGGGCCTCCCATGGCAGACTCAACTGGCTGTACACAAACACCAGGAGCTTGTGACACAAGCAAGAGGAAGGAACTGGCCCTTCTTTTATGTGATAAAGGTTACAATCTCGTAGGGATAATGGAGACCTGGTGGGACTCCACCTATGACTGGTCTGTTGGTATGTACAGGAGGGACCATGTTGGAAAGAGGGGTTGCGGGGGTAGCTCTCTACATCAAGGATCAGTACATTTCCCTCCAAACTGTGTTCACGAACCATGAAGGATGTCTTGAGACCCTCTGGGTAAAAATATGGGGAGAACATGGGGAAGAAGATATACTCATAGGAGTCTATTACAGACCTCTTCACCAAGAAGAACTGGACCGCGAATTCAATAAGGAACTGGCTGAGGCCGCATGCTCCTGACACATGATCATCATGGGGGACTTCAGCCTCCCTGACATCTTGTGGGAAGAGCATATGGCCAAATCTGACCAGTTGCATAGCTTTTTTGCTTGCATTGGTGGCCTCTACCTAATGCAAGAGGTCTACGGGCCAACTAGGGGAGATGCACTGCTATATCTGGTTCTGGCCAAAGGGGATGATCTGGTGAGTGATCTCAGGATCAAGGGGAAGCTTGGTGACCGCAACCATGAACTGATCACTTTCTATGTCTAACACAGGGCGAGCAAATCCCTCAGTAAAACAGAAATCCTCAACTTTTTGTGAAGGCTGACTTTCACAAACTTAGGAGATTGGTTAGTCAGGCACTAAGAGGCCTTACCCCCATAGAAAGGGCAGTCCACGAGGAATGGTTATTCCTTAAGAATACAATCCTTGACGCACAAGGGAAGTCTATCCCGTCCCGCAAAAAATGCAGTCAGCAGGCAGGGAAGCCCCCTTGGCTAAACAGGGAACTATTGGACCTCCTGAAACTTAAAAGATGGAAAATGGGAAGCATCACCAAGGAGGACTACTCGGCACTAGCCAGCACATGTAGAGAGTGGTCCAGAAAAGCCAAGGCAGAAACAGAACTCAAGCTAGCCATGGGAATCAAGGACAACAAAAACCCCTTCTTCAGATATGTGGGAAGTCAGAGAAAGAACAAAGGCAACATTGGAGATTAAATGGGGCAGCTGAAGACTGATGCCCAAGAAAAGGCCAATCTCCTAAATGATTACTTTGCATCAGTTTTCTACCCACCCAAGGGGGTCACACTGTCATACAGGATGCAAAACACCCAAGGAGTGGGAAATTGGTCCACAATTAATGTAGATCAGATGAGGGAACACCTTGAGAAGCTAGACATCCATAAGTCCGCGGACCCAGACGAAATGCACCCGAGAGTGTTGAAGGAGCTGGCGGACATCATAGCTCACCCTATGGCAAAGATATTTGAAAATTTGTGGTGCTCAGGAGAAGTTCTGGAAGACTGGAAAAGAGCCAACATGGTCCTGATCTTCAAGGAAGGAAGATCCAGGGAATTACAGGCCAATCAGTCTGACATCCATCCCTGGAAAGATCTTGTAGAAAATCATCAAGGGCTCCATCAGCAACAAGCTAATGGAAGGCAAGCTTTTGAATGCCAGCCAACATGGCTTTGTTACTGGCAGGTCTTGCCTGACTAACTTTGTCTCCTTCTATGACCAGGTGACACATTGCCTGGACAAGGGAGACGAGGTTGATATCATATATGTGGATTTCAAGAAAGCCTTTGAGTTGGTCTCCCATGATATTTTTATGTTTAAGCTGGGGAGCTGTGGCCTCAACCATCTCACAGTCCGATGGCTGGGAAACTGGCTCTGGGGTGGGACCCAAAGAGTACTAGTTGATGGGAGCAAACCAACGTGGCGCAAGGTGACCAGTGGTGTCCCTTAGGACTCAGTACTCAGGCCAGTACTCTTCACATTGTGGCAGGGCACCGTGTGTGTCTGTCACTTTAAGGGCCTGGAGCTGGCAGCCACCAGGTGCCTGATGAGGGCAGCCATTTTGAGTTAGGGGTTGTCTATATAAACAGGGCAGTTCAGCTGCTGGAGGGCAACAACATTGCTTGGCCGGAGGGCTGCAGATCTACATCTGGAGGTAAGGGAGGAGCTGTAGGGGATGGTCAGGAGGCTCCTGGTCCTGGGCATGACCTAAAACTGCACCCTGCTGGGAGTGGGTGGCTTGGTGGGGCTCTCAGTGGTGCGGGAGCCCCCAGGAAATGCCAGGTCAGTTACCACCCCGGTGAAAGGCGGGTCGGGGCGCCTTAACCCCTAGCCCCCACCACCGGGTGGGTAACCCCGTTTGTGTGAAGGACCCAGAGGGCAGACCCCTGGAGAGAGTGAGGGGCTAAAGACTCAACCTGATTGAGAGAGTACCCTTGACTGGCCCATGCTGGGGCCAGGACCAGGACGGTCAAAAGGGCCAGGGGCCCACCGCGAGGGACACCCAAGAACCAGGGGCCTGGGGTCCCGACTGGCCTGGAGGTGGGCCAGGGCTGGTAGCCAAAGGTCCCGGGGGGACCACACCTGAGAGGGGAAAATAGTTTCAGGGAGCTAGGTAGCCTGAATGAAGGCAGGATAGTGGAGGGGTCCTGTTAGGAGGATTCTGGGGGCCCAGTGTGGGGTCCGGTGACAACGAGAACACCTAGATGCCATCTGCAAGGCTTGGGCTGTGGTGTAGGGGAGGAAAGGAGCCACAGAGAGCGCCCCTTGGCATCGGGGCAGCAAAATGAGCAGCCTCCTGCTTAATTGACATATATATTAATTAATCAATTAACATCAAGGCATGGCGGGTGAGAAGGCGGGTGGTTGGCCCAAGAACAGGTGGGCGGGCCATGGAGATTGGCCCCGAGTAGACCCCCTGTTACACACATCTTCATTAATTATCTGGATTCAGGGATCGGATGTGGACTGGCAAAGTTTGCGGATGACACTAAACTATGGCGGTCACACTGGAAGACAGGCTGGGGATACAGGCTGACCTGGACACACTCGCAAGGTGGGTGGACCAAAACCCAGTGGTCTTCAACGTAGAGAAGTGCAGGGTGCTCCACCTTGAGAGGAAGAACCAGCAGTATACTTGCAGGCTCGGCAGTGCTATGCTCGCTAGCACCATGACTGAAAGAGACTTGGGGGTTTTGATCAACCACAGGATGAACATGAGTCACCAATGCAATACCATGGCTGGGAAAGCAAACCAAACACTGGCATGCATCCATCGATGCATCTCAAGTAAAACCAGGGATGTCATCCTCCCGCTTTACTCGGCCTTAGTGAGGCCACAGCTGGACTGCTGTGCTCCAGTTTTGGACCTCCCACTTCAGAAGGGACGTGGATAAGCTAGAGAAAGTCCAAAGGAGAGCCATTCATATGATCAAAGGCCAAGATGGCAAGCCTTACAAGGAGAGGCTGAGGGACTTGGGACTCTTCAGCCTGTGGAAGAGAAGGCTCAGGGGGGATTTTGTGGCAGCCTACAAGTATATAAGGGGGGGGGGGTGTGCATCAGGACTTGGGAGAACAGTTGTTTACCAGGGCTTCCCAAGGGATAACAACATCTAATGGCCACAAACTCCTGAAAGGCTGATTTAGACTGGACAGAAGAAAAAACTTCTTTACAATCCATCTGTCCAGGGTCTGGAATAGACTCCCCCCAGAGATGGTGAAAGCACCTACTCTGAACTCATTCAAAGGTGTCTGGATGTTTATCTTGCTGGGATCATTTGACCCCAGCAGACTTCCTGCCTATGGCAGGGGGACTGGACTCAATCTCGCAAGGTCCCTTCCAGCCCCTAATGTCCTTTCATAGATTCATAGATGTAGTAAAACTTGAGAGAGAGTCCAGAGTGGGGCCACCCGTATGATCAGAGACTTGCATGGCAAGCCATACAAGGAAAGGCTGAGGGACTGAGGACTCTTCAGCCTGAAAAAGAGAAGGCTGAGAGGGGACTCTGGTAGCAGCTTACTGCTACATCAGGGGAATACATCAAGGGCTTGGTGAACAACTGTTTACCAGGCCACCCTTGAGGAAAACCAGGAGTAATGCCACAAACACCTAGAAGACCGTTTCAGGCTCAACATTAGGAAAAACTTCTTCACAGTTAAAGTATCCAGACTGTGGAATAAGCTCCCTTCAGAGGTGGTGCATTTGCCTATCCTGCAAATCTTCAAGAGGAGACTGGACAGTCACCTTGCTGGGGTCCCCTGACCTCAGTTGTCTTTCCTGCCTGGTGCAGGGGGCTGGACCTGAAGATCTTCCGAGGTCCCTTCCAGCCTTACAATCTATGAAAGATGACCGTTCTACTTGGAACCCTTAGCAGTATGTGTGTGTTTGGACGCTTCTGTTTGGTACCTGTAATGGAGGCCCTGAACTCTGTTACTGAGAGTAGGCAGCAGAGCTAAGACAGTGTAGAGGGCAGCTTAGAGAAGCTGACTGCAGAGCTGTGAGCCTGCTTGTAGGGAGGCAAGCTGCAAAGCAGAAAGCCTGCAGCTTGGTTAATGGGAAACCTCAGGACCTAGTCCTGAGAATCAGAGAGCAAGTGACTGAAGGGTAATATAAGCCTGACTTCTTGGAGGGAGTCTCAGATTGGTACACATTACGCAAATGGAAGGATCTGGAGAAAGATTAAAGAGAGGGACCAGTAGGAAACTAAGTAGTTTTATGTTTAGGTTTAAGGAAGTGCACCCGTCTAGTTTGGTATAGGCATTCTCTAGCAGCCTTGGAGCACACGCCCAGTTAAGAACTCAGGGCATGTCCCCAAGACTTGGATGTTGGGCTGTGTTCCCTCCTGAGGGAGGCCCCGACACACATCTGCCATGACTTAATCTTCTGTTCAGTAGCTGGATTCTCCCTCACGGAAACTCGCCAACTGGGCGCTGCCCCTTGCAGGCGTTCTTGGGTCTCTGCCTCCCCTATACCCCAGCCATATGCCAGCCTTCAGGACGACCAGGTGATGGGTCACCGGCTTGTCTTCTTGGTGTTCGCTCCTGCTCTTGTCCCCTCTTGCCCATCCCTCAGTGTCTTTCTTCTCCCTGGGTGTTTACGGGGTATGGGACTGGTCCTGCCTCAACCTCCACCTTGGCCCTATTTCTGAGCTGCCAGGTTCGCTGAGGCTGTTTCCACTCTTCTTCTTGACCCTTCGGGTCAATTGGGGATGCTTCCCCAGTTCGGGCTCTGAGTGCCCTTCGAGGTACTACTGTAAACCAAGAAAAGAAAGAAAAAGGAGAAAAAGAAAGGGACAGTAGTGGTTCAGACCACAGCTCACCCCACTTGCATGTCCGGCTCCTGTGGTCGTCAGGATCCCTCGACGCCGTCCTCCTTGGCTCGGCTGTCCTGCCGAGCCGGGTGTTTACCCTTTTAAGACAGCTGGGACCCTTTTGTTGGGTCCCCGTCTGGACTCCTGCAGATCCCCTTCTCCAGTGATCCTGCAGCCTGGGGGGCAGCTTCACCCTCTATCCCTGGTGTAGCTGTTGCCCCCGCCAGCTTTTAAATCTGCCGGGTGGCAGTTTTTGATGACGTCATCTGCTGGCGTCACTCCCAGCTGCAAATAAAAGCAGCTGATGAACTGCGCTGGCAGCTCTTCTTGGCACGGCGCGGCTTTTCCTGCCAAAGCCCTCTCCTTACAGCTTTTGGTTTTCTTTTTTGGGAGCTTACCCCAGCCTCAGGTCTTGCCATGGGAGGGGTTCCCGAGACCTCTGTTTGTGTCCCCCTGGGACAGGAAGCTTTTGCTTGTTTGTAAAGCAAGGCATGAGGCAGCTGTAGGGTGTTGGGGAGGTTACTGAGCCTGCCCTGGAAGTGGGTAACACCGTGGAGTTTGCCTGTGGCAGAATTCTGTGTGGAGGTTGCTACAAAAGATCCAGAGAATTCTGCAGAGGCCATTGAAAGGTGCCTAGAGTATTTGCCTGGATACTTTAAGACTGCCTCCCAGCTTTTATTACTTGTTACAAGGCACGGCAAGAAAGAGGAGAGACATCATTAGGGTACCAGAGAGTGAAGCAGGTCACGGCAGGCTGCCAAGAGACAGTACCCTGCCCAAGCAAACCCTAGGCCTGCTAGATTACCCAATTAGTGATGTTCTTGGAACAATTTAGGTGTTATGTCTGTCTGCACCCTGAGAGATTGCATAACGGGTATGCATACTTTCTTTCTGTTGCTCTTTATCCCAGTCTATAATCCATATTTTAAAGTTTTTTTTATGAAGCTTCTGAATATTTTTCTGCTTCTCTACATAAATTTGGGGTTATTTGATAATGAAAATCTGGATCATTTTAAAGTAGTTCGTTCTGTTTTGTGACTTGCATTTCATGGCTCAATTAGATACCATCGAGGAGGAGGAAAAAAATCTCCTCTTGCAGCTCATGGTACTGTGTCTGTCTCCCCACTGCTCACAGAGAATGTTCTTTTTTTCAAACAATTTTTTTAAAACTATTGAATAGCATCTCTCAAGGAGCAGGAACAGCTTATCTTCCTTTTTTCTTTGTGTCTTGTAATTAAAGAACATTTGGATGTCACCTTACTAAGGTTTGTATACTTAATGTTGCTATTGAAGTATTTGCATACTTTGGTGTTCCTTTTTTAAAGGAATAACAGGCTGGCTGTTGTGTGGCTTTCTTTTTGGTTGATATGCTCTTTTTGGAAGTTGTGGGGTAGCGAAAGAGGTTATTTAAAAATAGCAAAAAAACTAAGATGCTTACTAAAAAAACCTTTCACTTTTGAATAGCATGCAAGTCATTTTAAATCTCTCTTACTCGATTTACAATTTAAGTAATGCAGAGGGGGTATGGTATTAACTATTCTTCTCCATTACATAACTGGATGACTTCCAGAGGAATCTGTATGTTGAGGTATTTTAACTGAAAACACTCCTTAGCCTTGTTGGATTTATTTTATTTTGTTCTTGACTCAATATTGCATGTTAACACATGCTCTGCTATGTATAGATATTGATTACATACTAACATTTTAATGCATGTTTATAGGTGTTAGTATTTTATAGATATAACATAGTGTATGCATAATATATAACATTACTAAATAGTAGATTGTTGTCTATATATAATTATACATAATTATTAATAACCTATTAAGATATCTGTATTATAACAATATGGGCAAATATTAATTATAATAATGATATAACTACACTTTACTAATGTAACTTAATAATATTTACATAACTTTTATGAATATAAACACATTTTATCTAAGATTCCTGATGTTCTCTCAGATTCCACTCCTTATTTGTAACAGTTTTAACATTTTTCCATATCTAAAAATGTTTTAATGTTCCTGTTAAGCTGAGAAATTGGTTGATAGTAATTAGCTTTTTTTCCCGAAAGGTCATTTACAACATGGCTTAGTAAGTTCTCAATTTATTGCTAGCAACCTGCGTTTAGAACACTCAAGTTCATGCCTTTCTAAAAAATCCTCTTTGGTTGAGATTTTTCTGCACTTGCCCTCAGCAGAAAAGGTATTTAAAAAATGTTATTGAGACAGTGCAAGGAGGAAGAAATAAGACCTCATAAAGTAATGTGCATGCTATATAACTCCTCCCTCCCCCCACACACTTCTGCATATATGAAATTGAAAATTGAAGACCTACTAATTTATTTTGTCTTCTCTGACTAAGTCTGATTAAATGGTCATCTCCAGATTTTTATGTATACAAAATAAATAAATGGAGTTGGATTAAAATATTTTATGGAAGTTTAGAGAAGGGGTTAGAATTGAAAAGCTATTTATGAAATAATTAAAATATATATATTTCTGACTTGGTCCTTCAACAAATTGTATTCATGTTTAACTTTTTACTGTGAGTAGTTCTGTGCATAGTCACAACACAGGCATATATAGCATAGATTTAAACTAGATAGGATAGATAACTACCACTATATCACCAATCCTCAGACTTGAGTACAGGCAATTTGAGTCTACTGGGGATTCTGGTACAAATTTTTGTTGCTAGGCAAAGTCTGTGTTGCTGTGTCTTCAGTGTTCTTGTTACTCATGGTAGCTAGATTTAAACAGTTGCTGGTTCTTTCATAATCCCTTGCAGTCTAGAATGATTGTCTTCCATGATTGTCTTAACGGATCTGAAATTGACGGGCTCTCCTGCAATTCTGAATGTGTTTCTTTGTGGGGTGGGTGGCTCCGGATTCTTGATTCAGTCCATGACATGCTGTTTCTGTCACTCCTACTCTTCCGTCTAGTGTTGTCATCATAAGATTTCAAAGTACTGAGATTCTTGGGATGGTCCTGGGCAATAGTCTCCCATGAGTTGATGTCAATGTTGCATTTTTTTAAAGTCTGCTTTGAAGATGTCTTTGAAGTACTTTCTTTGCCTTCCTCTTGAGCGTATGCCTTGCCCAAGCTTGGAGAATAAAACTTGCTTCAGTAGTCTGGAGTTAGACATCTGATGTCAAATGATCATTGCCTTGGTGCTCGTGGTGTTTGCTTGAGAGAAGATGCTAATGTTGGTGTGTCTATCTTCCTACTGAATTTGAAGGATCTTCCACAGGTAGCATTGATGGTACTTCTCCAACAACTTGAGGGTGTCTCCTGTAAGTTGCTTGCATCTCAGCTGCGTACAGTAAGGTGGGGATCACAAATGCTTGATAAACCATGACCTTGGTTTCAGATCTGATGTTGTGGTCTTTGAAAACCCATTTCCTCAGGGGTCCAAAGACTGTGCTTACATATTTGAGGTGAAGTATGATTTCTTCATCTATGTCAGCCTTCTGCAAGAGGGGGCTTCTGAGGTATAGGAAATACTCAATGCTCTCCAGAGTCTCACCATAAATGGGAATTACCAGAGCTGGGGATTGCTCATTAAGAGCTTGTTGATGGAAGACCTTAGTCTTCTGAATGTTAGGTTCTTGTATGTCTCAGTAAAGATGTTGACAATTTGCCTGGAGATCTGCTTCTGAGTAAGCACAGACTACAGCATAATTAGCGTACTGGAACTTGATCATTGACATTGGGGTGAGCTTGGTTTTGGCTCTGAATTAGCTGAGATTAAACAGTTTACTATCCTTTCGGTAATTTAGCTCCACCCTGATTGGAAGCTTGTTGGTGGTCAGATGTAGCATTGTGGTAAGGAATACCCAGTAGAGTGTTGGAGTGATGACAGTCTTGCTTAAATCCTGTCTTGACCTCAAAAGGATCTGTGATAGATCCGTTACTGAGAACCACTGCTCACATACTGTCATGGAGCAGGCAAAGAATGGTGACAGTCCTCCACAGTACTTCTCGGTTGACAGAGTCTAAGGCTTTCGTGAGGTCAGAGATGGCCATGTAGAGAAGTTTGTTGTTCCTGGCATTTCTCCTGCAGCTGGCAAGCTGTGAAGTCATGTCAGTTATGCCTCTTAGTGCCGTAAACCCACAGTAAGATTCTGGGAGTAGCTCTTCAGCAAGTGGAAGAAGAGTGTTCAGGAGGGTTCTTGCAATGCTAGTAGTATAAAAGACACCATGCTCATCAACTTGACAGGTGTTCTGCCCCCTTCCGCCATCTTAGGGCCACCATTTCTGAACTGGAAGTCCTACCCCCAGCCTCCAGTCACATAGTATGACACCAGAAGGCCCTCCCATGTTCCCCTTATAAGATATGTGACATCAGAATCCCCACCCCCAGTCACCATTTGCCTTCCCCTTGACCCTGTTACATGACATGTGACATCAGAACCCTGCCCTCTGTCCCTTAACATCAGAAACCCTGCTCCCTACCCTGTCACATGATGCATGATATCAGAAAACCTGCCCCTGCCCCTAGTTGCATGGTGTATGACAGGAATCCTGCCTCTGCCTCTGGTCATATGGCCCATGACATCAGAAGGGCCACCCGTTCAAGCCCCCAGAGTCTGGCCCACATATTGCAAGGCCCACCCTAGACCACATGGTATAGGCATGACCTATCTGGCCCAGACCACCGTGTTGGCCCAGAATCCACTAAGAATATTTTAGTTTACCTGTAGTTTTGTGTGTTATTTGCATATGAGAACATTACTTTGGTTCAGAGAAATTAAAATAAAAGCTTGTGTTAATATGGCAGTGATATGCTACATTTAAAATTGAATCAGCTACCAGCAAATGAAATGCAGTGCTCATAATATTTTGACAAGATTGCATATTCTCTATATTTGATTAAAATACCTTAAAACTGGAACAGTAACCTTGCACAGGGGGAAAAAAAAAGCATTGAATGCTATTTATGTGCAAAGTCAAGCGCTTAGTCAGGAAATACTCCTAGGTGTACAAGCTGTCACAATTTGCAGTTGTTCATGACACTGGGTGTATGTATATGCCCACACACAGAGAACAACACATGCCTGGATGTAATTTCTGAAAGATGTCACATGTAACAGGTTTTGTAACTTTTCTCAGCACTAAAAATAAAATATTTGCTGCCATTCACTTATGTTATATTATTTGTAATACTGTATTTTAAAGAGCAAATAATAACTTTTCCTACATGTGTCATTTGATGAGGCATGTTTCTGGAAAAGAGCCACTTGAAATTACTTGCATACATACAGAAGATACCTTGGGGTCACTGACCCAAATGTATGCTGAGCTGTCATCTCATCATATGTAAATAGAAGTTTGTGAAATGGATGTGTATACCTTTCACATGTGCTAATCAATTTACAAAAAAATGTATGGAATATTTCAGTTGGGAAGCAGCAGCAAATGCACTATGCATCCTTCAGTACAGTGCACATGAAGTGATTCCTAGAAGCATTTCCTGACTTCTTAGTGCTTGGCTGTGCACATATACACACCACAAGTCTGAAAGAGGCCTACGCTTTAGAAACACCTTAGCAAAACTAAAACCTCAAGCTGTATGTTAACAGTGTGTGCATGTGTGTGCACACCCCCCTCTCCAATGACAGACCCTGTCACACAAAAGAGCAGTCTCTGGTGTGAATGCTTTTTAAATTTGTCTTTATTTCCAGTAAGTACCAAACACTTATCTTTCAAAAGATAGTTACCATTTTAAAGTTTTTTTTCCCTAAGTTAAAACCCTGTATCTCCAAATATGCATATACTAAACTCTGTTTTAAACTAAATTTACCATTTAAAAAAGTGTTTTCAGTATTTCAGTAAAGTTAAATGTTTATCTCCATTATCTTATCTCTTCAAACCCCACCCACCTGCCTCCAGGTATGTCGCCTGTCACACAGAATAGCATATACCCCCTGGTGTGAATGCTTTTTATTTTTTTCTGTATCTCTGTTATCTGTTTTGCTAAACCCTTTTGTTAAACAGGGTTTTAGAATTTCTAGTGACAATTAAGCATTCAGTATAGGATAGTAGAGGCTTATCTTCTCGTGATCAAACCATAAAGAGTGGTGTTAGGGTCTTCAGAAAAATGCACTCTATTTAAAAACTCTACATCCCGAGCTAAACCTTATCAGTAATTCATAAACATTTCATTGTATATCCAATTGCAATCATGCCACTTAAAACCCATTCCATACACAGCTCATCACAAAGTTCCTGAATTGTCTGGTTAGCATCTTCATCTAACCAGGTAAGGCAGTCATGACTACCCTGATGACACTCATCATAAACACATCCCACACACTTTTCAAAAAAACCTCATTCTCAAACAGTATTATACCTGTCATGGTGCGGGGTCCCCAGGGATTGCTGTGATGCCCCTACAGCTCCATGACCATGCCAGCTGTGCCCTGTGGCCACCTTCTTATCTTGCCTGTCATGTGTTGTTGGTGAAAATCATAAGTAGGGAGGCTGCCCACCTCGCGCTTCTCCTCAAAACTCCCATACTTATGATCTGCATCCCTCTTGAAGTACATGTTGTAGATGTTTGATTTTTTTTTTTAGAATATAATTGGCATTTTTCAGGTTCTGAGATGGCAAAACCCCTTGCTGAAAGGAGTATTTCTGGAGGCAAACGGAGGGAATTAGAAGGAGGGACTTCCAGTCCCAAGATGGGGAGCAGAGCACCTGTCAAGGGGCAGGGCTATACATGCCGTCCTCGACAGCTTGCCAAAACTCGGTAAGCGGCCCTCCGCCTGAAATAATTGCCCATCCCAGCCTAGACCCACTGTGTCAAGCCCAGCTTTGAGGCACTAGCTCTAATCAGTCTCCTTTCATCACTGGGCTCTCTGACCCCTATAGCTACACCCCTCTGGTGCTGGGCTCTCCGTAATTGTGTGCCCCACTTTGGGCACTAATGAAGCCTCCACCTCCCCTTATAGCTTCACCCTGAACCACCAATACAAATAACAACATAAACATAAATCCCTGGGCTATAACATAACAATAACAATAGAGGCCATGGGGCCAGGCCAGGGTTAACCTGGGGCCCAACCAGCCTGCCGGTGCCATGCCCGGGGTTGACATGGTGCTGCAGGCACCGGCTGCGC
>NW_005842301.1:744316-744719 GCF_000455745.1 Alligator sinensis | reverse complement strand
CGGGCCAGCAGAAGCGGGGGCGGAGCTGTGTACCGCTCGGGACTGACCGGTGCAGGCTCATCCTGTGCCGAGCGGAACACAGCTACCCTGCCGCTTCTTCTGGCCGGTGCAGACCCAGCCGAGCTCCTCCCGTCCCCAGCAGCATGTGAGAAGTGGCCCCCTCAGGGCCTCTTGTGTGGGCGGCCAGGCCAGGAGAGCCGCAGTGCCTGGGGGGAGACTGGCCGGAGGAGCAGGTGCTGCCTTGCTGTGGGGCAGGGCAGCAGGGCTGGCTTGAAGCGGGCGGGTGAGGAGGCAGGTGCGGGCCGGCAGTGCCAGCGACCGCTGCTTGGCCTCCCGTGCAGGGCCGCTCCCCTGGGCCCCGTGGGGGTAAGCAGCTCCCCTCCCCTCGCTGCTGGCTAGGGCC
>NW_005842301.1:718825-744293 GCF_000455745.1 Alligator sinensis | reverse complement strand
GCCCTGTGCTCCGCCGTGGTGGCTACGCGTTCTGTGCTGCCGCCACAGGCCAGATAAAATGGCTTGGTGGGCTGCATGGCAGCCTGCAAGGCTGTATGTTGGACAAGCCTGGTCTAGATTATTCTGAATCCTATCCCTTCCCTCCAGCATATCTACTGTTCCCCACAGCTTGGTGTCAGCTGCAAACTTGCTGAGGGTGCACTCTGTTTCCAGGTCATTGATGATGACATTGAACAAAACTGACTCCAATACTGACCCCTGGGGCACTCCACTTGATACTGGCTTCCAAGTAAACATCGAGCCATTGATTACTACTCTCTGAGCCTGGTGCTCCAGCCAGTTTTCTAGCCACCTTACAATCCATTCATCCAACCCATACTTCCTTAACTTGCCTGGAAGAATGCTGTGGGAGACCGTATCAAAAGCCTTACTAAAAATCAAGGTACACCATATCCACCGGTCTCCCTTCATCCACAGAGCCAGTTACCTCCTCGTAGAAGGCAATAGGGATAGTCAGGCATGACTTGCCCCTGGTGAATCGATGCTGACTGTTCCTAATAACCTTTTTCTGTTCCAAGTGCTTAGAAATGGATTCTTTGAGGTTCTGCTCCATGAGGTGAGGCTGACTGGTCTATAGTTCCCTGGATCCTCCTTTTTCTTAAATATGGCACTTAAGTATGTTTGCCCTTTTCCAGTCATCTGTGGCCTCTCCTGATTGCCATGAATTTTCCATGATGGCCAATGCCTCTGTAATTACATCAGCTAACCCCATCAGTTCCCTCAGGTGCATCCCATCTGGTCCCATGGACTTGCATATGTCCAGCTTTTCTAAGTAGTCCCTAACCTGTTCTTTCACCACTTTTGGCTGCTTTCCTCCTCCCCAAACTGTGCTGCCTGGTGCAGTAGTCTGGGAGCAGACCTTTCCTGTGAAGATTGAGGTGAAGAAGGCATTGAGCACTTCAGAGTTTCCTGCATCCTCTGTCACAAAGTTGTCTCCCCATTCAGTAAGGGACCTACATTTTCCCTGTTTCTATTCTTCCTACCAACATACTTGTAGAAACTCTTGTTACTCTTCACATCCCTTGCCAGCTGCAACTCCAATTGCACTTTGGCGTTCCTGACTTCAGCCCTGCATGCCCAAACAATGCTCTTATACTTCTCCCTAGTTATTTGTTCAAGTTTCTGCTTCTTATAAGCTTCCTTTTTGTGATTTAGTTTACTAAGGAGCTGTCTGCTAAGCCAAGCTGGTCTTCTGCCATACTTGCTAGTTTTTTGCACATCGGGATGGCTTGTTCCTGCACACTCAATAAGGCTTCTTTAAAGTACAGCTAGCTCTCCTGGACTCCCCTCCCCCTCAGACTGATTCACTCAAGGAACTCATGCGCAGGATCCCCTGGGAAGGCAAAGTCTGCTTTTCTGAAGTCATAGGATCATAGAATCCTAGAACTAAAAGAGATCTGTAAGATCATCAAGTCTGGCCTCCTGCCATGGGCAGGAAGTTATTGGGCTCAGACAAGCTCAATAAGGTGCCTGTCCAGCCTCCTCTTGAATGCCTCCAAGGATGCTGACTACACCACCTCTGCTAGGAGTGTGTTCCATATTCTGGTGACACTTACAGAGAAAACGTTTCTTCTTATATCTAGCCTGAATTTACCCTCTATAAGCTTCGGCCCATTGGTCCTCATCCTCTGTTGGGGTGCCTTCCTGAAGAGTTGTTTATCTAGATTTTGGTGTTCACCCCTGATGTGCTTGTAGGCAGCTATCAAGTCACCTTTCAGCCTTCTCTTATTCAAACTAAAAAGGCCCAGTTCCTGGAGTCTCTCCTTGTAGGGACTATGTGGGTGGCCCTTCTTTGTACCCCTTTGAAAATAATTTTTTCAAAGATTTTACCCAGGACCAAGATCAGACTGACCTGTCTGTAGTTAGCAGGGTCATCCCTCTTCACTTTCTAAAAGATGGGCCCCACATTGGCCCTCTTCCAGTCATCCAAGTTCCACAACTTTTCAGACAGCTTGGCCAGTGGTACTGCTATAAGTTCAGACAGTTCTTTCAGGACTCTTTGGTGCAGGTCATTGGGCCCAGCAGACTTGAAAACATCCAAGTGTTGCAGGAAATCCCTCACCTGTTCAGCACAGATTTTGTATAGCCTGTTGTCTTCCCCATATTCCCCGGGCCTCTGGTCAGGTGAACAGCCCCCATTTGATTTCAGGAATACCAATGTGAAGTATATATTTAGGAGTTCGGCTTTTTCACAGGTATCGACTATGGGCTGCCCCTGAGCATTCAGTAGAGGTCCCACAGTGGAGCCTGACTTTTTCTTGCTCCCTTTGTATCAGTAGAAGGACTTTTTTTTGTATTTTATTCTGGTTGCCAGCTTGATCTCCATGCCTGCCTTGACTTTCCTTGTCTTGTATCTGCAGGCCCTGGTGATACAGGTGTATTCCTCTCTGGTGGTTGAGTCATTCTTCCATTGCTTATATGCTTCTTTTTTTCTTTTTCAAAAGCTCTCTAATATCCCCGTTGAGCCAAGTGGATCTATTGCCTCCTTTCCCATTTTTTGCCTGCTTGGGGATGGCTTGTTTTTGGGCCATGAGAATTGCCTCCTTAAGGAAGCACCACTGTTCCTGAATCCCCAAGTCATCTAGCTGCGGGTTGCAGAGGGCCTCTCCAACTAGCCTCTTGAGTTTGTCAAAATCTGCCTTCTTGAAGTCCAGGACTTTTGGTCTGTTGTCTGATTTTCCCAGTCTTAACAGTGGATGGTGAACCTAACCAGGTCATGATCGCTATCTCCCAGAGTACCACCAGTCCTTAGGTCACCTATGATGTCATCACTCTTGGCCAGCACTAAATCCAGAGTGGCCTGACCCCTAGTAGGCCCTTCCACAACCTGTGTCAGTAACAGATAGTCTATTGTTGTCAAGAAGTTGGCTGACCTGCTGGAGGTGGCCAAATGATTTCCCCCCCCCTGGATGTCCAGGTAGTCAGTCACCCATGACAATCATGCCTCTAGTCCAGGGTCCTTACTCTGCTGCTCTCCTTTCTTTCCTCAGGTCCTGATCTCAGTCATCTCATGGTCACTGCTGCCCAAGTTACCATCTGCTACTACATTCCCCACCAATTCTTCCCTGTTTGTGAGCAGCAGGTTAAGAGGAGCACAGCCCCCCGTTGGCTTCTCTAGCACTTGCACTGCAAAGTTGTCCCCCATACTCTCCAGAAACTTCTTGGATTGCCTGCACACTGCTGTATTGCCCTCCAGCAGGTGTCAGGGTGATTTGAAGTCCCCCATAAGAACCAGGACCTGTGATCGGGAAACTTACGCTAGCTGTTTGAAGAAAGCCTCATCTCCCACTTTGTCCTAGTCCAGTGGTCTGTAGGAGACCCCTACCACAACATCACCCTGGTTGATCTCCCCTCTGACCCTAATCCAGAGACTCTCAACAGGCCTATCTCCAGTTTTATATTGGAGCTCTGAGCAGTTATATGGCTCTTTCACAAAAAGCGCAGCTCCTCTTCCTCCTCTTTTCCCCTGCCTGTCCTTCCTAACTGTTTGTACCCATCCATGACAGTGCTTCAGTCATGCAAACTATCCCACCAAGTCTCTGTTATTCCAATCATGTCATAGTTCTGTGACTGTGCAAGGATCTCTAAGTCTTCCTGTTCGTTTCCCAGGCTCTGTGCATTTGTGTAGAGGCACGTGAGGTAACTAGTTGATTGCTCTGATTTCTCAGGAAGTATGAGAACACCTCCCCTGTTTCCCCTTCCTCCTTGCTCTTCCTCCAGGTCTCCCACTTCCCCATTTACCTCAGGGCTTTGGTCTCCATCCCCCAGCAAACCTAAAGTCTTCTCACTAAGTTAGCGAGTCCATCTGCAAAGAAGCTCTTCCCTCTCTTTGTCACGTGGATCCCATCTCCTCCCAGCAATCCTTCTTCTTGAAAGAACATCCCATGGTTGAAGAATCCAAAGCCCTGCTCGTAACACCATCTGCACAGCCAGGTGTTGATCTGTAGGATGCACCTGCTCCTGCCTGGGCCCTTTCCCTTGACCAGAAAGATCAATGTGAACACAACCTAAGACCCAGACCCCTTCACCCTTGCACCCAGAGCCCTGGAGTCACTTTTGATATGCTCAGGGTCTCCCCTGGTAGTATCATTAGTGCCCACATGGATGATCAGCATGGAATAGTAGGCATAGAGCTGAGTGAATCCCAATAATCCTTCTGTGACGTCTTGGATCCAGGCTCCGGGCAAGCAGCAGACCTCCTGAGACAACTGGTCAGGTCAGCAGATGGCTTCCTCCATCCTGCATAGAAGGGAGTCTCCAATCACCACCACCCATTGCTTCTTCTTGGTGGTGGTCGTATTTCTCTTTCCCACCTTGGTGAGGCCTGGCTTGTCTTCATCCACGAATGAAACATACTTTTCCCTCTCTGCTTCCAGGGCTGCATATCTGTTCTCCAGGTGAACCACTGCAGGTGGAGATGAAGATCTTTGCTTGCTGGCAGAAGTCACAAGCCTCCATCTTGGGTGTCCATCTCCTCTCTCTTCTCTAGCGCTCTGCCTGGCCTTTCTTCCTCTTCAGTCCTGGAGGTCTCCTCCAGCATCGAATCGATGAATGCCTTATGGTGGAGGATGCTTTAGAGCCTCGCCTCTTTCTCCTGTAGTTCTCTTGCCTGTTCCCTGAGACACCACCAGGAGGCACCACTTACACTGCAGGCACTGCCTGACCTGGCTGTCACTGGAAGGAACCTGCAAGCTGCAGTCCCCACATCACCAAACCTGGACCTGGGTGGAAACCTTGATGGTGAGCAGTCCTGGCTGGATAGACACCTCACAGGTGCATGCACAGGCGGTGACAGTGGTTCTGGTATTGTGATGTCCTCCAGCCATTTCCCAGGGTCTCTTAATCTGCCTTCTCTCTCTTACTGCTCTTCTTCCAAGCAGACCTCCCATAGCAAACTCACCTAGAAGCTGACCTGTTTATTGCTCATTGGCCCCAAAGGGTTGCTTTTATTGTGGCAGTCTCCAAACTTCAGCCTGAGCAAAAGAATTCTGAGAGGCGACTTGATAGCCGCCTACAAATATGTAAAGGGAAAACACCAGTACCTAGGTGAGCAACTTTTCAGAACCCCCGCATCACATTAGTGGCTTATGTTCATTCTGTGGTCTATCATGACTCCCAGGGCTGGCCCGTCCTATCCTGTGGAACCTGTGGCCACAGGGGGCCCTGCAGCATCAGGTGGAGAGGCTGCGGCCCCTCCTGCATTTGGTAGTGGCTGCCGCATTTATGGCGTATCCTGCCCGGCAGGTTGGATGTTTGTTTAACTGTTCTGGCCAGAAATTCTGAATGCCAACCCCCTCCTCCTCCCCCTGCGCAGCTGGTGTGCCAGGATGTTCATTTACCAGTGTACATGTGCTGTGGGACACGAAAGGGGGCCCCACACCCTGCTACAGTCATCTCTGCCAATGGGGGCCCCAAAACTATATCTTGCAGGGGCTCCAAAAAATTGTGGGCTAGCCCTGCAACCCCCAAGTCTCTTTCAGTTGTGGTGCTGGCAAGTGTAGCACTGTCAAGCCTGTAAGTGTGTTGCAGATTATTTCTCCCCAGATGGAGCACTTTACATTTCTTTGTGTTAAACATCATCAGGTTTTGATCCATCCCCCTTACAAGCCTGTCCAGGTCAGCCTGTATCCCCAGCCTGTCCTCAAGCATGACCACACTTCCCCATAATTGGTGTTGTTTGCAAACTTTACCAGTACACGTTTAACATCAGAGTACAAATCATTGATAGACACGTTGAAATGCATTGGTCCAAGTACTGAGGGATACCAGTGGTCACCTTCTACAATGTTGACTCAGTTCCATTTATTAATACTCTCTGGGTCCTACCTCGGAGCCAGTTGTCTAGCTACTGGACTGTAAAGTAGTTGAGGTCACATGTACCCAATTTTACCACAAGGACATTGTGGGGAGACTAAGTCAAAGGCATTTTTTGAAATCCAAGTATATGACATCAGCCTCATTTCCCTTATTCAGGTGGCGAGTTACCCGATTGTAGAAGGAAATGAGGTTGGTCAGGCATGACCTGCCTGCAACAAAGCCATGTTGGCTGTCATTTAGAATACTGCCTCCTGTTAGTCTATCTATAATGGATTCTTTGATAATTTTTTCCAGGGTTTTTCCAGGGATTGAGGTTGGCCTGTAATTCCCTGGGTCCTCCTTTCCCCCTTTCTTGAAGAGACATACCATATTGGCCCTTTTCCAGTCTTCTGGGAACTCTCCTAAGCTCCACGAGTCCTCAAATTGCTTTTCCATAGGTCGCACAATGTTGTCGGCCAATTCTTTCAGCACTCTCGGGTGTAGTTCATCTGGTCCTGCTGACTTATAGATATCCAACCTCTCTAAATGTTTCCTAGAAGATCTTTGCCAACCATGGGAGAGTGATCACCCCCACCTTGATCATCTTGTATCCTGTCAAAGAGGCTAACACTCTTGGACTAGTGGAATACTGATGCAAAGTATTTGTTTAGGAGTTCGGTTTTCTCCTGAGTGTTGGTTATCAGCTGTCCCATTTCATTCAGCAGGGCCCTATGTTTCCCTTATTTTTTCTTCAATTTCCTACACATCTAAAGAAGGAGTTCTTATTGCCCTTGATTCCGGTCGCCAGTTTAAATTAGGTTTCTGCCTTTGCTTTTCTAATCCGCTCCCTACAAGTGTGGGCTATGGCTGTGTACTCCTCCTTGGTCATAATTTCTGACTTCCCTTATAAATTTCTCTTTTCAATTTCAGGAGGTCCGTGACTTCCCTGTTGAGCCAAGGGGATCTCCCAGCCCTTTTACTGCCTTTGTTATGAAAAAGATTGGACTTCTTTTGTGCTTCAAGGATCACATCCTTGAGGAACGAACCCTCTTCTTGGACTCCTTTCCCCATTGGAACATGATCCCACATGGCCTCGCCAACCAGTCTAAGCTTGTGGAAGTCAGCTTTCCTAAAATCAAGGATTTTTACCCTACTGACTGATTTCCCTGTCTTACGGTGAATGGAGAAAGTGATCATCTTAAGGTCACTGTTACCTAGCTTCCCTTCGATCCTTAGGTTGCTCACTAGATCATCCCCTTTGGACAGAACTAAATCCAGGAGTGCCTTACCCATGGTCGGTTCGTAGACTTCTTGAGTCAGATAGAGCTCTTCAATGCAAGTGAGGAAGCTTTGTGAATGTTCAGATCATGCTGACTGCTTGCCCCATGAGATGCCTGGGTAGTTGATGTCACCCATGACAACCATGCTCTGAGAGCATACAGCTTCTGCCAGTTCTCTAGGGAATTCCTGATCAAGCTCTTCCTCTTGGTTCGAAGGTCTGTAGTAAACTACAGTCGAATCCCCTTCTCCATGCTCACCCCATATCTTGACCCAGAGTGTCTCAAGTTACCCTTCTTTAGTGCCAGCCTCCACTTCTAGATAGATGTACTCCTTCATGTAGCAAGCAACTCCCCCACCCTTCTTCCCAACACAGTCCCTTCCTTTGCAAGGTGTAGCCCTCTATACCTGTGATCCAATCATAGGTGGAGTCCCACCAGGTCTTCATTATCCCTGTGAGATTGTATTGCTTATTAGTTAGCAGGAGGACCAGTTCTTCCTGCTTGTTCCCCATGCTCCTGGCATTTGTGTACAGGCAACTGAGCCTGCATTTGGAGACCCTAGGCTTCCTGATGTGCTGTAGAAAACCCTGTCCTTCAGTTGGTGTCAGAGTATACTTCCTACTGTTTCCTGGTTTGGTGGTACTTTGAGACATCCTTGATCTGGGCCTCGCCAGGATCTGGGCTGAGTCCGAAGGGGATGGGGATCTGTCTTTGTCATGAAGGAGGGTCATGCTGACCTGCAACCTGAGGAGCTGGTGCCCAGTCTTATTCTTTTGCTATGACCTTATAGTCCATACAGAAGCCATCTTGCTGCATCTGAGGTCTATGCAAGTATATGCGATTCACCCCAACCAGATTTACACGGTTCCAGAGCGCCCCATATTTGACAATCTGTACCTGTGCAGGACCTCCATGAGCTTGCTTGCAGGGATGACCTGTCATTCATCATCTTGTCCCTCGACCAAGAGAGGGCATTTTACAGGGTGGATCACAGGTACCTCACAGGCATGCTGAGGATATCCAGCTTCAGTTGCTACTTCTTGTGGTTTCTTCAGGTGCTGTACATCTCTGTGGAGTATATGACCAAGCTGAACTGGATGCTGATGGAGCCTATCCTGTTCAGGTAGGCATTATATCAAGGTTATCTGCAGTCAGGCCAGCTCTACACTATCATCCTTGAGCCATTCCTCCGCTGTCCGTGCAAGCAAATGGCAGGGCTGATGCTCAAAGAACCACTTATGAGCATGGTCCTGTCAGGGTGTGCCAGTAACATGCTTCTCATCGTCCAGGACCTAGGCGACACAGATGGAAGTCTGCCAATCCATTTACTTGGTGGCTTCCTCTGCCTGGTTCAACTGATTTAAAAACTCTGACCTGATGAAAGATTTAAACTAAGATTGCTGGGGGATGGGGATACACTAACTAGTGTGCCCAGGGACCAACATACAAGAAAGCTCCATAAATAGGGACACTAGGAGAGCCACTCTTGTGGGAGCTGAGGGAATAGTTCTTCAGCATGAAGACAAATGGGAGTGTGGGGCCGCTGCTCAGGACAGCTGATTACTGACACTTAGAAAACTGAACTCCTGAATGACAACTTTATTTTGGTCTTTCACAAGGCCAAGGGCAAAATCATGCCACAGTGGGTTACAGAACAAGCAGGGTAGGAATGACTGCCTTCCTTCTATTACCATAGAACTGGTGCACGATCATTTGAAAAAATTAGACATACATAAGTCAGCAGGACCAAATGAACTTCATTCAAGGGTGCTGAAGGAGGTGCCCGAAGTCATTGTGGAACCATTGGCGAAACTTTTCCAAAACTCATGGCAATCTGGAGAGGTCCCTGAGGACTAGAAGAGGGCCAGGGTTGTGTTCATCTTTAAGAAAGGGAGGAGGGAAGACCAGGGTAACTATAGGCAATTTACTTGCCAGACGTTCCTTTTCTACTGTGGCATAATTTTTCTCGTGGGGGTGAAACCTTCTATGTATATTAGGCCAGAGGGTGTTCCTCATTTCCATTCTTTTGAACTAACATAGCACCAATAGCTACATTTGATGCATCCATCTGCACCATGAAGGTTTATTAAAATTGGGTATACAGCAGAGGGGGTTGACAGAGTGCTGCTTTTACTTCCCAAAATGCTCTCTCCTTCAGGCTTCCAAATCACCTTGGTTGAGGCCCAGCTCATGTTAGTTCCATCAAGGGCATCACACGCTCTGCAAAGGGGCACAAAATTCCTATAGTAGTTCTCCAATCACAAAAACATCCTCACCTGCTTCTTTGTCTGGGGTGCTTGCTACGTTCACAGAGCTTTGACTTTGTCCATTAATAACTGTACGTGCCCGCTTCCAACTTGGAACACGAGATAGGGTGTTTCCTGTTTCCCAGTTGTACACTTCTCTGGGTTGGCTGTCAGCCCCACCCTTCTTAGGTCTTGAAATACAGCTCAAAGGGATATTAGATGTCTTTTCCAGTCTGAGGTGTATATGATGATGTCATCAATGTAGGCTGCAGCATAGCCACAATGAGGTGCCAAAACTGTCCATTAAGCATTGAAATGTGGCTGCAGCTCCATGTACTCTTAATGGCATTCATCAAAACTTGAATAAGCCCCATGAAGTGGCGAATGTTGTCATCTTCTGGTCTTCCAGTGCTAATGGGATCTGCCAGTAGCCCTTAGTTAGATCCAGAGTTGATTATATAGCAGGCTTGCCCAACATTTCCCACCATCTTGTCCATTCTTGGCATTGGATGCACATCAAGTTTAGCCACCTCATCCACTTTTTGGAAATCAATGCATAAGCGGATCTTCCCATCAGTTTTTGGTATGACTGCTCACTCACTGTGAAATTCTTGTATTATGCCCCCTTTTAGCATCATTTCAATGTCTGTTTTTATCTGGTTCTATATTTTTTGTGGACTCCTCTTCCAATTCTCACAGATTATGTGGCCAGGAGGTGTTTCTATCCAATGTATCACATCTTGGGCCTCCCCCAGTGTCTCTCAGAACATGTTCCTGTATTTTTCAACCAATTCGGCCGTTTGTTGTCACTGCTTCTCTAACAGTTCAGTGCCTCTCTACCTTTCTTCCTGTCCTGGGGAGGGTCCCAATTCAAGTTCTTCTGGGTGGAATGCCATCCGTAGAGCCTCTCACACTTGCCATGGTTTCAGCATATTGATGTGATACACTAATGTAGTCTTCCACTTGTCCAGCTAGTGCACCTCATAATCTGTGGGCCTCACCTGGTGTATAATCTCAAAGGGCCCCTGCCACCAGGCAAGTAACTTCATCTCTTGATCTGGCAGTACTAACAACCCAGTCTTCCACTTCAAATTTTCCTCTCTTGGGCACCCCAATTATAATTGGTTACTTGCTGTCCTTGGGCTACTTGAAGATTCTCCACAGCCTCTTTCTGTGTCACCTCTAGTCATTCCCTCAACTGGATCACATACTGTATTAGGTTCCTGTCCTTGCTTTGTTGTTCTTCCCACCCTTCCTTAATCAAATCTAAGATTCCCCTGTGGCTGACACCCATACGAGAGTTTGAAAGGGGAAACCCTATGAGGTCTTTCCTCATGGTAAACAACAGCGGTGGCAATATCTGATTCCACTTCTACGGGTTTTCTACCAGTTTTTTGTTTTGCTATGTTTTGTTTTTAACATTTGCTTAAGTGTCCAATTAAATTGCTCCTTGTAACAGGGGGCCTTCTCAGAGCCGATTTTCCTGTGGCCCGCCCACCTGTTTCTGGGCTAACCGCCTGCCTTCTCACCCGCCATGCCTTGTTGTTAATTAATTAATTGATGTTAATTAAGCAGAAGGCTGCCCATTTCTTGCCCTGATGCCAGGGGGTGCTATCTGCGGCTCTGTTCCTCCCCTCCCACACTGGGCCCCAGATTCCTGCTCTTTGAACACCACCACTTCATTCCAGGCTGCATAGTTCCATCCCTCGGGGTGGGCCTCTGGCCCTTCGACCCTTCCAGTCCTGGCCCCAGCATGGACCAGTCAGGGGATGTCAAGACAGGTGTGCGTCTATGGCCTCACTCTCTCGCTGGGGTCCACCTTCCAGACCCTACAAGGGGGTAACCCACCCGGTTGTGGGAGCTGGGGTTAAGGTGCCCCGACCCGCCTTTCACTGGGGTGGTCACTGGCCTGGCATTTCCTGGGGGCTCCCGCACCACTGAGAGCCCCACCAGGCCACCCACTCCTGGCAGGGTGCAGTTTTAGGTCATGCCCAGGACTAGGAGCCTCCTGACCATCCCCTACAGCTCCTTCCTTACCTCTAGATGATATCAGCAGCCCTCTGGCCAGGCAATGATGTTGCCTGGCCTTCCAGCAGCAAAATACCCTGTTTATATGGGCAGCCCTGAATTCAAAATGGCTGCCCTAATCAGGTGCCTGCCAGCTGCTGTCTTCAGGCCCTTAAAGTGGCAGGCACAAACAGTGCCCTGCCACACTCTAACCCATCAGTTTTTGGTGGTATGCTGAGGTCTTTATGTGCTTAATTTCCAGGGTTTCACTCGCCCCCTTTGAGCACCCATGACATAAAATTCATTCCCTGATCAGGCAACAGTTCTTTGGGAAGTCCTACTCAGGATACAGTTTTCAGTAGCTCTTCCACTACTTTTGGGCGGAGACGGTCTGCATAGGTACTGCCTCAGGGTACCTGGTTGCACAGCCACTGTGACCAGAATATACTGGTGTCCCACACTACTTTTTGGCAATAGCCCCACAATGTCAACTGCAACCCGCTCAAAGGAGATCTCTACCAGGAGTAGTGAGACCAAAGGGGCCCTGAGTAGACACTTAGGAGTCACCTTTTGACAAATGCGGCAGAAAGCACAATAATCTTCAACCTCCCAAAGTAACCCCGGACAAAAGAACCTTTCCCAAATGCAGACTTTTGTTTCGTCTCTCCCTGAATGGCCACCAATAGGCAGTTCATGGGTGACCCTCAATAGGACCCACTGGTATCTTTGTGGTACAAGCAGTTGTATTATCTTCTCCCATTCAGGCTTCCCTCGCTCAATTCTACAGAGGAGATTTGTTCCTCACCTCAAATCTCGGAGTCATCTTCATCCTCCCTATTATATTGAGCTAAATGTTCTTCAAATGAATGCTGATATCCCTCCTCCTGGCTCTGCTCCAACTGAAAATGCCCATCCTCAAAAAAGCTACTGACATCTATCTTTTCCTCTGTGTCCTCCCCTGATGGGGGCACATGGACATCTCTCATTAACTTCTCAAGAATAGGGTTATTCTTGGGCGCAGACTCAGGCCTCAGACCCAGCTCCTGCCTCTCTTGAAGCTTGGGGGTCCTCAGCCCTGGCTCCCCTTTTCTTGGTGCTGCAGGTTTCTACCCCTTTTAACTTCCAGCTGTGTGTTCAGCTGTGTGTTTCTTCAGCCTCCAACCTATCTTCTGGGACTCCGTGCTCCCAGTGTCAGGTGAGACTTGTGGGTTCACTGTCTCTGTTTGCCCCTCCCAGGCTATGTGTCTGTACTTCAGCTTTTGGCCTCTTGCCAGCTATTGACCCCTGACCTGCCCTCATGGCAGGCTGTGCCACTGCTAAAAGTTTTGGCTAGTTGCATTCCAAGAGCACCAGATGTGGCAATTTATTGACTACCCCTGCTAACACCTGATGGGTATCATCTCCTAACTGCAGGGTGACCCACATTTTAACATATGTTTGGGTTTCCCCATGCAAGCATCTATTGGCTATCCGACGTACCACTTTCCTCTTTCTTCCTTGCACCAAGTCTCTCCGCACTACTGTCTGGGCTGAGCCTGAGTCCACCATAGCCTGTACCTTCTGTCTCTGTAACTGCACATCCACCATCAGCACAGCCCACTCTTTTCACAGCTCCTGGCCAGCCTGTTCTCCATAGCAACACTTTACCCCATCACTCTTATCAGTAAACATTTGTTCTCCTCTTCCTCTCTTTTTTGCCTTTTTGCTGTTTGGGGATCTGGCCTATCAGATTCTCCCTCCTGAAGTGCACCTGACCCCTCTCTCTAACAGCAGCTGTTGCTGTGCTTCTATTTGGCATTGCATATCCTGGACTATCTGGACCAGAAGTTCCAAGATCTGTTGCTGTGCTGCCAGGTCCGAGGCCAGCGCCTCTACATACCTCTCCAACTTCTCGTTGGATCCAAGGGTTCTCTTTTCCTTCCACATAAGCCATTGTCTTATGGCACATACTGCCTTAGGAGTCTTCCCAGCCAGTGCAGCAGTGTTACAGGCTGCCATCCCCAGGGCAGTCGCAGGTTCCGGGAGCCCTCCCTAGAGTCCTCCCTTTCCTGGCTCACTCTGGGAACAGTTCCCCCTTCACTCACCTGCAACATCTTGATGTTTTTTCTGGTTCTCAAAGGGCTGGCTGCCCCAGGGCTTCCCAGATCTGAAATCGCTCTGAGGAACACCTGCAGGTGTGGAGCTCCTGCCTTAAGGACTGATTCCATGGCTCTGTACCATCCCTACACTGTGCCCCATGTAGACTTAAAGGGGTTGCCCCACTTTCTAGTAACAGGGCTAGGGTTCCCTGTTACACTCTCCTTGGGGGAGGGCAGGTAAGACTAGGTCCACACCTTCTATGTTCAGGCCCTGGAGAGGCTCCTGTACAGTGCTTTTAGACAGGTGACGTGGTACCTGATTGACAGTGCCTTTTTTCACTGCCTCTACAGGTTCAGGTATGCCTGGAAGATCTTTTACTTGCAAGGTCTCTCCAAGCAGGAGCTGAAGGAGCTGCCAGATTTCTACTAGGACCTCCTCAGGGCCTGGACACTGGTCTCTGCCTCCAGGTTCCAAGACCCAGTTGCCCAAGGTGCCAATCTCCTTGCCAAGCCCCTGCTGAAAACCCCCCAGATGGTGGTGCCAGTGACCAAGATGCCCTGGATATGCCAGAGGATGGTCCTGGCCATCATCACTTGTATCAGAGACCTCCTGGACTGTGCCAGATGGGTGGGCGGATCCCTCTTCACTGGCCCAGTATATGGAGCTGCCTATGCTGCATGCTCCCTGCTGCGTCCTCCAGGAGGTAAAAAGGCTTTCTTGCCACCCATTGACTTCACCTACATTGACCAGGCCCTGTGTGGGGGCAGTCCCTGCCCCTGATATCCCCCAAGCCCTCCGGAGCTAGTCATGGGGCCACTGCCTTGCCAGACCCCACTGTGCTCTCTACTCCACCATCTTAGCAGGCGGTCTGCCACCAAGTCGGTCCACCTCCAAACAACCCATTGCTGCCAGCTCTGCATGTTCATGCTCTGTGCAATCCATCATCCCATCCTTGTGTCCCACCCTGACAAGTGCTGGGACACCCTAGTCAAGGGCAGGGTGCAAGGGTCCCTGGCGTACAGGTGTTTTTCACCTCGATCCCTTAAGCCACCAGAGACCTCAATTGGCAATTCCTCCATGGAGCCATCAGGATAGTATCTTGCATGCTTTACGGACAGGAAAAAGTATCTTGCATGCTTTACGGACACCCCCATCACCTGCCCCTTTTGCCAACAGAGGGAGAACCTGCAACATGCCTGCCTCAAGCGTGCCAGGTTACAGCCCCTCTTCTTCCTCTTCCAGAACCTCCTGCTGAGGTTTTGGCTTTACTTCTTCCTGCACCTTTTTTTGTTATGCACTTCCTGTTGTGTGTACATCAATTCCTGGGACCTCCTTCTGGCTCTGGCCAAGTTGGCCATATATAAGACCAAGAAGAAAGCTCTGGCTGGAGGGAACCTGAGTGAGTTTGGAGCTGTCTTCCTGTAACTCTTCCATTCATACATTCAGGCAAAGTTTCACTGGTCAGTATCCACAGGGTCCCTCGACTCATTTGGGGGCAGTGGATGCTGACTGGTGTGCTCTGCTCAACGTCCCCTTCCGGTTCCCTAATTATGACTTCACTCCCACTCCTGTTTTCTTTTTAGTTGTCCCAAGAAGTCAATTAATTCATTCCCAGCAGCCTCCCTTATTAAGGGAGGCTTATAGTTTTTCATGATGGGCCAAAGCCCATGACCCCATGGCACATCAAATAGGTCTGTGTCGCACAGTGGCAGAGAGTGAATGTTGAAAGGAAGAATGAACAGGGTATGACCAGGGTTTTTTCCACTGTTCCTCTTTCACTTGCATCCCCCAACATTTAAGGTATAAGAAGTTCAGAAGCTGTATCCCTAACTCCTGTACTTAAGGGCCACTGATGCCCCTTTTCTGTAAGAGTTTGTACAGTCCTTTTGAATCTGACTAAACTGTCCACTTCCACAACATCTGCTGGCAATGAGTTCCACATTTTTATTACATGTTGTATGAAAAATAACTTTCTTTCCTTAGTTTCAACCTTATTTCCTATACTAGTTTCATTTTGTGACTCCTAGTTTTTTGTATTATGAGAAACGGTAACTAATACATCCCTGTTTACTTTTGCTTTGCTATTTAGTATTTTCTAATCCTTTATCATGCACCCCCTCAAGTGTCTCTTTTATAAACTGAGTAGGCCTAGGCTCTTTAGTGTCTCCTCATATGAAAGTCCCTCCATTCCACTAATGATCCTTGTTGCCCTTCTCTAAACCTTCTTTAATTTTTCTATATCCTTCTTGAGGTGTATGGACCAGAGCTGGGCAAAGTATTCAAGGCATGGCATGATGATACTTTCAGTTTTGTTTGAAATTCCTTTCTTAATCCCTAACTTTTTGTTTGCCTTTTTGACGACTGTTGAGCACTGAGCTGATGTTTTTAGTGAACTGTTCACAATGCCTCCAAGATCTTTCCTGTGGTAATAGCTAATGTAGAGCTCATCATAGTGTAGGTATTGTTTGGGTTATTTTTTCACACTTACCCACATTGAATTTCATTTGCCATTTAGTTGCCCATTCAGTTGTGCCAGATCCTTCTGTAGTTCCTCATAGTCTACCCTTGGTCTTTACCACTTTTTGAATAATTTTGTGATATACTCAAAGTTGGCCACCTTGCTACTCATCCCCTTATTCATAAGTGATCTGGAAATGTTAAACAGTAGTGGTCCCAAAACAGATCCCTGGGGGAACTGACCATTCATACTCATTGTTTGCTTTCTATCTTTAAGCCAATTTTAATCCATGAATGGACATTTCCTGTAATCCTGTGACTACCTAACTTCCTTAAGAGCCTCTGATTGTGGGGGGACTTTGTCAAAGACTTTGTGGAAGTACTGGATATACTATGTCAACTGGATTGCCTTGATCTACCTGCTTATCGACACACTCAAAGAACTCTAGTAGGTCTGTGAGGCATGATATCCCTTTGACAAAGTTGTTTTGATGCCTCCCCAGCAAGTCATGTTCATCCATGTGCTGGACAATTATTTTATTTTCTTATTGTTTTGTTGTTTTTTTTAATTGTTTCTAGAAGTTTTCCAGAAGCAAAAGTTAGGCTCATAGGCCTGTAGTTCTCTTTGCCCCCCCTAGAGCCGTTTATAAATATTGAAATCACATTGGCATCCCTACAGTCCTCTAGTACTGAAGCTGTTTTTAGTGTTAGGTTCCATTTTACAATTAAAAGTTCAGCTGTTTCTGATCTGAGCTCCTTCAGAACCTAGGTGAATGCCATCAGATTCTGATGATTTGCTACGGTCTAATTTATGAATTTCCTCTATGACCTTAGCTACTAAAATCTCAGTTTGGGTCAGCTCTACGTACTTGACCCGAGAGGAGTGGATCTGATGAGGGAATTTTCATGGCATCTTCCACAGTGAAGACAGATGCAAAGAGCATTTAGTTTCTCAGCAATGGCCCTCTCATCCTTTAGTGCTTCTTTTACACTGATCATTCAAAGACGCAACTGATTCCCTGGCAGGTCTTCAATTTCTCATGTACTTAAAAAATGTTATTGTTACCTTTCATGTTTTTCAGAAATGTCTCCTCAAATTCTTTCTTAGCTTGTCTTATTACAGTTTTATATTTGATTTGCCAGAATTTTATGTTCTTTTATTTTCCTCATTAGAATTTGGCTTTCTCTTTTGGAAATAAAAAGCCTCTTTATATGTATTTGCTCTGTGCTTCCAATAATGGTGTTCTTAAGCAGTCCCCATGCTACTTGCAAGTTCAGTACTGTTAACTTTCTAAAAATGAGGGGTTAGATTTGTAAACTAAAATATACAGCAAAAATATTTTTGTATTAGTAGCTAAAAGATACTTACCAATTCACTCAAAATATTTTTAGAACTTTTTATCGACTTCATTAGAGATCTTGTGTCTTAAGGGATTCTATGTCTGTTCAAGTGGTTAGTATGTGACAATGAGACAAATTTTGGTCTTCACACTCTCTATTGTAAAGGCTTAATTCATTATGGAGTGATATCCAGCAAAATGACTGAGATGTTAAGATGGTTAACTTAGCCAATTGGTTTGCTCCTACAGGTGATGGTATGGAAGACTAACTTTGATGCCACTGATTATGGGGATGTATTGAAAACTCAAAAGCACGGTACCAACATAAATGGAACTCTTCACAGTCTGGTAAGTCAGCTCATTAACCATCTATATTTTAACTAGGGTTCACAGATGAATTTATTTTGGGGCAGGCAACTAATTAAAGCACTGAGGTGAAAGGAGTGACAGAGAGGCATAAGGTTTAGCCAGGCAACCTAAGAGTTAAAACTCGGGCTGCATATTTGCCAGGTTTTATGTGAGAGTTTGCACAAAATAAAATATTCCTGAGCATGTGTTTAAACTGAATGTAAGTATATTGTTAGATATAATAGAATATAAGTTATAAAATAGGACCGAACAGTAAAAGAAAAAGTTGTATTAACATATACCAAAGTCACACAGCAACCTTCAGTCTAGGAACACAGAGATAACAAGCTGACATTGCTTCAAAACCCTGGCTACTAGCCCACAAATTCAAACTCCCTCTGTCACGCAAAGCAGTCTCTTCTTTCTCAAACAGTCAGCTATTACAGAGATTACATATGCCAAACCTTTTTCTAGTCGGACATTGAACCACTCAGGTAAATATTTTACTCAGACTATCAGGTAGATGCACGCTACCCCTCCTGCCTTCCAAATCCTTAACTTCGCTTTCTCTGGGCTTCCCCAACAGAAAGCGGAGGCCAAGTCCTCTGTCCTGGTATCAGGATCAGGGTGATATTTTGCCACAACCTATATTTCCTACAGCTCTAGGAATATCATGCAGAAAAATTACCAAAGGCTCAATTAGAGAACGACTATGTCCAAGTTCAGTTCTCCAAGAGCTCACCTCCTAACCACCCATGACAGCAACAGAATCAGCACACTTCACTGATCACAGCCTCTCTCTCATGGTATTGTAGTGGGTCCAAACAGGATCTGATTTCCACTCAAATCTTTATTACAGTTTGGTGGTTTTATAGTAAGGAATATGTTGCATGTTACACTTTGCAAGTGCAGTTAGCAAGTGCTATGCTAGTATCTGAGCTTTCAAGCAGTAAACCAGGGGCTAATTGCCATACTAGCATAAGAAAGTTAGGCCTTTTCTAGTTAGGAAGATCTCCAGATTGTGTTTATCTAATACATGCTGACCTAACATCAGACTGTCCCATGGAGGTAATATGATCAGGGGATTGTGGTACAGAGCTGTGGAGCCTGACTTCCCTCCCCCCAGTTCTGCACTACACTGAAGCCTTGCCAATTCAAAGCTCCGGTCTGGGAAGGGGACTGGGAGCCTGACAAACAACTGTTCAGTGGGCTCCCCCATACACAGGAGCTTTGCCATTTCAAGGCTCCAGTGCAGTGTGTGGCCTGGGAGTGACACTTGCATGGCATTGATGCAGCACAGGAGCCAGTCCCAGCCCCAACGCAGCATGGGAGCCTTGAACCAGTGCTGGTGTGATTCCAGGTCTGAGACTGAAAATAAGTTGTTTTTTAGTCTCAGTCCTGGGATCTTACCAGAGCCTGTTCAAGACTCCGGTGTGATGCTACTGTTTTATATTTAGATCATAGTGGGCGTGTCTGCGTGTGTGCTTTAATGCTCAGTAGCCTATTTTACTGAGCGTATTATAGCATCATGGCAAAAACCATGCTAATGTGCAATAAAATTTAGGTTACTGTGCATTAAGCATTACTAAAAAATGTGCACTTCCCCTACTGCACATTAGGGAAGCCTAATGTGCATTTAGTTAGTACCTCACATTAGAGGTACTAAATTTAATGCATAGTAGCAAAAACAACTGCGGTTGTTTAATGAACGTGTAGGTGCACCCAGTGAGTATTAATGTGTGAGTGCTCAGAAAACTGGTATATTAATTATTACTTCAATCTAAATATAATGTATGCAAACTGTAACATGTAACAAGGCCCTAGGTCGGGTTAGTAAAATACGGCCCACCAGGCCATCCTATCTGGCTTGCAGGGCTCCTAAAAAAAATTCAGAAAATTAATTATTATCTTCCCATGGCTGCCTGTCATAGATGACAAGGCACCAGCAGCAGCAGGACTCAGGAGGAGCCAGCAGGAGGACCCAGCAGTGCCACACAGTTCCAGGCAGCGTGGTATAGAGCCAGCCTGGTCTGGCCCAGCCCCTCCAGGCATCATATGGTTATAACAAAACTGAAAATATCTATGTAATACATACATTCTTCTTCACTTAGGCACATAATTCCTGTTGACTGTGTTGCCACCTAACAATATCATAGAAACATTTTGCTTTCTGGCTGTCAGACGAATGTTTGCGAGCATTTGTTGTTTGTTCTTGTTAAGGAGGAAAAACCAGGCTTCGTGTTCCTGTGAAATCTGAAGGACATAGTAACAAATCGTTAATGACAAGTTATTTCCTAATAATGCAGTATCAGCTAGTGTTATCACCAGGGATCCTGGTTTTCCCTGATAAAAAAAATCACAACTTTTCTGATAAACACCTCCCAAATCTGTGATTAAAATGACAGGCCCCTCATTCACGACTCCCACACGACCCCCTGCCTCTGCTCATGTCTCTCACTCCCCCCACAGTGCCCCCCCAGTCCTGCTGGTGCCCCTCATCCCCCACCACGGCCTTGTGTCCCCCCTGAGCCCTGCTGGAGGGGGCTCCCAGCTGCCAGGGCTATGGGGTCAGGGACCCAGGTCCACACCCTCCTTTCCCTGGCAGGAGGAGGAGGCTGCTGCAGTGGAGCAGAGCCTGGCTCCCCCACTGCTTCCTGCTGCCTGGCTGCTGGGGGCTCGGGTGAGTGGGGTGGCTTCCTACTGCTGCACTCACTCCTGGAGGGCCAGCGGGGACCTGTGCCTCCCAGATCTGTGCACAGGGCTGGGGCAGGCACAGGCTGCCCTCTGTGGGCTTGGGCTCCCACCCTGCTGCCATCCCCCTGGGCCTTCTCAGTCCAGCGGGTGCAACCCGGCACTGCAGGGAACAGCGGGGCTTTACGGGGAAGCTTGTTGCTGCTGTGAGCCCTGCACTGCCCTGGCGATGCATCCCCTACCCGTGTGGCATCAATGAGGGACACAACCCTGCGCTGCTGCCCCTCCTGCTGCTGCGCGGGCAAGGTACACCTTGTCAGGACAACACGGAGCTTGCAGCAGCAAGCAGTTTCCCCATGGAAACTGAAAAACACTGGAACAGTAAAACACTGCTGTGCCCTGCAGTGCTGGGTCGCACCTGCTGTGCTGTGGAGGCCCCAGAGGAGGGCAGTAGAGCAGGGAGCTCAAGCCCACACCGGGCAGCCTGTGCCTTTCCCCGCCCCCCACACAGATCTGGAAGGCACAGGTCCCCCTTGACCCCCTGGGAGTGCGCACAGTGGTGGGGAGCTGGCCCCACCCACCCTGCCCCCCAGGTGAACTGCCTGCAGCCCTGTCCTGCTCCCTGCTGGGGCCCGTCAGCCACACATTACAGCCCCAGGCCCCAAGGTCCATGCACCACTTGACTGGGCAGCAGCCCCAGCCCCTGCCCCACTCCCCCTCTCCCTCCCTATGGGGGCCTCAGTCCCCTCCTCCCTCACTTACCTATGAGAGCTGTTCTCCAGGCTGCCTGGCGGCCATGTACATATACATGCACATAGCACACCCTGCCTCAATGCCTTCCTCCCATTCCCTCCCAGCCCCTTGCAGGCTGGAATTCTGCCAGCCTGCAAAGAGCTCTTTGCAAAACTGCAAAATCTGCAGGTTTCTCCATTAAAATGAGAAATTCATGTTTTCCTTGGGTAAAGGGGAAAATCTGTGTTTTCTCCATTTTTCCATGGGAAAAATGGAGAACCCTGGTTATCATGGAACTGAAACAATGTAAAAAGAACAGGTAGATGTTTCTGGAAAATAACTTCTCAGAGTTACAGGCTCTCCTCCTACCCTTTTCAGTACTTTAATTTGTCATCCACTTGTTCATTCAATGACCACTTTACAAGATTTAGAATTGAGTTCAGAACAGATTAATTTCTCTATCCAGTTTTGTTTCATAAAGCCTTAGTTCTGTTTCTTACACAGGAAAAATTCTCAGATTTCACTAAAAATGTGTTTTTCCAAGTAGATCTGCTGGCCAATGGCACTCCACCTGAAAGTGACTTTCTTGCGCAGAAGGTGTAGGGAGCCATGGTTGACCCCCAAAGTTGTTTTGGGGACCGAGGAACTTTTGGGCAGCATGCACCACCAAAATCAAGTGTTCAAGGCTGCTCGCAGACATTGTTTTTATTTTTTAAACAAACCATGCTTTGCCGGAAGAAAGCAGCATGGTACTTCAACCCAGCTCTGCAGCATCTGTATAAATTGGGTGCCTCAACAGGGCTTTTTAGCACTTACCTAAAGCTGATTCAATCATCTATTAGCTAAAAGCGCAAAAAAAAAATCCCACTTAAGCACCTGATCTATACAGACATTGGGCGAGCTGTGTCCAACTAAGGCTCTGCCTCTTCTGGATATACACAGGGCTCAGCACAGGAACACATTGAGTTTAAAGTACCACTTTTTTAGGGTCTACAATCACCCCAAGAAAATAAGTTTAAATACATTTTAATAGCAACGTTAATATTGAAATACAAATGGTATATGTTAGCAGCAGCAGTCCCTCACTCTCAAGGATGATCACTCATACACATCAAGTGAAGGATTGTAGATAAGTCAGTTGATAGCAGGGTCTCTGGCAGATGCCACAAGTGGTGTTTAAAGGTAAGATTTCCTGGTCTTGTTTCCTTTCATTCTATTTATCATCAAAATCATAGAAAATTAGGGTTGGAAGGGACCACTGGAGGTCATCTAGTCCAACCCCCTGCTCAAAGCAGGAACCTTCCCCAACGAGATTATCCCAGCCAAAACTGTCTAGCCAGGTCTTGAAAACCTCCCAGAATGGAGATTCCACAACCTCTCTGGGTAACCTGTTCCAGTGCTTTACTGTTCCAGTGTTTTACTGTTCCAGTGTTTTTCCTAGTGAGAAAATTCTTCCTAATATCTAATCTAAACTTCTTTTGCTGAAACTTGAGACTGTTGCTCCTTGTTCTGTCATCTGCCACCACTGAGAACAGTCTAGCTCCATCCTCTTTCAAATCTCCCTTTAGGTAGTTGAAGATTGCTATTAAATCCCCTCTTAGTCTTCTCTTCTCCAAACCAAATAAACCCAGTTCCCTCAGCCTCTCCTCATAAGTCATGTGTCCCAGCCTCCTCACCATTTTTGTTGCCCTCTGCTGGATTCTCTCCAATTGGTCCACATCCTTTCTGTAATGGGGGGTGGGGCGGGGCAAAACTGAATGCAGTACTCCAGATGTGGCCTCACCCATGCTGAATAGAGGGGAAGAATCATTTCCCTTGACCTACTGGCAACATACCTACAAATGCAACCCAGGATGCCATTAGCCTTCTTTGCAACGATGGCATAATCTTGGCTTATATTCAGCTTATTGTCCAGTGTAACCCCGAGGTCCTTTTCTGCAGAGCTGTTGCCTATCCAGTCAGTCTCCTGCCGTGCATGTACTGGTGCATGAAATTGTTCCCTCCTAAATGCCGGACTCTGCACTTGTCCTTGTTGAACCTTATGACATTTCTTTTGGCCCGATCCACCTCTTGACTTGCTGCTCAAAAACAGGGATGAATTGGTGGGAAATGTAGTAGTGGATGACAACTTGGGCAACAGTGACCATGAGATGACTTAGCATCCTGAAGAAAGGAAGGATGGAGAGCAGCAGAGTAAGGGCCCTGGACTTCAGAAAAGCAGACTTCAGCTCACTCAGGAAACTCATAGGCAGGATCCCCTGGGAAGCCAGTCTGAGGGAGAGAGCAGTCCAGGAAAGCTGGCTGTACTTTAAGAAGACTTACTGAGAGTGCAGGAACAAACATCATACTTTGAGGAAAATTGTCTCACCCTGGAGGCACAAAAACGACAGAATGGGATGTTGTTCCAAGAAGAAGGATTGCTGGAAAGAGATGGGATCCACCTGACGAAGAGAGGAAAGAGCATCTTTACGGACAGGCTCATTAACCTAGTAAGGAGGGCTTTAAACTAGGTTTGTCAGGGGATGGAGACCAAAGCCCTGAGGTAAATGGGGAAGCAGGAGACCTGTAGGAAGAGCAAGAAGAAGAGGGCAAAGGGGGAAGTGTTCTCCTACTTCCTGAGAAATCAGGGCAATCAACTAGTTACCTTAGGTGTCTGTACACAAATGCACAGAGCCTAGGAAACGAGCAAGAAGAATTGTAAGTCCTTGCTTAGTCATGGAACTATCATACTTCACCTTGCATGGCTGAAGTATTGTCGTGGATGGGTACAAACTGTTCAGGAAGGGGAGAAGAGGAGGATGAGTTGCACTTCATATAAAAGAGCCATATAATTGTTCAGAGCTCCAGTATGAAATGGGATAAAGGGATGTTGAAAGTTTCTTGGTTAAGGTTAGAGGGGAGAGTAACAAGGGTGATATTGTAGTGGGTGTCTGCTACAGACCACTAGAACAGGAAGAAGTGGTAGATGAGGCTTTCTTCAAACAGCTAGCGGATATTTCCCAATCACATGAGGGACTTGAGTCACCCTGACATCTAGAAAGGAAATACAGCAGTGTGCAAGCAATCCAGGAAGTTTTTAGAGAGTGTTGGGGACAACTTCCTGGTGCCTGTGCTAGAGAGGCCAACTAGGGGCCATGCTCTTCATATACAGTTCCTGGTGTTTTTTCCTGGACCTGCCAGGCCAGAAAAGTGTTTTGTAAACTCAAACAAATACTGAACCTTGCTAACCTCATCACTAGAAGCAAACTTCCTAAAGCCCAAAACATACCAAATTAATCCAGACCATTCCATGACAAGAAAAGCAAAACCTGCCAACATATCTCCAGTACCTTTACAATTACTACACCCCACAATAGAACCATCACCATTTCTGGATCTTACAGCTCCACCTCCAAAAACGTTATATATCTCATCCAGTGCACCAAATGCCCTGACGGAAAATATATAGGAGAAACCAAACAACAACTGTGCACCAGAATGAATGCACACCGGAAATCTATTAATGATCCTGCCAACATATCTCCAGTACCTTTACAATTACTACACCCCACAATAGAACCATCACCATTTCTGGATCTTACAGCTCCACCTCCAAAAACGTTATATATCTCATCCAGTGCACCAAATGCCCTGACGGAAAATATATAGGAGAAACCAAACAACAACTGTGCACCAGAATGAATGCACACCGGAAATCTATTAATGATAAGAACACCCAATTACCAGTGGGGACACATTTCTCACAAGAAAACTACTCTCTCTCCAATCTCTCAGTCCTGATCCTCAAAGAGAATTTACAAAACGCTTGTCACAGACAAGCCTATGAACTTCACTTCATCAACCTCCTAAATGCAAAAACTCATGGACTCAATATAGACATTGGATTTATGACACACTATAACCTTTCTGACATCTGACTCCACAGGTTCCTTTCCACTTTTACCTGCTTCCCCCCCACCCTCACCCTCTGATGCCTCAATTTACATTTTCTCTGACTGGCTTTCTTGCATGCAGACCAGCCTCTGGCTTCTTTACTATTCATTCCATCCAGAAAGAGCACACACACCAACTGCAGGTGCTTCCTCAGCCTGACAAAGGGTTTTTAAACCCAAAAGCTTGCTAAGATATATTTCTCCAACTATTCAGTTGGTCTAATAAAAGTTATCACATTGACCCAGAGAGCCTTGTCTGCCTTGTGTGTGTTTAAGGCAGAGTGGGATGAATGCAGCAAAAATGGTAGCCTGTAACAGGGGACCTTCCTGGTCCCGGTTAGATCTTGGCCCGCCCACCTGTTTCTGGGCCAACTGCCCACCCCTCTTTTTCCTGCCACACCTTGATGGAAAACTGATGCAGCTGTTACCCAGGCAGGAGGCTACCCATTTAGACCCCTGACATATAGGGGTGACACCCATTCCGCACCTCTGTACCTTCC
>NW_005842301.1:715857-718815 GCF_000455745.1 Alligator sinensis | reverse complement strand
CCCATGCCTTGCAGATTGTATCCTTCCTCTCCTCCAGCTGTGGTCCCCTCTCTGGAACCTTTGGCTCCCCCTTAGGCCCTGGCCTCGCTTTCAGGCCAGTCGGAAGCCTGAGCCTCTTGCTCTGGGCATTCCTCGCAGTGGGCTCCTGACCCTTTGACCTCCCCCCTTTGGGTCCTGGCCCCAGCACAGACCAGTCAAGGGTACCTCAGGTCAGATCTGAGCCACCTGGCTATTCTCACCCTCACAACTCCACTTCAACCAGTAAGCCTCAGGCCACTCAAAGATCTTACAGGTCTGGGCTTTCCCCAGCCAGGACTGTGCATGCGTGCGGTGGCTGGAGGTTATCAGGCACCCCCTACCCGCCTTTCACCAGGGAGGCTCGCAAGTACTGACATTTCCTGTGGCTGTCGCGCCACCAACAGTCCCACCAGACCTCCCTACCCTTTTAGGTCATGCCCAGGACCCTGGGGCCTTCTCCTTCTCCGTAGCCCCAGCCTATACTTCCAAGTTCTGCCTGGCACGGGATCTCAGCAGGGAGATAGTCTTCCCCTGCTGGCTGGTGATAAACTAAACTGCCACCTCCAGCTCTGAGAGCAGGGCATTAAATGGTTCTGAAAGCAAATTAAAAAAGCAAATAGGTGCAGAGTGAGGAGGGTGGCACTCACTCCGTCTGCATGTGGAGCTTGGGGAACCCCAGCAGTGGGAGGTTCACCTTCAGGAATACCAGCTGCTCCACCAAACCAGGATCCAAGGAGATGTGGGGTGTCACAACATCACCAGCAATGCTAAGTGCCCTTTTGCTTGGAACACTGGTTGGTGGACAGGACAGGTGGCGAGATCCTGCCACACCTGACTGTGGGTTACCCAATAGGCCAGGGGTCACAGTGCCATGTCCTCCGTGAGATAGGTAGCCACCAAGGCCTTCATGCTACCTGCTGGATGGTGGGATCTGGTGCCTCTGGACCCCAACATTAAAGCCATGCCCTTGGCCCACAATAGCAGTAGCTGTGGTGGAGGAGATTGGCTTGTGGTTGAAGTGTTGGCATGGAAAAGTGGATCCCCCTCTTCCATGTCCCCCTGCCTCTGTTCTTCTGCCTCCCTGACTCTGTTTACCAGCACCTCCATCCAGTGATCGAAGGTTTTGCTGCTGCAGATGCTCCCCTTCACCATTGGGTCTCACATGCCCATCAGCATGAGGACCGTACTGGGCCACAATGGATCCAGCCATTTTTTTGTGCCCTTCTTCAGCTGCTTCACCAGTGCCTGAACCTCTGGTGAAACGGGCTTGCCCCAGCCCGAAACATTGATTCCCTGGAACTTCTCCATTTGATTCTCAAGCTCCTTCACTATGGGGATCACCTGGCTAGAGGAGGGCATTACCAGCGCTGAGACTTTTGGTGGCCTTGAGGAATGGCTTGAGGACCACCAAGATCTGGAAGAGGGTATCCCACTCTGTTTTGTTAAGGGGGCTGCTGATCCCAGTCTCCCTGACTGACGCTATCTCATGGATGGCCTTCTGTTGCTCCACCAGCTTTTTGAGCATCAGGTATGTGGAGTTCCACTGAGTCTCCACATCCTGCATAATTTTGTGCTGTGGGATGCTGAACTCTGCCTGTTTGTCCCGCAGCATCTTGCCCCCCTTGATGCTCCAGTGGAAGTAGCCCTCCACCTTCCTGCATTTTGAAATGAACTGGCTGGTACTGGTAGTGATGGTGCCTGTCCCCCTCCAAGGCATCCCTGACTATGAGGTACAGCTTGTGTGCCACACAGCAGATGCCAACAGAGTTGGAATCATGCATCGCCTTGACTATATTGGCCCCATTGTCGGTGACCATGAACCCATGGGTGAGCTCGCCCTGCCCAACAAGCCACCCCTGTACCTTGCGGTTCATGGCCACCATGATCTCCCTTGGGACTCATCCATCACCTCTGCTTGAAGGAAAGCCCACCGACACCCTGGCTGATTGCACCAGTGCCCTGTGAGGGAGAGGTAGACGTGATCTCCACCCCAACTGCTCCAGATGTCCGAGGTGAAGTGCAAAGATACCTACAGCCCTGCCTTCTGCAGCTCATCCCTCAAGTACTCCCTGTATTCCTCATACAGGGAGGGTACCACCATCCTGCTTAAGGTGGTGCATGTGGGCACTTGGTAGGATGGGGCCACAAGCACCATGAGCTGCCTGAACCCTGGATGCTCAACAAAGGAGAAGGGCTGGCCATGCAGAGCAAGCATCTTCTCAATGCTCTGGATTACCTAGCTCGCCTTAGGAACACGCCCTCCTTTGTCTCCATCTTTCCCCCGCTGGTCCAGGGTGGCCTGCCTCTGCTTCTTGGGGATAGGAGCTTTGGAGCAAGAGAGGGGCTTATTTTTGGGCATGCTCCCACTGATGCCAGGCTGAAGAGGAACAAGGGCAAATGGGTGCTGCCTCCTGAGATGCAGCAGCATCGCCATGGTGGTGAAGTGTTTCTTATCCTTGCCCCAGCTGATCTCTTTGTGGCAGTTCTGGCAGGTAGCATACCTGGGATCTTCTGCCACCTCAAAATGATCCCACACTACCCACCCACTTCTGGGTTGAGAGTGGAGATCATGCCTTATCTCCCTCCTCACCAGGCAGGTGCGCAACAAGAGGAGGAACTGAGCCACCTGCCCCCACAACCTCCTCTGAAGTGCCTTCAAGAAGAGACCTGCCTGTAGGGGAACTTTGAGAAGTGTGGAGCACAAATTCAGATTCCCCCTCCTTCCCAGAATTTTCTTAGCTTTGGCACTCAGCTCTGCTGCATCCAGATCAAGCTCCTCCCCTGACACTGGAAGGCTCATACTGAGATCTGAAATTGGGGTGGAGACTGTCATGCTGGTGCTGGTGGTTATTACTGGTGTTAATTTAAGGTAGTGCAGACACCGCTCCCACCTCCTTGCTCCCACTAGCAGCCGAAGACTTATCACTGCCACGAAAGAGT
>NW_005842301.1:711656-715518 GCF_000455745.1 Alligator sinensis | reverse complement strand
ACTGTCACTGGCCAGCTACAGATGTCAATATCAGAGCAGTCTTCCCCCCGCCAAACCCCTCTTCTCAGTTTCTGTTTTCTGCAAGCCTTCCGAATCTCCAAATCTTTTTCAAATCGATTCAGAGGCTTCCATGTCGATTCGGACCTTTTAATGGGTCTTCCAGTTCAATTTGGATTTGGAGATTCAGCTGCCGAATTGGGCCGAATCTCCTTAGAATTGACTCAGCTACCAAAGCTTCGCACAGCCCTACTGAACATGTGTTAATATGACCTGGACAGGCAAGGTTCTTTGGGTAAATGTGGTATCTTTTATTAGACCAACTAAATATTGGAAGATTTGTTCTTTGCAAGCTTTTGGGCACAAACGCCCTTCTTCAGGCACAGGAAGAGTCTGTTGTTCCTTTGTATGCTCTCTTGGGTGGAATGGAAGCCAGTATGCAAAAAGCAGGTCTTTAAAAATGTAAATGGGTAGCAATGAGGAACAGAGGCCCTGTACGACAATAAGTGTGAGACAAATAGGTGGGGTAGGGGAAGTTTGAACTGATGATAGAATGTAGCTGGTAAAATGCAGATAGGTTACCTGAGGTTATCAGATGCCAGGCAGGTTATGATGTGCCGTAAATCCAGTGTCTATATTTAGTCCATGATGTTTTGTATCCAGTAGATTTATGAAGTAAATTTCTAATTGTTTTGAAATTGTCTCAATGACATACTTTGTTTTGCTGTCAGATGGACTCCTCAGCTACTCACAGGATTCTTCACTGTGAACAATAAGTGGCTGTCTGGTATACACAGAATGGGGAAACGTTCATCTTGGTAGGAATCCTTCTTTATAACATCAAGAGGTCTGGAATACTGCTTGACTTGGCAATCAAAGCCCAACAGGAAGACCATCCACTACATGACAAGGTAGAAAAATACCCAATGCAGAAATGTCAGAGAAGCAGAAAATCCCTACCTGTATCTGCCAAATACATCATAGAGGAAGCAGGAGAAACTGTACTGTCGTCATAGCCCCAGAAAGGGCGGGAAGAGCAATGGAATAACAACCTTATCACACTACATAATTGCATACAACTACCATCTTCACTCCCTCGTTTTCATAAACTCCCACGCAAGGCATGGGTAAACCTGAATCAACTGTGATCAGGCTATGGAGCCTTCAATAAAATCAAACATAAAGTGGTCCTTAGAAACTCACCATCATGCCCCTGTGGCAAAGGAGATCAGACAGCGTAGCATATACTAACTGACTATTCCCTACATGGTCCACCAGAGGGAGTGAACAGTCTGAAAGATTGCAGTAATATTGACGGATCTACTCTTAAATGGTTGGAGGAGTCAACTTTCTGAAGTCGTATACAAGAAGATGAAGTGAAGTTTGTAGGCTCATCTATGAAAAGTGTTTTGTAAATTCCCTTTGAAGATTAGAACTGAGACATTGGAGAAAGAGTGGTTATCTTGTGAGAAGTGTGTATCCACAGGTAGTTGGGTATTTCTATCTTTGATAGATTTTTGGTGTGCGTTCATTCTGGTACGCAGTTGTTGTTTGGTTTCTCCAACATATTGTCCATCTGGGCACTTATTGAACTGGATGAGATATAGTAGATTTTTGGAGGTGCAGGTGTAAGATCCAAGAATGATGATGGTTCTGTTGTAGGGTATAGTTATTGTGGGGGGTTGGTGGAGATGCATTGGCAGATTTTACATTTCTTGTCCCAGCATGGTCTGGATCCATTCAGTGTGCTTTGGGCCATAGGAAGTTTGCTTCTGGTGATGAGGTTGGCAAGGTTCAGTACTTATTTAAAAACTAGGTTGGGTGGTTCTGGAAATCTCTCTCTAAGAATTGGGTTTTCTAGTATGGGTTGCAGTTGTCTGAGGATTTTCCATATAGGTTCCAGGGAAAGATGGTATGTCATAACTAATGGCATGCGATTAGTCAGGATTTTCTTTTTGTACTGCAGCAATTCTTCACATGGTATCTGGGTGGCTTTTTCAAAAGTATGATCTATCTCTCTGAAGGAGTGTCCTAGTTGGGTGCAAGCCCTTTTGAGATTTGTGAGGTGATGATCACGGGTATTCTTCTCAGTGCAAATTCAGTGCTATTGGAGGACTTGGCTCTATATTACAGCTCTTTTGGTGTGCTTAGGGTGACTGCTGGTTCTATGTATCTTGGTCTGTGGGTTTCTTCTTATATGGTGGTTTGTATTTTACCATTTTGGATATTGAGCATAGTGATTACTTGTTATAATTACTTGTTGAGCATAATGATCTGACCAGTTATGTATCCATCTTACAGCACTTTCATCTGGTCTTTATTCCTGTAGCTTATTAGTGAGAATATTGTGGGGAACAGTGTCAAAAGTCTCACTAAAGTAAAGGTATATCCCATCTACTGCTCTCCCCCATTCATAGACCCTGTCTCTTTATCTTATAAAAAAAATTTATATTGGTCAGACATGACTTGCTCTTGCTGAATCCATGCTTGCTGTCCCTGATCACCTTGTTCTCCTTCTCTAGGATCTTGAAATAGATTCTTTGAGGACCTGCTCTATGATCTTTCTAGGTAGCAAGGTCAGAGTAGTCTAATTCCCTTGATCCTACTCCTTCCCTGTCTTAAAAATTAACAATATATTTGCCCTTTTCAATCATCTACGACCCCACAATTTCTCTAAGAGGATAGTTAATGGTTCTTAAATTACCTCAGTCAGTTCCTTTAGTACCATTGGGTGTATCCCATCCAGCTCCGTTGACCTAAACTTCTAGCTCCTCTAAGTAATCCCTAACCTGTTTTTTCCAATACTCTAGGCTGTTTGTCTCCTTCCCTATCTTTGCTGCCAACTATACTTTTCATCTGGTAGTTGACCTTATTCATAAAGACTGAAGTAAAAAAAGGCATTATCAGCCTTTTCTTCATCTGTAACTAAATTTCCTTCTTCATTTAGTAAGGGATCTACACCTTCCTTGGTCTTCCTCTTACTTTTCACATATTTGTAGATTCTTTTTGTATTGCCTTTTATGTCCCTTGCCAGTTTCATCTCAAGTCATGCTTTTGGCCTTCCTGATTTTTTTTTTTTTTTTTTTTCTCCCTTCATGCCCCTGGGATACTTTTTATAATATTCCGTAGTAATATGACCAAATATCCTTGGAAGTACCCTTTGATACACTTACCCAATTTTACCTTAAGTGATTCAGGTTCTTTGTCTGCTATATATGTGGCTCAGAAAAGTATTTCAGCAATTCAGTCCTTGAAACCTTGTTTCCAAAGTAAAAAATCCATAACCCATTTGTAGCCATTTGGTCTTGTCCCACTGGTGTTTCTCAAACTAAAATCATCTCCCATCTGAAGCACTTCAGAATGGTCCTCAATCTGTGCCGTGATGGAGCTCTGCAGCAAAGCAGAGAGACAGTTGGCCCTCTTCTCCCCAACTTATGCTGGGTACTCACTCCTGGTGCAGTCTTGATCATCTACACCTCAACAACATTTCTTAGTTATGTGAGCAACACTGTCAACTTAGGGAATGGACGCCTACCATCCCTTTGCAATTTAGTGCCTGGCTGAACAGTGTAGAGTTATGGCCTACCTGGGCATGCTTTGCATTCCAGCTCATCTTTCAGCTGGTGAGCAACAGCATGGCAGCACATGGCACAATGACCAAGGTGCTGGAAAGACACCTGCTCAAGATATGCTGTCTGCTCAGCACCATCAGTGCCCCCATGTCCCATCAGTGGGACTACCTGCAAATCATGTAATGGCACATTTGGGCATCAAAAACTAATAGGATCATAAAGCCCTGAGGGCATGGGATGATGAGGAGTGGTAGCAGACCTGTTGGATGAGATATGCCACTAGTAGACATCCT
>NW_005842301.1:709445-711625 GCF_000455745.1 Alligator sinensis | reverse complement strand
CCCCCGCCATGTGCTACTCCGGCTGTGTCTCTACCTGTAACACTGCTGCAGATAGGCAGACAGTAGTCCTTCTTTGGGGACCCATGCTTGGATGGAGGTGGGAAGAACAGCCAGCAAGTGTAAAGGTGGGGAATGGGCTGGGGGGCAGCACGTTGTAGAGTGCAGGTGGGGATATAAGAATGTGTGCATAACTAGGAAATCCCTCAGGTGGAGGAAGCCCAGTGTAAAACCATTACTGCAGGCAACCAAGGTTGCCAACCCAATACATTTTTTCAAATAATTTGCCTTTTTTTTTTTTTTTTTTTTTACCAACAACCGAACTTTTTAACTATGGTTGGCATTAAACCCTGAATTTGAACCTGCCCTTGTCCAGGGCCTGGCAGAAAGGTTGCAATTACATTATGTAAAACATTTATCAGTAAAAAGAAAGTTTGCTTGTCAGTAAAATGTTTGTCATTTTGAGTAAAAAAAAAAATGGTCTTGGGTTGGCAAACTTGCCTGCAGGCAACCAGCTTTGAAGTGGAGGTTCTGTACCGCATAGCTACATACCACCACCTCTTCTTTCTCATGATGCTTTCCTGGGGCATTTGGATTAACCAACCACTGGCCAAGCAGCTGCCTCATGAAAGTCAAGTACACCATTGGGACACTGTCAACAGGAGTTAGGAAGGGAAGAGATGACAGATGGGCGAATTGGCTTGTCAGTAACTAAGCCCACTCTGCTGCCTGATGAGGAGGGAAGGGTGTCCTTTGGCATGGAATAGCATGGTAGCATGCCTCCACATTGACTTGATGGGTTGAAGGAACTTGTGTCCCAGGCCACCACTCCCTCACTGGATGAGAAGAGGTCCAGTATCTGCAAGGTGGAGGAGGGCTTCTTCAGACCCCAACTCCCCTGTGAAAGCAGAGCCCTGGAAGTAGATTCAGAGATAATGGCTGTGGCTGGAGTAGGAGGCCAGGTGGTGGTGATGATGATGATTTCGATGATGAAGTGAGTGTCACCAAACTCATATGTTGGAAGCATCAGGGCCAGAAAGCCAGCAACAGGGAGAATGGTCAATGTCAAGAAGACCTTTGATGCCCAAAGGAGGGTTATAGAACAGTAATGGAAAGACATTCCTGGGCTGGGGTTGGCAATGTGCCTGCTGACTGGGACCTACTCCATGGGTAGGAGGAGTTCACAGAACGATATCTTGGGGAACATCAAATGGAATTAGGGTGAATTAGTGGGATTCGCAGTGCTGAATCCAGTCTGAGGTTGAACTTTGGGGTCATGATAGCTTTGGGATTTACTGAAAGGTTCTGTCTACGAGATCCTCAATGGATTTTCCCCTATCTGGTCACAGTTCTCTTTTCAGGTGGTGGAGGATGGGAAGAGGACAGTAAGTAGCTTGTCCCCTGATCAGGATCCGCAACGGAAGACACTGGAAAGAAATCCCAAATTTTCTAGGATGTCTTCTACACGGACATCTACTGTTCCATGTCATGGAGTGCTGATGACAGGAGCTCTGTAGGGCAACTATAAATGCTCTTCTTTTGCTAGAGGAGATAGTGTCAAGGACTTTACTGCAAGGACCTTGTTAGGTTCTACTGCAGTATGGTTTAAATAAGCCTGTAGCAGCTATTCAGCAAATATAAACTTAGTATATGTAGCCTTTATTTATAGTATCAGCCAGATGATCAGAACTGGCTGATATCTGAGGTAGTGCACAGTTAAACATAAATCCAAAGTGCATTTCTCTTCTACTCTTTTTATACATTAGAGGTGCTTATGTTAAGCATGCATCATTGCATATTATCACTTGCTGATTTAATGATCTTTATAATTAGCCTTTATATCTATTATAGTCAATTTTGGTTGTATCATTTTATATACTTTCTTCATGTTCAATCATGTTTGGTACCATTCACCTTTACAGTGTACAGAGCATGTATTGTTTTAGGTTTGGTCATACCATCCGCTGTGCTCTTTACTACCACAGTTTGTACTGATCCTATCCATCTCAGGGTGTTCTTGAGTAGATCCCAAGTATTCTAATGCACTCTACTGTCCTTTACCTAATGTAGGACCTTCAAGCTTTTAACGTATGCTGGCCTGCCTTATGGCTTACAGGTGGTCCTGCCCAAAGATCTAGCTTCCTTGGAAAAGCCAAGCCTGCCTTGGTGGGCCTTAGGGAAAG
>NW_005842301.1:700787-709411 GCF_000455745.1 Alligator sinensis | reverse complement strand
GGAAAGACTGTTGTGCCTGGCGTGAGACCTGTGCAAGGTCTCTGGGACTTGGTATTGTTTGTGTTGTGAAAAATGCAAATTGAGGTTTTATATCTAGGTTTATCATATCATTGTTTTTTTTTCACTTCTCACATGAGTGGTTGTGCAAGACCCTGGGGAGGCATGGTGATGCTAGCCATTCCTGACCTGACTAGTTGGCAGCAGTGGGAGGAGGTTCGGGTTGTGCCCATAGTGATGTTTCCATCTGCTGTGGCCTTTTCTCCATAGTAGCTGAAGAAGGGCAGGGTATGGATTTGGAGGAAGTGCTGTGGATTTCTTGCTTCCTGAAAGACATAGAAATGAATTTATCAGTGTTAATCCCTTAAAAAGCAAAAACAAGTGCTAAACTGCTCATTAATGAATGATCTGATAACTGTCACTTAAGTCCAGAACCAGTCTGGAATGGGCAACAGAAGTTTCCAAAGAGATCCCTATCATTTCCCCAAAAGCTCAGTGTAATCATCCCCCCCCCCCCCCCCCCCTCTTTTTCTGCACACATTATTCTATTGTCATTCAGGAGGTTGTTAATCTACCTGGCAACAGTCCCATGCATATATGCTAAAACTTAGCACACAGCTAGTATAACATTGCATATTGGCACCCCTCACAAATTCTGAGGACAAGGAGTCTCCTCTCTTGGGTAAGCCTCTCTACCTAGTCAGCACCGTACTTCCACACTGGTGGTTTACAAAGGGCATCTCAACCTAGAGTAATTCAAAGCAAATATTCCCCCTCTTCAGCTTCATGCACCCTGAAACCATGTCTTTCCTAGAGGAGAGGAAGGGGGTAAGAGGAAAAAAAGGAGAGGACATGTTTGGTATCATCCATGTCCCCAATAAATGATTACAGTGTTGGGACCCCATACCTCACAGGCAGATTTATGATCCTGGGGGAGGGTGGGTCTGTATGTGTGGGTGGGGTGGGAAACACCAGTACTCTCGCATTTAATGGTTATGGCAAGAGCATGCTGAGCAGGAATAGAAGTGCGATTGGCAAGAATGTGGAGGGGGGATAGCTGACTGTGAGGACAAGGCAAGATCTTGTGTGAGGTTGTAGTGATGGGCCGGGCTGTTCGTGTTGGTGGTGTTGGAGCTGCTATGTCAGGGTAAGCCTCCTGATCAGTGCTCTCAAGTTCTCTAAAGTTATCCTCTCTTTCCTGTACCTGCTTCTTAATCATGGTGGGAGCAGGAATTGGAAGATGCTTCTGCTTCTCTCCAACCTCTCTGAGACCTCAGTGGCCTTAGGTTTCACCCTAGAGTTGCCAACATAGCTGGTCTTTGTTGAGTCATCCCCCACTGAAATCCATGACATCTCCCTGTAGTAAGTGTAAATACATTTCTAAATACCTGGGGTCTGACTGTCATTTCAGGCCTCTTTATATCACACTTCCAGAACCTTTGGACCGATACCCAGGAGAGCCCAAATGACTTAAATTAAGCACTACACAAACACAGCAATCCCAATGTATGATCAGGGGATTTATTTTGTAATGGGCTATAGTTGATAAGAACACATGCCACATTCTTAAAGAGCTCTCACAGTTAGTTAATTTCTATTTTCTACAGTTATGGTGTATAACATTAGTATAGATCATCCCGAGAAGAGTTTTAAAAAAAAATTACAGCATATGGTAAGACTTGATTTACTTATACAACATTGTTGTTTAATGTCTGTATGTGACTCACATCAGCCAGAGATATAACAATAAACACTCTTTGGAAAAAAAAATAGTATTGTGCTTAGGAATTTGGACACATTCTAACTATAAATATGACAGCAACAGAATTTGGATTTATTTTTAAACACTCCAAAGTTGGTGGGTCTAGTTCTCTGCTGACTGTCGGTTCCATATATTAGGATGTCTATACCTACACTCTAACATGTTCTAATTAATCAAGGCTGCTCCACATGCTGATTAGAACACTCCAGCTTCACATGTATGAGCCCCCATGGGTTTCAAAATAGTCACTGGGGCACTTTAACTAAAGCTCATTGAATGAGCCTTAATTAAAGCATCCCATAGCCATTTTTAAATGCTCAGGAGCTTAATACATGTGACACTGTCTGTAATGTTTTAATTGGAGCAGCTCTCCAGGAGCTGCTCTAATTAAAATGCCCCACCCTGAGCACATGTAAGGGTACCCTTAGTATCAAAATAGTGCTCTGAATAGGTAAATGCTTGTAGAAAATACCAGACAATGGATATTTGGATCCTGTGGAGGTCTGTCTGTATGAGATTTAGGTTCAAATCATGTACAATTCTATCAGTTTATATAGTGTAGCAATTATGCTAACATATTTAGTTAGCCTTTACATTTAAAACCCCGCCCCACAACTTTATTCAGTTTACACAGATGAGACCACTGCATTTATATCCAACAGGTAAATAAATTTGTCGTTTTTTTTCCCTAGATGAAGTATCCTCTGGAGGGAGGGAGAGACAGTGACGTTTTATTGTTTTTATTTTAAAGGAAAAGTGCTCCTGAATTAAGAGGGTTTTGTGTTTGTTTGGGATTTCTTTGTGGGGGAGGTTAATTAGCTAGTTCAGGACTAAATTTTCATGTTTGCATAGCTAGAACTTCAGAGTTAGACTTATTTTTGTAACCCACTTCTAGATCAAAGCAAAATTTAAAATGCCTGAGCTAAAACAAGAATATTTAACTTTAAAAGAGCATAGTAACACTTTTTTTTTTTCATCTGCTTTTGGTTAAGTTAACTTGACCATGTTACAGTTATTGCAACTAATACATATGAAGTGGAAAAGTTGGTTGACCTCTGCATTATTGGTATAGGTTTCTGTGTTTTTTAAAATGGTTTTGGACTAAAATTGTAGCAGATGCTTTTCAAAATAACTTGCCAATCTTTGTATAAGAACAGTTTTAACCTGGGTGTAACCAAAAATTGATTTTTCTATTTGCACATTCACTTTTGTCTTTCTGTACCACTTTTTGTCCAAATGTGCCAACGCTATCAGCAAACTTTAATTTGCACCTCAGAAACATATAGCAAAATTCTGGTGTTATTCCCCAGCTAGCTTAGGGACAAACTATAACAAGTGAAGATACCACTTTCCCAAAGGAAGGTAAAATAATGTCAGCATTGCTGATTGCCAGATGTTTGCTTTTGCTACAGTTCTGTCAGCTTCTTTCTTCTGTACAGCTTGGGTTATACTGCATACAATCTGAAAAGCGAAATACAGGCGTGTTGCAACTTACGCAGGGGTTAGGTTCCGAGGTCACTGCGTAAGGCGAAAATTGCGGCGACTGCTCCTGCCTCCAAAACCTCCTGCCACCACCGTGGAGCCGTGCTTTGAGCTGTGTGGCTGGCGGCAGCGGTGCAGCGCGGGGTGGTGGGGAGGATGGCTGCGTGCCGCCGGGCCACCACCATGCTGCCAGAACCTGCCACCGCAACCTGAAGCCCTGCCCCCCCACCTGCATAAAGTTGAATTTGCGCAAGTTAAATGTGCGTATGATGCGACTATACTGTACTTTTCCTGTTTGCATTGTAATTTATAAATCTTGTTGCTTTGTTTTCACAGAAATCAGAAATGGTTTGTGGTGATCCTCCAAAGAAAATCAAAACTCAAGAATCTGCCAAGAACCAGCAGTGGCAAGAGGAAGGGAGTGGTCTTGCAAATACCCTTGAGCACATTGTGGGACAGTTAGATGTTCTTACCCAGGTATGAAATCCTTTTATAGCCTCATAATGCTAATTGGCTATTTCTTGTCATTAAGTAAGTTGCAGTTGTTTTGAAATGGCTCCATAAAATAAAATAATAAAATCTGACTAAGCCTTTAAATCAGTAGTTCCATTGGCTATCTCAAGTCTAGCCTCATTTTGCTTTTATTTTTTTTCTTCCATGTGCAGAGTATGTCTGCACAGCAATCTGCAATATATTATAGGGATATGTGAGCTAGGTTGGGTATCTGAAGTCATCTAGCCACAACAGCACCCAAGAAGCAGGGCAAACCACTGCACATAGATGTACTAATGCATGCTGCACTGGTAAGACTGCTGCCAATGCTAAAGCTAAGTCATTTAAAGCAGTGGTTGGCAACCTTTGTAAGCTACAGGCCAGAACTACCCGGCTTTGATATAATGTCGGCTGGATGGCTTTCGTGGTGTGTCAACAGTGGGTGGGATGGTGGGGAGAGATGTTGCCTGACCCTTGTGCCAGGCCCTGGGAATTAGGAGCTCTGCCTCCACTGCTGCAGTTTCTCCCAGCACCATGCTTCCCATCTGTAGCACAGGCATAGCTCCCTGCTGATGGGGAGCTGTGCTGGGGCTGGGCAGCTTCCAGTTGGTTCTGCACTACCTCTACTTTTCCTTGTCCCCATCTCCCACCAGTATAGTAGACTTAGCTAGAAGCAGCTTGGCCCCAACCCAGCTCCCCACTGGCTGGAAGCTGCATCCACACCGCAGGGAGAAGGGCACAGGTAAAGCCCTACAGCTGCACAGACTGTATCCAGCCCATGGGCCATATGTTGCTGACCCCTGATTTAAAGTAAAGTGAATAAGTGCTCCAATCTTCAGAGTAAACAGTCCCTGTTCAAATCTCCCAGTTTCTACCACTTAGTTTTGTTTCCTGGCATTCCCTATGTCTCTAAGACAGGGGAGCTTAACCTCCAGCCCACAGGCCAAATCTGGCCCCTGGCACCATGTTATGCAGGCTGCAAAGCTCCCCATGGAGCCTGCAGGGAGCCCTGTGCACTATGGTCCTGAGTGCTAGACCGAGTGTGTAGAGAAGTGCAGGGCCTGACCCTGTGTGTGGGGGCAGTGCAGGGCCTCTGGAGCCTGATCCCAACCAGGTGGAGGCAGTGCAGGTCCCTGGGTTTTTATCCGATCATGTGGAGGCAGTGTCGGCCCTGATCTGGCTTGTAGACTGGTTCCGTGCCATTTATCTGACCTGTGGGACCAAAACTGAGCACTGCTGCTTTAAAACATACTCCTCCCTTGCATATATATTCCCTACCCTTGCCCCATCTTTTTTTAGTATTATTTTTTTTCTGAACCACATCACTTTACCCAGAGCCAGAAGGTACAACTCTTGCCTCCACTACTTCAGTATACTACTTTAACCCAGCCACAACTATTTAACATAGTCTTAACATGCCATTTTCCTTGTTAACTTTGTTAAATATCACCAGTCAGAGGAGGCTGGGCCCAAGGAGGGGCCAGAAGGCTTTGTAAAATTCCACGGGCAGTTCGTCAAGGCCCGGGGCCCTGCCCAAGGCAAGCCCCCCCACAGCAGCCTTGAGCTCTGCCAGGGAGAGTTCGCGCTCCAGGGCCTCGACCTGTGAAGCGCCGTGGCACGGCAGGTCCTTATGCAGCTGCTCAGCAGCCTCCGTGGGCTCAGCCACAAACAAGTCCCGATAGAAGGCGACGGCATGCCCCCACACTTCATCTGGGTCTGTGAGCAGCCATCCCTCCAGGGTCTTGAGATGGTCCAGTGTCTTTGCCGCAGCCCGCCGCCTCTCCAGGCCGAAGAAGAAGCCGGTTGGGGTGTTGGCCTTTGCCAGCTCCTGGCAGCGGGTACGTACCCACAGGCCACGCCCTTCACCAGCTCCCGCAGGCATTTCTTGCAGGACTGGAGGCTCTTGAGGAGTGCCGCGTCGTTGCCCGCATGGAGCAGGGCTGCCTCAAGCTTTGCCATGTCCTCCTCCAGCTCTTGGGTGTGGCGGCGGATCTTGCCGCCAGTTGGGAATACTGCTGGCAGAATGCCCGGATCTGGATCCTCCCCATGTCCCACCACAGCCGCCAGGAGGAGTAGTCAGCTCGCATAGCCTCCCAGCTCCTCCAGAGGTGGGCGAAGCAGTCCCTGAAGTGGGTGTCCTGCAGCAGGCTGATGTTGAGGCACCAGTACGGGGCCTACGTGCGTGCTCTGCCAGGCAGGTTCATTTTGCAGCAGACCAGGGCATGTTCCGAGAGGCCCGATGGGAGGATGCGGCTGCTGCGCAGTAATGGCAGATGGTGCTGGGCGATATAGAGATGGTCGAGACGGGCCATGGTGATCCCACTGGTACTCATCTTTGCCCAGGTATATTGGCACGTGTCAGCGTGGAGGACCCGCTAGGCGTTGACGACATCCGCCGCCTCCAGCACAGTCCGCAGCTTGCGGGCCGAAGGCAGGTGTGGCTCTGGCCCTGTCCGGTCTAGCAGCGCATTGACGGTGCAGTTGAAATCCCCGTCCACGAGGAGCAGGTCATCATTCTCACTGGCGTCACACAGGAGGTCGCCCAGGGTCTTTAAGAAGGCTCTCTCTCGTCGGTGGGCACATAGATGTTGATGAGGAGCAAGCTCTGGTGTGCCAGGGTGACATGGACGGTCAGCAGCCAGCCAGGAACAACCTCTCGTGCCACCACTGAGTCGTACTGCAGCTGCAGTGAGAGGAGGGTCGCCACTTCTGCGCTGATGGTTGGTGCCATGGCTCAGAAACAAGCGACCTCTCCAGGCAGCGTGCCAGTCAGCTTGAACGTGCATGTCACTGTGCGTCTCCTGGAGGAAGGCAATCGCCAGCTGCTTCTTCCGCAAACCCTCCAGGACGGCCGTCCGCTTCACCAGGACTCTGCAGCCATTGGTGTTTAGTGAGGCAATTGTGGTAACAGCCCTGAGAACAGAGAGGAAGGATAGGCAGGGTACAGGCAGGAGAGGAGGTGACAGAGGAGCTGTCCAAGTTTGCAGATGACACAAAGCTATGGGGAGATGTGGACACGCCGGAGGGCAGGGAACAGCTGCAAGCAGACCTGGACAGGTTAGAAAAGTGGGCAGAAAACAACAGAATGCAGTTCAACAAGGAGAAATGCAAAGTGCTGCACCCAGGGAGGAAAAATGTCCAGCACACCTACAGGCTAGGGAATGACCTGCTGGGTGGCACGGAAGTGGAAAGGGATCTTGGAGTCCTAGTGGACTCCAAGATGAACATGAGTCGGCAGTGTGATGAAGCCATCAAAAAAGCCAATGGCACTTTATCGTGCATCAGCAGATGCATGACGAATAGGTCCAAGGAGGGGATACTTCCCCTCTATCGGGCGCTGGCCAGACTGCAGTTGGAGTATTGCGTGCAATTCTGGGCGCCGCACTTCAAGAGGGATGCGGATAACCTGGAGAGGGTTCAGAGAAGGGCCACTCGTATGGTTAAGGGCCTACAGACCAAGCCCTACGAGGAGAGACTAGAGAAACTGGCCCTTTTCAGCCTCCGCAAGAGAAGGTTGAGAGGCGACCTTGTGGCTGCCTATAAGTTCATCACGGGGGCACAGAAGGGAATTGGGGAGGGTTTATTCACCAAGGCGCCCCTGGGGGGTACAAGAAATAATGGCCACAAGCTAGCAGAGAGCAGATTTAGACTAGACATTAGGAAGAACTTCTTCACAGTTAGTGGCCAGGGTCTGGAACGGGCTCCCAAGGGAGGTGGTGCTCTCCCCTACCCTGGGAGTCTTCAAGAGGAGGTTAGATGAGTATCTAGCTGGGGGCATCTAGACCCAGCACTCTGTCCTGCTTATGCAGGGGGTCGGACTCGATGATCTATTGAGGTCCCTTCCGACCCTAACATCTATGAATCTATGAAGAGCCGGGCAAAAGCCACAAAGACAGGGGAAGGCCTACCCTTGCCGTACCCTATTCCATGGACCCGCCTTGGCCCCACACCTCCCTCACCCAGGTCATCAGCTTCTCAAGCTGGAAGGCATGTTGATGCGTGCCTGGGTCCCGGCGCGTGAGCCTCACCGCGTCACTGGCGGCATGGACAAACTGCACGGGGTCCAGGCACCATTGCTGGATACTCTCTGCCACATTCCTCTGGCCTTTGGTCTGTTCTAAGAGGTTGAGGAGGCCTCCATAGCTGGGGGCCACCCAGGGGGGGTTCTCCAGCAGGAGCTGGATGTTGCTGACTGAGAACCGGTGGGGCTGTACTCTGAGAGGGGACCTCCCAGTGAGACCAGTGAAAGTGCCCGCAATGGCCAGGCTCCCTAGCAGGCCCCTCTCAGTATCTGGGTCGAGGACCATCTCTGGGAAATCGATCCCCATCCGCTTTGGGGGGCAAATGTTATCCCGCTCCCGGGGCCTCTTGTGGCGCTCGGAGGGCAGGCACTCCATCTCCTCCTCATCAGCCTCGGTGGGCAGGGGGGTGGCAGGACCCTCTGCTGTCTCCTGTGCCTGATGCTGGGGAGGCAGGCACTCTCTCCCTGCCTTGCCGCTCACAAGTCCCACAAGCTGGGAAGGAGGCAGTGTGTTGCCAGACATTGCTGGGACACCCTCAGTCATGGCCTGAGGTGGCAGGGTTTCTGGGGGGGGGCAGGCAAGGTGGGGTCAGATTCCCTGGCTACATTTTCCCCAGCGCTGTCAGAGGCAGGTCCCGAAGGGGCACGCGCTCCTTTAGAAGCTCCTTTTTGCCTCTTGCTCTTGGCTTTCTTGGGAGCAGTTGGCACCTCCCCTGTAGGGGGTGGGCCAGGCTGCTTGGGGTTCACCACTTCCAGGTCCACTACCTCAACTGAGGCAGGGGTTGAGGGAGGTGGAGGGGAGATCTCGGTTGCTCCACCTGACAGAGCCCCAGCACCTAAGACGCTAACCACCCCGGGTGGAACTGGGAT
>NW_005842301.1:694252-700669 GCF_000455745.1 Alligator sinensis | reverse complement strand
GCCCCTCCGCTGGGTGGGGCATCAGCCACGACGGGGGAGGGAGAAACCTGGGAGGACATCCCAGGCCCCCCCCTCCCCCCCCGGGATGGAGCAGGGTTGGAGGGGGGCTTAGAGGATCCCCCAACCCCACCCTTTGATGAGGTTCCCACACCAGAGGTGGACGCGCCATCCCCCTATGCGGGTGCAGCAGCCGGGTGACCTGACTGACTGCTCCAGTGGGCATTAGGCAGCCAGGTGGGAGCTGCTGCCGCAGCGGCTGCATGAATTCCCGCCCTGGGAGAAGTGCACCACATAGGGCCTCCCATCCAACACAAAGATCATGGAGAGAGGCAGTTTCTGGGTGCCACCCTTGAGGAGCATGAACGCCTGCCTCCAAAAGGACAGGACATGCCTGAGCCTGGGGTCCTTACTCCCCATGGTCAGCCTGCACCAGGGGCTGGTGAGGACACCATAGCGCTCAAGCACTTTGGTGAGGTCCTGGTCTGGCAGGTGTGGGGGAACGTTGGGAGCCACCACCCGCACTGCCAGGGTCTCCAGGGACGTAACCAAGTAGTGGACGCCCGAGATTTCCAGCCCCACTGCACACACCTTCCTCACCAGGCTGGGAGAGCTCAAGTATACGATGGGCACTGAGTTTACCCGGGAGGCATACCGGATGCTCCGGCATTCCAGCAGGTCTGCCAGGGCTCCAGCGCAGTCCTCCACCCTGACGTGGAGAGGAGTGTGCACCCACAGGCCATGGCTGAGGGGAAGGTCCTCAGAGACATCGCTGTGCCAAGTGCCCTGGCTGCTGGCAGCCATCCTGGGCAGGAGAGGGTTAACTCTCCCACAGAGGCTGCTACAGGAAAATGCCTCAGACTGAAGCTGGGGACTGGAAGAGGGCTGAAACAGCCCCAAAATCGGCCTTGGGGGGAGCAGAACAACCCTGTAGGGGCTGAAGGCAAGCCCTAAGGCAGGAGGAGATGGCAGAGACCAAAGTAAGGGGCTCTGGAGGACGGAGGCAGAAGGAATCAAAGGGAGAGCACGTGCGGGGGCTTGCTACAGGAAAATGCCTCAGACTGAAGCTGGGGACTGGAAGAGGGCTGAAACAGCCCCAAAATCGGCCTTGGGGGGAGCAGAACAACCCTGTAGGGGCTGAAGGCAAGCCCTAAGGCAGGAGGAGATGGCAGAGACCAAAGTAAGGGGCTCTGGAGGACGGAGGCAGAAGGAATCAAAGGGAGAGCACGTGCGGGGGCTGGGGAGGGGCAGAGGCAAATGAGGCTGCCAGAGCCCAGGGAAAAATGCTCAGAAAGCGGGGGAAAGGGGCAGAGAGGGGGTCCCCAAGCACAGGCTGGGGAGAGGCAAAGTTTGGGGGGGGTGGGGAGAGGAACAGGAGGGGCAGGGAGTGCGGGGGAACGCACAGAAGGGACCTGAGCTACAGTAGCTCAGAAGGGCTTTACCTGTCCACAGCCATCTGCTCTAGGTTCTCCTGGTGGCTGCTTAACCCCTGGTAGCTCCAGACAGCCTGCTACCTGGCCAGGTGCAGCCAGGAACTGGGAAGAAAACTAAGAAAGCTTCTTTCCCAGACCTGAGGAAGGGTACTTTGTGCCCACAAATTTGTCTAACATCTCTCTTAACTATACAGATATAAAAGATATTACAAAAAACTTACCACTTGCAAATGACCAGCACTTTGTCTCTTCTGCTGACTTGAAGCTGTATTGTCTGCTCACCAGATGTCAGTACCTTCTGTTTATTGGCTGTAGATTTATATATGCAGTGAAAATGCTATGATTATCACAGTAGTGTTAAAAGGGTCCTCAAGCCTCATCTAGTCCAGTCTCCTACTTGAATGCAAGAATGCTACTTCTAAATTGTTCCTGACCCATTCTTATCCAACCTTTTTTGTGCCTTTATCAATTTTATCTCTTATCTCTGGGCCCTCTGTAACTTCGCCACATCCTTCTTGAAATGAGACAGCAAGCTTGTTTTTATTCTAAGAGGTCTTTTCCTGACTGATACTAATTGAAACCAGAAGTGATAAAGTTGTTAAGGGTATGAGGGCCTGCCAACATGACACACTTAAGTGGACTTTGTTTCAGTTAAACACTTCTATTAATTGAAGTTTTATAAGAAGAGACTAGGGGGCCACTAAGTGCTGTGCTTAGCAATGACTAATACAGGTCAATTTGAGGGGACTATGCTATTTCATTGCATGTCTGATAGCATTGTGTTATGATTTACTTTTGGTTTTTACTGTTCCTTTATAAATCAACATTATGTTCCATTATAAATCAGTATCATTATACCCAATCTTGTGTTCTCCTGTCCTGGGCTTTTAAACATAGTTTTTGGTGTTGGGGCTACCCTCTGCCTAATCCTATGCTGGGATCTGTTATGGGGTAACCCTGGGTTTGGGCTCAGGACTGAGGACTGTCTCTTGCTCCATACCAAGAATTCCGTATGGGTTATTCCAGGCCTGGGAACGGCCCCTTACCCAGTCCCAATGGCAGGGCAAGGCAAGGCAGCAAATATATCAGTGGCAGGGGGGCCCAATGTCTGCTGCCTGGTGCATTTTTAAATGTCTTGCCTTGCATTCCACATACAGGCTACAGAGCAAGACTACAAACTGTTCTAGCCCCATGCCAACAATCAGTTGCTTTTTTGGTATTAGGATAGGGAAGCCCTGTTAACAACCAGCTGATTGTCAGCATCAGACTGGGCTGAACATTCCACATATTCAATTTAAGGCACCACACAAACAGGCCATAAAAGTTGTTTTACATTGTATGTGGAACATCTTCGTGTCTGGTTTATTATTTTACGATGCTATGAATTAACTGAATATGTGGCATGTTGTAATTTATGGTGCAGTTAACACATTAATCATGCCATTAATATACCAACTGCCAGAGACTTAATGGTGCTTACATTCCTTAAAGCTACCCAAGCTGACAATGCCTCTTTTTAACAAAATGAATCCTTCATACAAGATAAAGGAAACCCAGCATTTAAGAGAAATGGGGGAGATTGTTCCTCAGGGTACTTATGTTCTTTTTTGCAGTTCAGCATCTTGGCTTCGCCCCCTTAAATAACTCTGGAAGCAGGGTTACATAAGTGTTTAGGCAGGCATTTTTAGGCAGCAATTTGTAATGAAAAACTGTATCTGAATGTGTACATACAAAGAAGCAGTGCTAATATTAATCATGTTAATGGGGCAAAAATGATGCTTCCTTTGGATTAGCTTTCATGTGAAACCATTTTAATTTATGTTGTATATGCAATTAAAGCAGAACAGGCATTGATGTTTGCCTGTAATTTGTGCTATCTTGAATATGTTCTTCTCAAGCATCAATTAGTTATTTTTCCCTGAAAGATTAGAAGAATAATGAATGTACATTTCAGGTATAATGAAACATTCTTAGATGTTATAATGAAACATTCTTAGATTTGTGCTAATATTACAAGGTTTGTGTACTTTGTCCTCATCTCAAACACCTGCATTTACCCTATTTATCTTACTATTAATACGTACCATTGGTATGTTAGCCTGAAAGCTACAGTGTTCCCCAGCCTGCCTTGTGGTTCTGCACAAGCTACAAAGTTTTCCGTAACTTAAAAAGTGTCCTTACAGTTGTATGTGCTCAGTATATGAAAATGTTAGAAGGTTCTGGACAGTTTAAAGTTGTGACTCTCAGTGATGTAATGACCTAGTTTTTATTTTTGAGCATGCCCAGTTTGATTTAGGTTATATAACTGTTTGGCACCAGAAAGGTGATTGTCACCTCCTTGAAGGGGGTTGAGAATTTGATTGGGTGAGAGCTGTGTGTTTGATAATGACCCACGAGTGAGTGATTGGCTTCTAAAAGTGATTTGATTTGTGAGTTATAAGAGCATTTAGACACAAGGTTAGGTGTTTGATTATGATTGTGCGTGACTGTAACAGGAGTTCTTCTCTGGGCTGATTTTACCTTTGGCACACCCACCTGTTTCTGGGCCAACCACCCGCCTTCCCTCCTGCCACACCTTGTTATTAATTAATTATCTTAATTAGGCGGGAGGCTGCCCATTTCCTGCCCCAAAGCCAGGGGGCACTATCTGCGGCTCCATTCCTCCCCTACACCACAGCCCAAGCCTTGCAGATGGCATTCATAGTTCTTACAGTCACCGGCCCCACACTGGGCCCCAGACTTCTCTGATCAGGACCCCTCTAAGATCCCTCCATTCCGGCAGCCTACCCCACCTTCATTCAGGCTATCTAGGTCCCTGAAACTATTTTCCCCCCTCGGTTGTGGTCCCCTCGTGAGCTTTGGCCATACAGGCCCTGGCCTCACCTCCAAGACCAGCCGGAAACCCCAGGCCCTCCTAGCTCTGGGCATCCCTCCCGGTGGGCCCCTGGCCCTTTTGACAATTCTGGTCCTGGCCCCAGCATTGACCAGTCGAGGGTACTCTCTGTATCAGGTCTGTGAGTCTCTAGCCCCACTCTATCTCCTGGGGTCTGCCCTCTGGGCTCTACTGGGGGGGGGGCACCCGGTTGCGGGAGCCGTTAAGGCACCCCAGCCCACCTTTCAGCGGGGTGGTAACTGGCTTGGCATTTCCTGGGGACTTCCACGCCACTAAGAGCCCCACCAGGCCACCCACTCCCAGCAGGGTGCAGTTTTAGGTTATGCCCAGGACCAGGAGCCTCCTAGCCATCCCCTACAGCTCCTCCCTTACCTCCAGGGTGATACAAGCAGCCTTGCAGCCAGCCAGGCAATGTGGCTGCCACAGTCAAGCACCTGCTGGCTGTTTGGCTCTGATCTTAACATGGCAGGCACAAACAGTGCCCTGCCACAGTGCCGCTGAGGAGAGAGTCTGTGTGTGTGTTTGGCTGATTGAGTGAGAGATTGCTTGCTGCAGTGGAGTGTTGAGTTGATGCCAGAAGCTCCTCAAGCTCACAGCTGAGCACCTCAGGAAACATCTCATCTCAGTTGAGTCCTGATCCAGAGGAAACCAAGGCTGTTCCAAAAGATCCATATTGGCTGATCCAGAGGGAACCAGGGTTGTTCCAAGGATCTGTTATTAGGCCAGGGTAACTTCACCTACCCTTTGATCCAGGAGGTCAAATACCCAAGAAAAGGGGAAAGGCTCCTGAGGGAGGTCAGAATATGAAGCTGCTTGCTTTTTCCTTATATGAAGTAAGTTTGTGGTTAAGGTAACTGTGTCTGTCACTTTTACATTTTAAGAAACTTTTCCGAAGCTGTTTTTAGAAATTATAACTTCATCTAGAGGACATAGACACATTTTTTTATGATTCCTAACCCTCCCTTTTGAAGATACAATAGCTTTTGAGTTCAGATTTGTTCAGGATACTTCATGTTTTGCATTTTATACAATGCTTTGAAGGGTATCCATATAGCACCTCTTTTCTAAAATTGATTCTTCCAAAATATGCTTGTTTTGACTTCCGTATCTTATTCAATGGAATTCCTTCTAACACTGCTTAAATAAATCTTGATCAAGTGTTGTCATATTCTCTCTCCATAATGCTGTCCAAAGGTTTGCTACTGAAAAATGCTGAATGCTTTGAGGTACTGAGAACCTTCAAGTTCTGTTCTTTTTCAGTGTAGAGAAGAATCACTTGGCACCTTTCTGGACATATCTGCAGAAGAGTTTTCTTCTGCACCCAGAGTGAAAGTCTAAATATATAGTTTTGTATACCTCGTATAAACAGGCATACAGTAGCTATTAGGGTTCTATTAGCTTCAGTAGCCGATTTGATTCGGAAGAGATTCGGCCTGATTTGGTGGCTGAATCTCCAAATCCAAATCGAATCAGGAGACGAATTAAAAGGTCCAAATCAAATTGAAAACCTCCAAATCAATTAGGAGAAGGTTCGGCGCCACATTGGAGGTTCGGCCATAGACTAAACAGGCAGCAGTCCTCACCATTCTGGACACAGCTGCCTGCAGCTGGTAAATCTGTTGTGGTGGCAGAGGAGGGAGGGAAGGAGTTGGGGGGAGGGAGGGATGGGAGCTGGGGCTGAGACAGGCTGCCCAGCCGGGGTGGAGGGGTGCAGAACTTGGGGAGGGAGGCAGGGGATGTGGGTGCAGCAGCGCTGGGAGCGGGGACTAATTCCCTGCTGCCACTTGCCCAGTCAGGGAACAGGGTGGGAGGGGTGATGCAGGCATGGCTCGCTCTGCACAGAAGGGAGCAAGCAGCAGAGAGGCATAGCCCATGCTCCCAGCACTGCCACGCCCGCCCTGACTGGGCAAGCGGCGGCAGCACCCACATCCCACGCCCCCCCATCCTGGCTGGGCAAGCGACAGCAGTGTCCTCATCCCATGCCCCCTCCCTTCCCCAGCTGGGCAAGCAGCCAGGAGGTGGGGCGCAGGATGCGGGAACTGCCACCGCTTGTCCAGCCGGGGGGGGAGGGGGGGGGGCCTGCTGCCACTTGCA